>NC_140170.1:174168165-174369671 GCF_963971535.1 Notolepis coatsorum | reverse complement strand
TCTGTAGTGTGTTTGTAAACAGTCTGTACTTGCTGTTAGAGAGATGGCGCCGCAACGACCGGCTGCCTGTCTGTACGCTCCGTCGAGACTGTGCCTACTTTTGTTAATATTTATAGTTTTTAGAGTTTTGTTTGTACCAACTGTTGGTGCATCTAACGTGTATGACCGTCAGTCACTCATAGACATTGGATTACGGGAAACTTACCAACTGGATTACTCACTGGACCAGCTTTCCGAACCGCAACAATGGCCTGAAGAAATTCTCCGGAGATTAGGACCAGATCCTTTGTTCCTTGATCCCAGGAACAGGGGAACCAGACGGCGTGGGAAGAGGGCTGGGATCCGTAACAGGCTGAGATCCAGACGCCACCGTACACCACTGCCCAGTATATTGCTAGCCAATGTACAATCAATTGACAATAAACTGGATGACATCCGAGCAAGGATTCAATATCAAAGAGACGTTAGGGACTGCAACGTCCTCTGCTTCACCGAAACATGGCTCACACCGGAGGTTCCAGACCACGCAATTCAACCGGCAGATCACTTCTTTATCCATCGCAAGGATCGGACATCAGCAGAGTCCGGTAAACAACGTGGAGGAGGTATTGCCTTCATGTTTAACAAAAATTGGAGCGATCCAACTAACGTGAAGGAATTATCCAACCACTGCTCCCCAGAACTGGAATATATAACCATCAAGTGTCGTCCTTTCTTCCTCCCGAGGGAGTTAACGGCGATCGTCCTGATCGGAGTGTATATTCCACCGCAAGCCAGCAACAAGGTTGCGCTCTCCAGACTCCACGACGAGGTAAATAGAATACAAGTGGCGAATGTTAACGCCGCCATTTTAGTGCTGGGAGATTTCAATAGCGCCAATCTGAGAAAGGTATTGCCTGACTTCTATCAGCATGTGACTTGCAACACCAGAGGCGGTAACATCCTAGATCACTGTTACACGCAATTTAAAGGTGGCTACAAGGCTCATTCTGATAGTGGCTTTGGTAAATCAGATCACGCGTCCATCTTTCTTTCACCAAAGTACAAACAGAGAATTAAAAGTACTCCTGTAGTCTCGCGAGAGGTGCAGAAATGGGATTTGACGTCAGAGGAGACGCTCCGGTCCGTGTTTCACTACACAGACTGGAATGTGTTCCGCGACACAGATAACATTAATGTCTACACGGAAACAGTGCTGGACTATGTTTGTACTAGGGTGGAAGAAACAATCCCCACTACCAAAATGAAAGTTTACCCAAATCAAAAACCCTGGGTAGACAAATCCGTCCGTGAAGCTCTGAGAGAGCGCACCAAAGCATACAACGACGGCCTAGTGGCAGGCAACATGAATGACCACAAGGTGGCGCGATACAACGTAAGGAGGACAGTGTCAGAGGCCAAACGGCGCTACAGGGATAAAATTGAACTCCAGTTTGAACAAGCTGACTCTAGAGCTATGTGGCAGGGGCTCAAAACGATGACAGACTACAAAGGCGCCTCCCTCAAACTGAACAGTGACATCTCCTTAGCAAATGACCTCAATACCTTCTATGCGAGGTTTGATGCTGGTAATAACAACACCAGCTCACAAGCCACGGCAATGGGAGGGGGGGGGGTCGGCTGCTGATGGAGAAGCAGTGTTCAGGGTAACAGAGCATGAGGTGAGGCGGACCTTTAAAAAAGTGAATATCAGGAAGGCAGCAGGTCCGGACGGCATCCCCGGCCGCGTCCTAAAAGTCTGTGCCGACCAACTGGCCCCAGTATTCACTGACATATTTAACCTGTCCTTAGAACAGGCTGTCATCCCCACCTGCCTGAAGAAGTCCACTATTATCCCTGTACCCAAAAAATCCAAGCCTGCTTGCCTCAACGACTACCGCCCTGTAGCTCTCACCTCCATAGCCATGAAGTGCTTTGAGAAGCTAGTAAAGGGCTACATCTGCTCCTCCCTCCCCATCAACATGGACCCCCTGCAATTTGCATACCGCCCCAACAGGTCCACGGAGGACGCCATAGCCCATGTGCTGCACACAGCAGCATCACACCTGGACAAGAGGCAGGGGAACTATGTGAGAATGCTATTCATCGACTACAGCTCGGCATTCAATACCATAGTCCCCTCCATACTCATAGCCAAGCTCAGGGACCTGGGCTTGGGCTATGACCTCTGCCAGTGGGTCTTGGACTTCCTGACTGGCAGACCCCAGGTGGTGAGAGCAGGCAACTGCACCTCCTCATCCATCACCCTCAACATAGGGGCCCCCCAGGGCTGTGTTCTGAGTCCCCTCCTCTACTCCCTGTACACACACGACTGTGTGGCTCAGCGGAGTAGCAATACAATCATCAAATTTGCTGACGACACAGTGGTGGTGGGCCTGATCTCTGCCAACGACGAGAGGGCCTACCTGGAAGAGGTCAAGGTCCTGGCGGGATGGTGCCAGGAAAACAGCCTCTCTCAGCAAAACAAAGGAGATGATTGTGGACTTCAGGAGGTCGGGGGTCAAGGACTACAGCCCCCTCAGCATCGACGGGGCACCGGTTGAGAGAGTCAACAGCTTTAAGTACCTCGGAGCCTACATATCCGAGGACTTGACATGGACCACACACATTGACAGTGTTGTGAAGAAGGCACGACAACGCCTCTACTTCCTCAGGCGCCTAAGGAAGTTCCAAGTCAGCCAGAAGATCCTTAAGAACTTCTACTCATGTACAATAGAGAGCATCTTGACCGGCAACATCACCTCCTGGTTTGGGAATAGCACTGCACAAGACCGAAGCAGACTACAAAGAGTGACACGTTCAGCCGAACGCACAATTGGAGGGGGGCTCCCCACCCTCCAGAACATTTACAACAAGCGTTGCAAGGGCAAGGCTAAGAGAATCATTAAAGACTCCAGTCACCCGAACAACTGCCTCTTTGAACTGCTGCGGTCAGGCAAGCGATACCGGAGTCTCAAGGCGAGCACAGAAAGACTCAGAAGAAGCTTCTATCCCCAGGCCATCAGGCTGCTAAACGAACAATGAATGAACACTACACAACAACAACCACCAAACGCACATAGCACACACATCCACACGCACACACTCACTTTAAACAAACACACTGTAGCACCCACTCCACACACTTTATAGCACACACCCACTTTAAACAAACACACTGTAGCACCCACTCCCCACACTTTATATTTATGGATGAAGGATTGCACTACAACTCGTACACCTTACTGTAAATTGTACCTAAAATTGTACCTCATCCCATTTCTGCTTTGCACTAGATAGTACTGTACATTAGTACACTGCATAGTATTGTGTATTGTATATTATATGGTAACTCAGAACATTGTACATATGTCTATACCGAACACTGTGACCTCATTTTTCTTCTTCTAAATTCATGCTATATTATGTTATTATGTTATTTGATACTATCTTGTCTAGCACAGTCTCTGGAGCGTAACAGTAAGAAGCATTTTGTATGAAAGTATTCTGTACTTCTGTATGACAACTATTAAAGAACTTGAACTGTTTCAGGTCGTTCGTCTCCTCAGCAGAGTGTTCTGCCAGAGAGCCAAGTCCTGGACCTGTCAGTGTTACACTGAGGTACACGCACACGCACACACACACACACAAACACACACATGCACGCACACACACATATACGGTACACACGTCCAACCTAACTGTCACCAACTGTCATACAACTGTCTCTCTCTCACTCTGTATTTCACTCTCTGTCTCTATCTCTTTCTGTCTCTATCTCTGTCTGTCTCTTTTTTTCTCTCTCTCTCTCTCTCTCTCTCTCTCTCTCTCTCTCTCTGTCTCTCTATCTCTGTCTGTTTTTATCTGTCTCTCTCTTTCTGTCTCTCTGACTCGCTCTCTCTCTGCCTCTATCTGTGTGTGTATGTGTCTATCTCTGTCTATCTGTGTGTATGTGTCTCTCTCTGTGTATGTCTCTCTCTGTATGTGTCTATCTCTGTCTATCTGTGTGTATGTATCTCTCTCTCTCTGTCTCTCTCTGTATATGTCTCTCTCTGTCTATCTGTGTGTGTATGTGTCTCTCTCTCTGTCTCTCTCTCTGTGTATGTCTCTCTCTCGGTGTCTCTCTCTCTCTCTCTCCCTGTCTCTGTGTGTGTGTCTCTCTCTGCCTCTATCTGTGTGTGTGTATGACTGTATGTGTCTCCCTCTGTCTATCTGTGTGTATGTGTCTCTCTCTGTGTATGTCTCTCTCTGTATATGTCTCTCTCTGTCTATCTGTGTGTGTATGTGTCTCTCTCTCTCTGTCTCTCTCTCTCTGTGTATGTCTCTTTCTCGGTGTCTCTCTCTCTCTCTCTCTCTCTCTCTCCCTGTCTCTGTGTGTGTGTCTCTCTCTGCCTCTATCTGTGTGTGTGTATGTGTCTCTCTGTCTATCTGTGTGTATGTCTCTCTCTCTGTGTGTATGTCTCTCTGTATATGTGTCTCTCTGTCTATCTGTGTGTATGTCTCTCTCTCTGTGTGTATGTCTCTCTGTATATGTGTCTCTCTGTCTATCTGTGTGTATGTCTCTCTCTCTGTGTGTATGTCTCTCTGTATATGTCTCTCTCTGTCTATCTGTGTGTATGTCTCTCTCTGTGTATGTCTCTCTCTCTGTGTGTGTGTCTCTCTCTGTCTATCTGTGTGTGTATGTCTCTCTCTCTATATCTGTGTGTCTCTCTTTCTCTCTGTCTCTCTCTCTCTCTCTCTCTCTCTAGCTGGTTCAGTCCATAGTGGTGTTGTTCCATCGTCAGTGGTTGGATATTCGAGTCAGAGAGACGTGTCAGTCTGACAGCCAGACTCCTCCAGACCGAGGTACAGAGTCCTGGTCCAGAGTCCTGGTACAGAGTCCTGGTCCAGAGTAGGACAGGGAGTTAAAGCCAATATAAAGGTGTACTGTCAGGAATCCTATACCATCATCCATGATATATACATATTGTCAAAGAATATATATATACATTCTCTATATTTTCGATTATATATTTATTATAACCTTGCAGCAGTATTAATAAAAGAAAATAGACCATTTTAAATGAAATTGTTTTAAAACTGAATACCGTCAAATACTGTTTCTACTATCAAAACTAAGAAAAGTATTGATATGATACTTTGGTCATATTTCCCATCCCTATATTTATGTAGCTGTCCCTCTTCCAACATGGCTGCCTGTAACCACCGGTAACCACTTTAGAAAGAAAACACCTTGTTTCTGTGCAGGTGAAACACTGGGAAGTATGATATTACTGTTCCACTGTGACCCTTTTTTACAAGATCCAGTTCTAAGACACGCGTATCATATATATTATATCAACACCTTGTGTCTCATATTAGGAGTTTCTGATATATTATACAACAGGAGGTTCTGGATCAAATAACGTGATTGGCTGAGATGGACTGTTCCTTGTTCTCTCCACCACTCCACCACCCAGCAGCTGCGGGAGTCTGTGCCCAGCCGTGGTGGTGCGGCCCTGGGGTGGAGCTGCTCAGAGAGACCCTGCTTCTGCTCCACTGGCTGCTGTTCCAGCATCGCAGCTTCGCAGAGTGCTGCAGACCCGTCCTGCACATGTACGGCCAGGTCATCCCTGCGGTCAAGAAGACTCTGAAAAGACTCCCTGACCTGTCGGAGAGCGAAGGTTAGTTAGTCACACACTCTGAGAACACTAGCTGACCTGTCGGACGGTGAAGGTTAGTTAGTCACACACTCTGAGAACACTACCTGACCTGTCGGACGGCGAAGGTTAGTTAGTCACACACTCTGAGAACACTACCTGACCTGTCGGACGGTGAAGGTTAGTTAGTCACACACTCTGAGAACACTACCTGACCTGTCGGACGGTGAAGGTTAGTTAGTCACACACTCTGACAACACTACCTGACCTGTCGGACAGTGAAGGTTAGTTAGTCACACACTCTGAGAACACTACCTGACCTGTCGGACGGTGAAGGTTAGTTAGTCACACACTCTGAGAACACTACCTGACCTGTCGGACGGTGAAGGTTAGTTAGTCACACACTCTGAGAACACTACCTGACCTGTCGGACAGTGAAGGTTAGTTAGTCACACACTCTGAGAACACTACCTGACCTGTCGGACGGTGAAGGTTAGTTAGTCACACACTCTGAGAACACTACCTGACCTGTCGGACGGTGAAGGTTAGTTAGTCACACACTCTGAGAACACTACCTGACCTGTCGGACAGTAGGGATGGGTACCTTTCACATTTGAACCGATATTGGACCGGTACCTGTGAATCGATACCGGTACCCAACGGTACCTTTTTTCGGTACTTCAGTCTCAAGAAATAACTACAATTTCGACAGTTTTCGGCTTGTCATTGCTCCGACTGCTTTGTTGTTGAATCAAGTCAAATCCTAGGTAAGCATATATTGTGCGTGTAAAAAAAAGAAAAAATTTTTTTTGGGTATCTTACTTGATTCGATACTCGGTAGTACCGACGTGTTTTGGTTCGGTACCTCAAAAGTACCGAATTCGGTACCCATCCCTATCGGACAGTGAAGGTTAGTTAGTCACACACTCTGAGAACACTACCTGACCTGTACAATACATCCCAAGTATAGACACACGTACAGTATAATACATCCCAAGTATAGAGACACGCGTACAGTATAATACATCCCAAGTATAGACACACGTACAGTATAATACATCCCAAGTATAGAGACACACGTACAGTATAATACATCCCAAGTATAGAGACACACGTACAGTATAATACATCCCAAGTATAGAGACACACGTACAGTATAATACATCCCAAGTATAGAGACACACGTACAGTATAATACATCCCAAGTATAGAGACACACGTACAGTATAATACATCCCAAGTATAGAGACACAGGTACAGTATAATACATCCCAAGTATAGAGACACACGTACAGTATAATACATCCCAAGTATAGAGACACACGTACAGTATAATACATCCCAAGTATAGAGACACACGTACAGTATAATACATCCCAAGTATAGAGACACAGGTACAGTATAATACATCCCAAGTATAGAGACACACGTACAGTATAATACATCCCAAGTATAGAGACACACGTGTACAGTATAATACATCCCAAGTATAGAGACACACGTACAGTATAATACAGAACGTAGCCTTAATGTCCCCTTTTTAAGACGGCGGTGATGTGAATTAAATACCATAACGTGTCCTTCCTGTCTCCCGGTCAGAAATGGCTCTGGAGGAGATCTGCCGAGATTATGACAACAACACCGAAGACGTGGACACTGACATGGACACTGACACTTGATCCTGATTGGCTGACCGCTAGCTCCTCCCATGTGTTTGGATTGGACCCCTGATGATTTCATAACCGTGTCATTCTTTCTGGAACTGTGAACGGTCAATGTGGTGTTTTCAATAAAGCTGCTCTCTGTGGTTCAGTTTAATAGGCATTTTACACACTAATCTCACGGCACGTTGTAGGCTGCGTCCTTGACTCCAGAACAAGCTGAATTATCCATGGTGTCCAGAAGACGGGGTTGTTAGGGAGGTGTTACCATAGATATATATAGAACACTAGATAGCTTAAGGCGGAGTCACCAGCGTCGCTGAACCGCCGCCATCTTGCCCCAGTCAGCCTTGAGTGAGGGTGAGTGATCTGCACAGACAAAAATACTCATAACTCGCTGAAATATTGACGTATTTACAAACGGTTTGGTTTATTACAAGCATTATTAACTCTTTCAGTGCCACTCACGAGATTTCTCTGGTTTTTTTTATAGGTGGTTGCGTGCCACTCACGAGATTTCTCGGAATTATTATTATTATAATTTTTTTGCGATCTGAAAAATTATTGCATCACCCGAGCCTACCCGAGTATAGCCGAGCTGCGCCGGTGATCACTGTGGAAAAAAGCGCCCCCTGTCGTCTCCCAGATGACATAAGTGATTTTGGAATGGACTCAATGAAAATGAATGGGGGAAAAAATCCGGTACTCCACATTTTCCAGTTCACTGATCCAGCCGGGGTTACCAGAGTTCATTCTGGAGCCTCAGATCCCCGCGGATCATGGAGATATACAGTGTCGCGTTGGATCCATACCAGCGTTTCCGTTAGAACATATTCGTGCCGGTCTGGGTGTCCTGCAAGATTTCTATCCCCGGACATATTCCTGAAATTCCGGTCAGAGTTTTAAACAGCAGTCTGTTATAATCACATTTTTATGAGCTAACGAATTCCGTTATATTGGACATTTGTATTAATTACATCAAGCGAAGAATGAGAAATTGATTTGCAGAATCAAATTACTATCTCTCGCCTCCCAAGTTAGTGCGATACGCTGATCCAGCATCAAGCTCCTGCGCCGCAGGCTCGCACTGCAGCAGCTGTCACACGCACCCCCAAATGAATCTCGAGTCGACATCGCTTCACCTCGTTGTATCAGACACGTCACACATATCATAATGTTCAACTTCACACACAGCAAACTGTAGTTGATCATCACATTGCCTCGTTTGCTAGCTCGAGCAGAGAGCGAGAGGACGAGCCACATGCTCGTAATGCGTTTGTTGATTTCATTATAGCCTACATTTAGTTATAATCAATTATATGCATTACTATGTGACACGGCAGTCAACCAACAGTTGCATATGATTAAAAAATGTCAACACTTACTCACCCCGTCTCGTTCTGCCTATCCGTTTTGTTCCTGCGAGGCTGCGAGAACAGCGGGTCATCTGGTTGGTTCGACTTTGATAGATCCCCATTGCATTGGAACAGGTGGACTTCTGCGAGGCTCGCAACGGTAGCAGCAGACTGGGGATGCTCTTTGTGGTTCAATCAATAAAGTGTACTTTGTGTACGTTCAATCAATGTTATCTCTCGTACATCATAGACGCTAGACTACTAGACTATAATGTCGTACCTCAGCCAGGAGAATTTAACTTTCCACTCGGGCCGCCGCCTGAACGCTCGACATTTGTTTATTTTCCGCGGGAGCATCGGCGGTCTCTGTGACTTCAGAAGACTCATCTTCGTTGTCAATGTCATTATTATTAGACCTGCTTGTGCTTGGTTTCATGAAATATTTGTTAAGTTTAGCTTGTTTGGCCATCTCTCTCTCGCTCGTATAGCTGTTTGTCGTTATGTGGCCAGACAGGCTCAAAAAAAGAAAAAAAAAGATTCACATCCGAGCGGCGCCATCCGCGCTTTATTAGAGCGAAGCACAATGAAACAAATGTAATGATTGTTTCGTTCATCGCATAGGCTATTTAATTTTAGCCTATTTTAATACAATTCAAATAATAAAATTGTGCTTAGAGGAATTATTTTCACCGGACATTATGACCGGAGACATTTAAATATTCGGACTTCAACATATTTTGCCGGTCAAATACCGGTAATTACCGGCTAACGGAAACGCTGTCGTATCGATTTTTTCGAATGGTGATCAGGAATTGGAATATACCAGTTGGATACCATCTGATGTCGGGTAAGGACTCTATGTTATCAGTGGTAGGATAATCGGAGTAAGTTTGATGAAGTTATAAGCTGTTTTGTGAAATGTCTTCTTTCGGTTTCACTGTAAAAGTCTGTGAGGAAATCAACGGAGCGATTATCAGTGCGCGGCCGTAATGTGCTTGCGTGCACGTATAATATTGATCATCTAGCGTTTATTTGAAAACGATTCATAAAAAGGCAAACGAATATCAACGTTGTGGAATATTCCACTAAAAGACGATTTTCATAGAATGCTCCAGAATGAGCTGTTTTTTATATCAAAACGGGGGCTTTTCTAACTGCTCTGAAATGGAAACGACGCGATAAAAAAACAATCTGCCTTCACAGCACTGACTGGAAAATAGTCTTTGATAATGCGATGGGCAGATTAGACACATAGCCATCATTTAAAACATAGATTAGGCGATATTAACGTTAACATTGGCGCCGATGGTGGCATTCAAGCGGTAAAACGGAAAACCAGGCGTGGCACTGAAAGAGTTAACGTGGCTATGATTCAAGCGGTTTGTAAAAAAACATCTTTAAATTTTTTATTTTTTTTTATAAGTATGCAGTATCATAACTACATCCTTGATGTTTATAGCAAACCAACCCGTTTGAAAATCGGTAAAGAATTGAGCAATCTATGGTTATTTAAATAGTACATGCACCATAGACATTAATGTTATCAGTAGCTGAGCTGCCTGGGGCAAGATGGCCGCCCTACGACGACGTCGCTCTCCATTGGCCGGCAGCGCGGGTAAGCTATCTAGTGTTCTATATATATCTATGGGTGTTACCATCATGAATCCACCGCCATTAAAAGAACACTCCAACATTTTGGGGAAATTAGCTTACCGTCTTCTCCAGAGAGAGACAAGAAAATAGATACCAGTTTCCTCTCTGTGCGTTCAGTAGAAAGCTATCTGGCTGCATGTTAGCCTAGCTTAGCACAATGAATGGAAGCGGACATGACTTTTCTTTGTAATACAATTGTCATGGAGTTTTTTTTCTTTCGAAAGGGTATATTATTACAATATTTTATAATACTGCTGCAAGGAATGACCGGTTAGCCTAGGCATTGTTCAACTAACACCTCTCCCGAAGGCTAACCGGTCATTCCTTGCAGCAGTATTATAAAATATTGTAATAATATACCCTTTCGAAAGAAAAAAAACTCCATGACAATTGTATTACAAAGAAAATACATCAAAAATATGTGAAGCAGCTTGGGCGGCTAGGTGGTGTAGTGGGCAAGGCACTCGCCATCAACGCTGGAGACGCTGGGTTCGAATCCAGCTCTCGGCGTTGCTATCAGCTTGGCTGGTCGTTCATACTAACACAATTGGCAGTGTTAGGGGTGGGAAAGCTGATGGGTGGGTCCTGGGCGTTGTGGACAGCGACCCCTACAGTTCGGTCGGGGCGCCTGCAGTGCGAGGGTAGGATCTGGAGGGAGGTAGTGTGACCTTCCGCACGTTACACTCTCCCGGTGAGAATCTGCGCTGCCAGGCTGGCTGCACATGCGTCGGAGGAAAGCATGTGACAGTCTCCGGCCTCTCGGACCAACAGTAGGGGAAAGTGCGCAACAACCAGGAAGGGGGTTGGGAATGGGCATAACGACTAACAGTGGGATGGGAGAAAAAGATAATAATTTTTTTTTTTTTTAAATATGTGAAGCAATGTTGTAGTTTGTACTGGACGTCATCTGTCTTGATATCATATTTGACCAGGTCATCCAGCCCTGGTTTGCAGTAGTTGGTTTTATGCTGCTGTTTGTAGCAATCAGCATCCATGTGACTCTCTGAAGATAAAACAAGATGTTTCTTTATTTATCCCCTTGGGGAAATTCAGGCATCATAGCAGCAGGGTAGAGGAAAGGGTATGGGCAGGGTAATAGAAGAAAGGCTTAAATATAGGCAATACAATTTAATCTGAATATAAGAGTATGAGAAAAATATACAATGTAAACAATATAATTAAGTCTGAATATAAAAATGTGAGAAGACAGTGTAAACAATGTAGATCGGTGGAAACCGATACCTCCATGCTGTCCCTGATATTGGCTCTGGATAGTTAGCCACAGTCCATGCTGTCCCTCATACTGGCTCTGGATAGTTAGCCACAGTCCATGCTGTCCCTCATACTGGCTCTGGATAGTTAGCCACAAACCATGCTGTCCCTCATACTGGCTCTGGATAGTTAGCCACAAACCATGCTGTCCCTCATACTGGCTCTGGCTAGTTAGCCACAGTCCATGCTGTCCCTCATACTGGCTCTGGATAGTTAGCCACAAACCATGCTGTCCCTCATACTGGCTCTGGATAGTTAGCCACAAACCATGCTGTCCCTCATACTGGCTCTGGCTAGTTAGCCACAAACCATGATGTCCCTCATACTGGCTCTGGATAGTTAGCCACAAACCATGCTGTCCCTCATACTGGCTCTGGATAGTTAGCCACAGTCCATGCTGTCCCTCATACTGGCTCTGGATAGTTAGCCACAAACCATGCTGTCTCTCATACTGGCTCTGGATAGTTAGCCACAAACCATGCTGCCCCTCATACTGGCTCTGGATAGTTAGCCACAAACCAATGCAAATGGCCTGGAGCTCCTGTTTGTACAAGTCGTAACAGATGTCACTAGAACGACAACTCTGCTTCATTTGATATTCAGTGATGGTGGAACACCTGTGGTAATTAATCAGAGCCTCTAGGTGGCAGTATACACATGAGAACAGTCGATCACTCCTACACACTTTGTAGAAGAAGCTCATCTTCCCGTGATGGCAGTGGCACACGGGGGTTAAATCGAGGAGATGTCACCGTAGATGTGGCAACAGTGGCTCAGGAGGTAGAGCGGTCGTCGAAGACAGGCTTACTCTATATCTATGGTACAAGCTGACCGAGGCTTACTGTGTATCTATGGTACAATCTGACCGAGGCTCACTGTGTATCTATGGTACAAGCTGACAGACTGTGTATCTATGGTACAAGCTGAATGTGGCTCACTGTGTCTCTATGGTACAATCTGATTGAGGCTCACTGTGTATCTATGGTACAAGCTGACTGTGGCTCACTGTGTCTCTATGGTACAAGCTGACAGACTGTGTCTCTATGGTACAAGCTGAATGTGGCTCACTGTGTCTATATGGTACATGCTGACTGTGGCTCACTGTGTCTCTATGGTACAAGCTGACAGACTGTGTCTCTATGGTACAATCTGATTGAGGCTCACTGTGTCTCTATGGTACATGCTGACTGTGGCTCACTGTGTCTATATGGTACAATCTGATTGAGGCTCACTGTGTCTCTATGGTACAAGCTGACAGACTGTGTCTCTATGGTACAAGCTGACTGAGGCTCACTGTGTCTCTATGGTACAAGCTGACTGAGGCTCACTGTGTATCTATGGTACAAGCTGACAGACTGTGTATCTATGGTACAAGCTGACTGTGTCTCTATGGTACAAGCTGACTGAGGCTCACTGTGTATCTATGGTACAAGCTGACAGACTGTGTATCTATGGTACAAGCTGACTGTGTCTCTATGGTACAAGCTGACTGAGGCTCACTGTGTATCTATGGTACAAGCTGACAGACTGTGTATCTATGGTACAAGCTGACTGTGGCTCACTGTGTCTCTATGGTACAAGCTGACTGAGGCTCACTGTGTATCTATGGTACAAGCTGACTGTGGCTCACTGTGTCTCTATGGTACAAGCTGACTGAGGCTCACTGTGTATCTATGGTACAAGCTGACTGTGGCTCACTGTGTCTCTATGGTACAAGCTGACAGAGGCTCACTGTGTCTCTATGGTACAAGCTGACAGAGGCTCACTGTGTCTCTATGGTACAAGCTGACAGAGGCTCACTGTGTATCTATGGTACAAGCTGACAGGCTCACTGTGTATCTATGGTACAAGCTGACTGAGGCTCACTGTGTCTCTATGGTACAAGCTGACAGACTGTGTATCTATGGTACAAGGGGTAGGTTGAGACCATGGACCGGAGATGGAAGGGAGCCGTTCCCCCTGTTGCACGAAATGCCAGGTCAAGAGCCTTAACCCTTTCACTGCCACGGTCGCCGTCGGTTGTGTGATAGTAAAGGGTTAACCTTCTGTCGTGTGGCAGCGAAAGGGTTAACCGGCTGACGTGTGGCAGTGAAAGGGTTAACCGGCTGGCGTGTGGCAGTGAAAGGGTTAACCTTCTGTGTATTGTCGCAGTGAAAAGGGTTAACCGTTTTGGTAGTGTTGGCAGTGAAAGGGTTAAAGCGGATTTGTGCTGCGTACACACTGCTAACAGAATACATGTGGCCGAACGTGTTCCGAGCGATTTGGATCTCAATGCGTCTTGCGTGCGTCCACACCTGTACTTTGAGCCGTCCACTTGTGATCAGATGACCCAAGACGCATGTTAATGCCAGGTCTGAACAGGACTGTAGTCACTATCTAGATGTGATTCATCTAGATGTGATCTATTCATGACCAACGGTGGTAACGCCTTACTACTAGTAATATAACCTTTTCCTAGTAATGCGTAGTGTAACAAATTACTACTAGTTATAATATTACACTTACAACATAAAAAAAATAAAACGTGTTACTCCATTACTTAGATGTCTGTCAAAATGACCAGAAGAGATGACAAGTTTTCACCATGTGCCTCAGGAAACTGTTACAAGTTCAACCAACAAAACCTCTGAAGCACATCTTCCTCAGTTACATCATCAAGTACGGTAAGGTTTCCTGTTGTGTTGTTTTCCACCATGGTGTCGGACTGTGATGCCTAGAGTCAGTCTGTAGAGCACCAGCATGTCATTTATCCAATCAGGTGCATTCCATGTGGGGAGATGGGAAGTAGGGAGAGGATACATGCCTGCAACATGTAAAAAAAAAAAAAAATGTATGATCAATTCAATGACAAACTTTTATTCCACACCTTTTTAACCTCTTAAGCCCTAACATTGACCAGACGTGAACAATTATTCAGCACCTTCTTGAGATCAAGTGTAGCCCACTAAAATCTAAGCAAATTAATAAAGGGCAGATGGTTTACAGGGGGTTTTGTAGATACAGTAGGCCTACTGAATTTTGGCATTTAGACACATGCTATTTGAAATATGATAGAATATCAGGCTTATAAATGACCTTATTATAGCCAAGTCATACATCTATGTATCGAGCCAAATCTCCTTTTTCCAATGGCAGAGTTCAATCTGGATTTCGTACCCACCCCCTCCTAATAGACAGTCTCCTCCCCACCGCATGTATATATTCTCTCCCCGCCGTATCCCACCCACCCGCCCCCTCCAAATGTACAGTCTCACCACCGTATGTATATTTCTCTCCCACCCACCCCCTCCTAATGTACAGTCCCCTCCCCATCATATGTATATATTCTGTCAGGATCTATGGGTAACTACTGTATATTTGAATACCGTATATGTCACAAATCTATCAGTACTAAATACCTGTATGTCCCTATGCCATAAATGTCATGTATGTTGAGTATGTCATAAATGTCAATATGAATTGAAAATGGGGGACCCTGATGTAAACAAGACAAACATCTTTCTCTGGTCTGCATCCCCTTAACAATTGTGTGTATTGAGCCGTATACTGTATTGTACCCATTCTGCAATCTGTTAAATAAAGTTTTCATTCATTCATTCACCACCAGGCGCCCATTAAAGGGCAGCAAAGACTGAATGAAATCTACTCTAAGTACAGTTACTTTTGTATAATGTCCATAGCTCTGCCATTTTTCACCAGATTGCAATACGTTTTTTTCCTACACGTTCACAGGTAAAGAAACTATACGTTGTATTTTATGGCAATACCGTTCAGGTTTGTTCGACCCGTGAGATATAATAACGAAAATAACGTCAATATTTTCTTTTCACGTCAGCCGGCTGCAGCTTTGACAGCGGCTGGTGAGTTGGGTAGTGTAGTTCTATGAAATGTCGACATCCAGGGCGGCTAAGTGGCGCAGTGGGCAAGGCGCTCGCCACTAACACAGGAGATGCTGGGTTCGAGCCCAGCTCTCTGCGTTGCTTCCGGCTTGGCTGGTCGTTCATACTAATACAATTGGCAGTATTAGGGGGTGGGAAAGCCGGTGGGTGGGGAGCGGACGTTGTGGACAGCGACTTCTACAGGTCGGTTGGTGCGCCTGTACAGCAGAATCAGGAAGCAACGGGGGCAGCGTGAGCCTCCCACGCCTTACTCTTTCTTAGGACTACAACAATTTCATGATGGCGTCATTTCCTCACGTCTAAATCATCCGGTTTCCAATGCAATGCAAAACCTCATTACGGAGTTAGAGTTGTGGGCTCTACCAGAGCAGGCAGAGGGTTTGATAGTATTTGAACAGCCAGTAGACCGAGGGTTTGATAGTATTTGAACACAGCCAGTAGACAGAGGGTTTGATATTTGAACACAGCCAGTAGACAGAGGGTTTGATAGTATTTGAACACAGCCAGAGGAACAGGGAGCCAGACTGAATTTGGCCCAGAGACTGGAGGTCTTTCTGTGAAGTGCTTTCTACTGCTTGACCTTACTCCTAGAACCCACCTCACCCCTGCCCACTTTGACAACCTAGGATGGCTTAGAGTAGACGACAGAGTACAGCAACTTGCAATGGGTCTGGTCTACAAGATACACTACACAACTAAGGTACCCATGTACATGTCAAAATACTTCCCAAAGGTCAGTGAATACCACGACCACAACACCAGAGGGAGCTCCACAAATCATGTTAAACCCAGATTCGGCTCAAACAAGGGACTAAACACGTTTAGCAATTATGCCACAACAATGTGGAACGGCCTACCCACAGCCGTAAAGGAATGCGAATCACTACCCCCTTTCAAAACCACTCTCCGAGAGCACCTACGGGAGACTGCAATTCGAAACTGGCCCCTGTAAATGTCCAAACCCAACCCCCTCCAATGTACAGTATCCCCCCCCCACCTACCCAACCTCCTCCAATGTACAGTTTCTTCCCCCTCAAATGTATATACTCTCTTTTCAGACTCCTTTTGTACACACAAACTACTGTATATTTGTAGATCTGGTATGTCATAAATGTCTAGATGCAACAGTACTGTCTACCTGTATGTTATGATGAATTGAAAATGGGGGACCCTGATGTAAACAAGACGAAAGTCTTTCTCTGGTCTGCATCCCCTTAACAATTGTGTATATTGAGCTGTACTGTATTGTACCCATTCTGCAATCTGTTAATACAATTTCCAATCAATCAATCAAGTCAAAACGACGAGGGAGGTACTGTGATGTTTCTGTCTGAGCTGGGAGGAGAAACGAGGAGAGGACGTGTCGTCACCAGAGCCTAAACCCGAGTACTGAGAATGTGTCGTACCTCCCACGTTATTTTTTTTCGTAGCCGCATTTTGCGGAGACGCTCTCTGATTGGCCACTTCATGTGACATGTGCGCCCAATCGTGTGACGCCTGTTTCTACACCGGTTAAGCTTAGGCACTCTTTCAAAGTTGGTTAAGGTTAGAGTTTGTCTTAGAGCAGGGCGATAGAACACCAGCCCTGATTCCAAACTCTAACCTTAACCAACTTCGAAAGAGTCGCCTAAGCTTAACCAGTGATAAACTAGGCGTTAGATAGTTTGCAGGCTGTTAGACCCGGAAATGGGCAAAGACACAGCTCGTCACGCGATTGGGCGCACATGTCAGTGGCCAATCAGAGAGCGTCTCCGCAAAATGCGGCTACGAAAATAAATAACGCGTACCTCCCAGTTCAGTCTCACCATGACATCACTCTCCTCAGGTGGGGAGAGGACTGAAATACATGATAGTACAAATAAGTTCATACAAAAAAGTTAATTACGCGTTTTGTCGTTAGTTCATGCCGACCGTTGAGTGCCCGCCAACGCTATATAGTGTTTGTTTGTCGTATTTTTTTTATTGGCGATTTGAATTCATATTTCATCAATCGAGCCTCAAGTTAGTGTTGCAGACTCTCTCTGAGCTCAATTGGGAAGATAACGCCCCCTATCGTCTCTCCCTGTGTAACTGCACCCCATTACTTTAGACTGATGAAGGGGGGGGGGGGCCAGTTTCCTCATTTAACTTTTCCGACAAGGCATCTGAAGAATCCATTGTGATCGCCGGCCCGGAAAACGCGTGGATTATGTATTTACAGTACCCAACGTTGAATCAATAAACGTGATCGATATTTGGAATGGCGATCAGGAATTGGAATAATCTTTTTGGATAACATCTGATCTGAAATAAGGAATTTATTTGACCAGTCTTAGGATAATCAGAGCTATTTTCACCTATATACCGGTATCAGCGTTTGCCCTATGTGTGTGTGTGTGTGTGTGTGTGTGTGTGTGTGTGTGTGTGGCTGTGATCGCTGATGAGGAAATGAGAGAATCGATATTTCAGCCCGCTTCTATAGCGTGCATAAGTACACATACTATCGATAATCTAGCGTTTATTTGAAAACGATTCATAAATAGGCCGAAAAATTACAACGTTTTTGTGTATTCCAGAATATTCCAGTAAATGCAGATTATCACAGAATCTTTATATTTTCCTTGAAAACGAGGGCTTTTCAAAATGCTATAAAACGGAAATTAACCGATTAAAAAAAACAATCCGTTTCGACAATGTTGACTGCAAACAAGTCATTGATAAGCGACGGGCAGATTAGACACATAGCCATAATTTAAGACAGAGATTATGTGTTCACAACGCTATCATTGAAGTGGGTGCTAGCATAGATATATATAGAACACTAGATAGCTTGCCCGCGCTGCCGGCCAATGGAGAGCGACGTCACTGAACCGCCGCCATCTTGCTCCAGTTAGCCTTGAGTGAGAGTGAGTGAGCTGCACAGACAAAAATACTCATAACTCGCTGAAATATTGACGGATTTACAAACGGTTTGGTTTATTACAAGCATTATTAACGTGGCTATGATTCAAGCGGTTTGTAAAAAACATCTTTATTTTTTTTTATAAGTATGCAGTATCATAACTACATCTTTGATATTTATAGCAAACCAACCCGTTTGTAAATCCGTCAATATTTCAGCGAGTTATGAGTATTTTTGTCTGTGCAGCTCACTCACTCTCACTCAAGGCTAACTGGAGCAAGATGGCGGCGGTTCAGTGACGCTGGTGACTCCACCTTAAGCTATCTAGTGTTCTATAGATATCTATGGGTGCTAGCATTTAACGGGGGTAAGGCGCACCACATGGCTGGTAATCAAAGTGTTAAGGTAGGATAATTAAATTTATTTTTCTACATCTAATATGATAGGATAATGTAATTCATTATTCTATATACTACTGTATATGCAGGGCTTTCCCCAGGATTTACGAACAAGATGGAGTCCCAACTAGGGGGTTGTCCGGAGGGAATGAATGAATGAAAACTTTATTAACAGATTGCAGAATGGGTACAATACAGTACGGCTCAATACATCTTTATCTTTATTACGGATCCCCATTAGTCATCACCGCAGCAACAACTAGTCTTCCTGGGGTCCACACACAACAAAAACAGTACATACATACATAACATTATAGTAGCATACATTTAAAAATATATTCCAATATTCCTACATATAAAAATATACAAATATTTCCAAATAGCATTACAGTACACAAACAGAGTATCAGATCACAGAAAATACAA
Source organism: Notolepis coatsorum (assembly GCF_963971535.1). Classification (NCBI taxonomy): domain Eukaryota; kingdom Metazoa; phylum Chordata; class Actinopteri; order Aulopiformes; family Paralepididae; genus Notolepis; species Notolepis coatsorum. The sequence goes on along the minus strand of NC_140170.1, from coordinate 174,350,508 downwards.
TAAAAGGGATTAAACTCTCAGTCATATCTTTACAGTGTAAACTACAGTATCTGTGTTTTTCTTTAATGTAAACTAATTTCTTTTTCTCTCAATGCTCTTTTCAAATTATTTTTAAAACTTATCTTACTGGTTATCTGAGTAAGATGTACTGGCAGTTTATTCCAATATGACATGGCTCTATATAACACAGTTTTCTTTGCTGCATTGGTTTTTGGTAGTAGCAGTGTGAACGTTTCCCTACAGGCATGCCTAGTATTATACTTATGTCGATCATGTGTACATGTTAGCTGTGAATACAAACAGATAGGTTCTCTTGAGATATATATATTCCTCATGAACAAGATCAGGCTGCAATCCAGTCTGTCTTCCACCTTCAACCACGACAGCTTGGTATGCATCCCCTCCACATTGTTTCTCATTGAGCAGTTCAGGGCCAGACGGGCCGCTCTGTTCTGAGTGAGCTGGATCTTATTGAGCTCTTGTCTTGAGGCATTAGACCAGACAGCTGGACAGTAGTCAAGGTGAGAAAGAACTAATGACTATCACTTGCTTCAATATCAGATCGGCTAGAAAAGACCTACACCTTCTGATAATTGAAATACCTCTGCTCATTTTGGCAACCACATTGTTGGTGTGAGTTGACCATGAGAGTGTTCCATCAAGTGTGACACCCAACAGCTTTGCCTCTCTAACTTGCTCAATAGCTGTTCCGTCTGAAGATATACTTAGCTTCACGTCTTTTCTTATAGTATGCTTGGATCCCAATATTAGGCTCTTGGTTTTTAGATGTTTAACTTCAGCCTGTTTTCAGACACCCAAGTGGACACTAAGTTCAAATCTCTCTGAAGGACTTCATTAAGCTCTTCTGTCTTGTCTGATGATGCATACATTGTAGTATCATCGGCGTACATAACCATACATGTATTTTCTAATACCCATGGCAAATCATTTGTAAAAATGGCGTAGAAGAGGGGCCCCAGACAGCTTCCCTGTGGAATTCCACACTGTAGGGATTTAAAGTTGGACAGGGTACCATTAAACACAACACATTGCTGTCTGTTACATAGATAGCTTTTTATACAGTTAACAGCTGCAGTTCTGAATCCATATGCAGTTAGTTTTATGAGCAGCAACTCGTGATCTATGAGGTCAAAAGCTGCACTGAAATCCAGTAGTACAGTACCCACCATTCGCTTCCTGTCAATTTGTTGTAGCCAGTCATCTGTTAATTGTGTTAAAGCTGTACATGTAGAATAACCCTCCTTATATGCATGTTGGAATTGAGAATTGATACTGTTTTCTGAGAGGTAATGCTGAATCTGTTTAAAAACAACACCTTCCATGATTTTGCTTAAAACTGGCAAGATACTAATAGGTCGACTATTTGCTCCATTAAAAGGCTGTTTAGCATTTTTTGGAAGTGGAGTGACCTTAGCTACCTTCCACATTTGAGGAAAAACACCCTCACTTAGACATAGATAAAAAATATGACACAGTGGCTTTGCTACAATTCTGGCTGCCAGCTGGAGCAGTTTACCATCTAAGTTATCATGACCACAAGGTTTGTCACACTGTATGGACAAGAGAAGCTTTTCCATTTGCTCTAGATTTATATCCATAAAATCAAATTCACATCTTTTTGTATGCATAATATGCTGTTTAATTATTGATTCAGACAGCTTACCATCCACTGGCAGCATTTGATTCCATATCATCTCCACCTTATCAATAAAATAATCATTAAAATGATTGGCTATATCTCGAGGTTTGGTAATAAATCCACCAGCTGCTTCTATAAACGAGGGCATCGTATTTGTTTTATTCTTTCCCATGACCTCATTTAAGGTTCTCCATAACTTTTTGCTGTCACCTTTCATTTCTTCAAACTTGGATTTATAGTATTGTTTTTTCTTCTGTGTATTCATTTTCGTGACTTTGTTTCTCAGAAAACGGTAGGCCTGCCAATCATCCGAGCCACCGGATGCAATAGCATCCTTTTTCAATTGATCCCTCTCTTTCATACAGATTCTCAACTCCAAATCAAGCCAAGAGGCTTTAGTTGTTTTGACCGTTAATTTCCTCATAGGGGCGTGTTTGTCACAGATGGATGAGAACAGTTTCATAAATAATTGTAAGGCATTCTCTGTACTCGTTAGTTCAGTCACATTATCCCATTGTATCTCGTTCAAGTCTTCAACAAACACATTTTCATTGAAATTATTGTACATTCTCTTGTATATAACTTTAGGCCCAGCTTTTGGCATCTTAGTTTTCCTTGCTACTGCAATGATGTTATGATCACTAAAGCCTACTGGCACAGATACTACTTTTGAACACATCTCCACAGAGTTTGTGAAAATGTGATCAATGCAAGTTGAAGATCTTCCTGTGCACCTGATGTTAACTCTGGTTGGTGCATTCACAATCTGTGATAGATTGCACACATTGGCCACATCACGTAATTTCTTTTTTAATGTACATGTTTTGGAGAACCAGTCAATATTAAGGTCTCCAACAAAATATATTTCTCTGTCAATATCAGTGACTATTTGTAGCATCTTGCATATATCTTCAAGGTACTGTATGTTTGAGCCCGGTGGTCTGAAGCAGCAGCCTATTAGAACTGGTTTCAGGTGAGGTAGAGCAGGGGTTCCCAAACATTTCAGGCCGGGGCCCAGAAAATAAGGCGTCAGAGAGCCGCGGCCCAATGCACATCGTCAGGCTTTTTTTTCTTTTTCTTTTTGCCAGGCGACCGATTTTTTAAGCCAAATATCACTTCAATCCTATTAAGTTAGTTCAAGTTAGTTATTCATTTATATGTGCTATTTATGAGAGGGCTAACTTGTTGCAAAATAATAATGATAATAATAATAGCCTCATTAAAATACTATTGTTGCTTCGGTTGTTTTCAGCGTTTTATGTGCATAATCTGTTATTTAGTTTGAAATGTTCGTTGAAATAAGTAGATTTTTCGTTTTTGTTTATTTATTAAGTTAATATAAAACCATATAGTCACATTTTAGAATACAATAGAATATAATTTTAGAATACAACTAGAAACACTGTCCTGGCCTGCTTCTAAGTTCAGTGGCCTGACAAAAAATTAAAATAAAAAAAACGTTTTTTTTAATTTTTTTTAAAATCATCTCGCGGCCCATCCGTGGCTGCTCGCGGCCCACCTTTGGGTCGCGACCCCGACTTTGGGAACCACTGGTCTATAGCAGCAGCCTATTAGAACTAGTTTAAGGTGAGGTAGATGAACCTGTAGCCATAGCATTTCCACACCAGGTGCACTTAGATCTATTCGTACTTTAACAGGCATATGTTCTTGAATATAAAAAGCAACACCTCCTCCATGCTTATTTCTATCAAGCCTGTATAAATTATACCCCTGTATTGCAACCTGATTGTCATCTATTGATGTGTCTCAGATAGGGCTGTAATATGTAAAGCATTTTCAAATAGGACAGAACTCAGTTCTTGTACCTTGTCTTTTAGACAACAAATATTTAGATGGACAATTCTTAGTCCCTTCTTCGGTAGTTGTAAAGTCATTATGACATTATGATGGATGATCACTCTTGGGTCTTGAACCCTGTGGAAGGCCCACTTGATCAGGGGCAGGGACCCCCAGAGTTGACAGGGTGGGCACTCTGTGCCTCTGATGTCGCCCGGGGCTTACTGAGCGCCCCTCCTGTCACACCATGTTCACCTGCTGGTGGCCTGCTGGCCATCTCTGGCATGGCACCTGCTTTGGTTGAGACTTGGAGGCTTTGTTAAGGGGATGCAGACCAGAGAAAGACTTTTGTCTTGTTTACATCAGGGTCCCCCATTTTCATTTCATAGTGGGGGGCTGGGAGGCAAAGAAATGCAATAAAGAAGCTATTTGCTGTAATTAACTGCAACTTAAAAACTGAAACCCGCTTAATGACATGAAAACGGTCCTTAGACCCACAGTTTCACACATTGTTCCATTAGTTTCACACACTGCTCTACAACCATCCTCTTCAGCACGTCGTCCCGGCGGTCCCGAGCGGGTAGCCGACCTCTGGTGCTCCTCTGGGGCCGGGTTCATTCAACCTCCCCTGCGTCTGCGTCTGAAACCCCTGGGTCGGAAACCTCGTGGTAGTTCTGTCTCTGGAGATCCCGGTCTACCCCGTCACACTCTCTCCTCTCAGACCCCCTCTGGTCGGACTCTCTCCCCTCGGACCTCCTCCTGTCGGACTTTCTCCTGTTAGGCTCCCTCCTGTGGGGCTCTCTCTCCTCAGGCCCTCTTCTGTCAGGCTCTCTCCTGTTGGGCTCTCTCTGTTCGGACCCCCTCTGGTCGGCCCTTCTCCTGTCCGGCCCTCTCCGTTCGGGCTCTCTCCGTTCAGACCCCCTCCGGTCCGGCTCCCTCTCCTGCTCTCTCGGGTCCGGCTCCTTCTTCCCAGGCTCTCTCTTGTGGGACCCTCTCCGCTCGGGCTCTCTCTGTTCAGACCCCCTCTGGTCGGCCTTTCTTGTTTCAGACCCCCTCTGGTCCGGCTCTCTCTGGTTAGCCCCTCTCCCGTTGGACTCTCTCCTGCTGGGCTCTCTCCTGTTGGGCTCTCTCCCCTCAGGCCCCCTCTGGTCGGCCCTTCTCTCTTCAGACCCCCTCCTGTCGGGCTCTCTCCCCGGCTCTCTCTGGTCAGGCTCGTTCTCTTCAGGCTCTCTCCTGTCAGGCCCTGTCTTCCCCCGTTGCCGATCAAGACGGGGTCCGCTCGGACCGCTATCCGCCCCACTGGTTTCAGCTGGGACCCTTCCACCTGAAGTCGCCGCCTCTCCACCCCGTCGTACCCGTGGTTCCTCTTCTGGACCCCCATCCGTCCGGGGGCGACTGGCGAGTACTCCACCTCCGGTTCCGACCTCCTTGTCGTGCCCAACGGGGCGTCGGCCTCCCGGCTGACCCCGCCGGGTTGGTGGTGGACTACCACAACGTGGCTAAGGGCGACATCTGCGGAGTCTGGGCGATAACTACGGGTGGGGCGCATCCCCTTCATCCCGTGGAAGAGACCGTCCACTCCGCCGAGCACATTCATCCCCAGCAGTCCCTGGATCGCGTCTCTCGCGAGTCCTCGGAGGGGGTCGTCCTTGACGATGAAGATACACTTGTCTGTGAACGTCATCTCCAGACACTTCACCTCTGGTCATCCTTGACGATGAAGATACACTTGTCTGTGAACGTCATCTCCAGACACTTCACCTCTGCGTACAGGCACCCCACCACAGGGATCTCCAAACCGTTGGCGGCTGTGAGAGTGATCCAGTCGGCGGAGGTCAGCTGCCGCTTTTTTGGAAGTTCTGCTTGAAATGGCTCTCCGACACCGTCGTTACCTCGGCTCCGGTGTCGACCAGGCAACGGGTATCCAAGCCATCTATGCGTACATCCAGGGTAAAGCACACCCTGTGTACCTTCTGCTTCTCCAAGCTCTCGGCGGCTGGGTCGACGGTGTTCGTCGCGACGGCGTCGATCACCCTTGGCGGCCCAGGTCGGAGCGCCTGCGGGCCCGGTGCTTCGGTGGCAGGGTCAGGGCCGGGGCGGGGCCTACCGACGGGGCCGGGACAATCTCTGGCGATATGACCCGGCTGTTCGCAGGCATAGCATATCAACCTCCCGACCTCGTCTCGCCTGGGCATACCACGCGAGGTTGCGGGCCCGTCTCGCCTAGGTCGCCGCCCAGCGGCGCCTCTCGCACCTGTTGCAAGGACTGAAACAGCTGTTCCTGACGCGCGCTCAACCGCTCTTGGCCGGCGAACAGCTGTCTGATCGACTCCTGGAAGGGGTCGGTGAGGGGAGGGGTTTTGCGTCCCTCTGCGGCGGCGGCCTGAATCATGCCTCGGGCGGGATTCCTCGCGGGGCCCAGGACCATCTCTTCTTCGGACCAGTCTATCGCCTCCGTCATCAGGTCGATAAACGTCCGTTCCCCGTCCCCTCTCTCGCGCCTCCTCATCTCCCGTCTCAGCGCCTCGTCTCTCAGGCCGAGCGCGAACTGCTCCCGCAGCCGGACTGCAGGGTCGGGGACCTGTCGGGGGTCTCTGTCCTGAATGCGTCGCATCCGCTCCTGCAGGTCATATGCAAACTCCTGTATGCTCTCCCCATCAGCTTGTCGGCGGTCGAGGAACTCTCCCAGGCGGACACTGACTGGGGTCTTGTCTCCGTACGTCTCCTGTAGTACGCGAAACAGGGCCTCCGGCCCTGGAGCGGTTCCTCCCAGGACGAAGCGCACCGTCCGCCTGGCCTCGCCCTTTAAGTGCTGCTGTATGCACTCCGCCTGTTCCTCACCAGGCACTCTGCTGGTCCGGAGATGGGCCTTCATCTCCCGGATCCAGTCCTCCACCGGCGACTCTCCTCTCTCCCTTCCTCCTCCAAACTCGCTGCATTTCCGGTCCCGCTGGACATACACAGTCTGTGAGGGGGGGCGAGCCGGCTTCACGGCCCTCCTGGCTGAGGGCGGCTTGTGTCTGTTCCAGGGCCAGCGCCTGGTGGTCTAGAAGACCTGCTTGTCGACGAGCTCTGTCCTCCAGGGCCCTCACTTGGGCGGTCAGCTCCTCCATGGCCTCCGTGCCCTCCTTCTTTACTTCGGTGGCGGCCTCTGAGCTGTCTCTTTGCTCCCGCAGAGCCTCCTGCGCGTACCGCTTCTCTTGTAGCGCCTGCTCGGTCAACTCCTTCACTGTGTCGGCCTGCTGCTTTAGGAGTGCCGCCTGCGTCCGGCACCTCTCCTGCAGCTCCTCCATCTTCGCCGCCATCTCCTGCGCGGCCCTGGTCCCTTCGTCGGACATCTTGGTCTCTCTACTGGTCTATCAAGGAAGTGGAGTAGGATGTTGATCCTGTTCGTGACGCCAAATGTAGAAGGGTGGATTATCCCTGCTTGTGGGAGTAGTAGTACACAGACACTGGGTAGTAGGATACTATAGTATTGGACCTATAAGTACCCCCGTCTTTGGCCCGGAACGTCGTACTGGAGGGCTTGCAGCTGGAGTGGATGGGGCCCAGGAATGACTAACCTGGGGACTGGTACTCTGGTCTACCTCGCCTTCCAAGGCGGTCAGCAGTAGCTCCCCACCCTCACTCCCTCAGTACCTCCGACAGCCCTCCCACACCCAGTGACTGTCAGTTCAATAGTATTATTGGGCTTCCCTTTAAGCAGTACCCTTCCTTGACCACCTGTATAGACCCTTCAAATGCTATTCTGTAAATGGGGTGTAAGGGTTAAATAATTATGCCATCACAATATTTACCCAGAGAATAAAATAGCAAATGGAACTCAAAGAAAGAGACACACACAATGATCCCAATTAAATCTACGTTTAGTGAAGCCTGGGCAGATTATACATTACAACGTTAATGCTTACTCATATGGCACCGGGTGCTCTTGTTATCAATGTAGGGGAAGCTCTTCCCACCATAGGCACCGAGTGCTCAATACATTAAACCACCCCGCTTGTACTGGGGGAACCCAGGCATAGAACGTAGACACATTGGGAGTCTCAGAATCAAACAGTCAAATAAACCAATAACAAAAATAACCAATAAATGTGGGCCCACGTTATCAAAGAAAACCTAACCTAAGCTGGCTTAAATTGTTTGGGGTACCCCTTAGACACTGGTGATTAGCGTTCACTTCAATGGACGTTGCTGTTGATACACACGTGGTACTGTTAGTACTTAGCCAAGATGGCGGACCCACTCTTGTCACCACTAGTCCGAATGACAAGATGGCGTCTGCAATCCGCGAGCACAGCCAGCAGGTTGGGCGAACAGCAGGCAGTGGTTAGCGGGCAGAGCTTGCTGTATGGCGTCCTCTGCTGGTTGGAAGAGGCGTCCTCTGTACCGTCTGGGAAACGTCCACCGCTGCTGTTGCTGGCTTGCTTCCGTCGCGCGAGCTAATACTTGGGCTACCTTAAACACAGCTAAGCTTTGGGTCTCGGCGCACCCTCCTGCTATTCGGTTATACTGTTAACGCAACGTGGCTGGCTACACCACTGGTCTCTTCAGCGCCTCGCGCCCGGTAGTCTACTCAAGTCAGACGGAGCCGTTAGTGGCATGCTACTATACCGCACACAGTAACTACTATAACCCCGATAACGTTAGACGTTAGTCTCGTTAGCTTAGACGTTAGTCCTTGGGTTCAGTTTCTCTTACTCACACACTATCACGGATACTTCTAGGATAACCCGTCACTAGCAAGTATGTCTCATCACCCGTCGCTCGCTCCGGCGGGGCTCTCTGGCTTCACTTCTTCAACGGGGCTATTCCAAAGCACCTCCCGTTGTAGCTGCGACCGTTCACGGCCAAATCCAACGCCGAAGAGAACTTCCTGTTCCCCTCACCTCCAGGTGATTCCCTCTTCCTCGTTGCTTGCCTCTCTCCACTGCTCCACCTGCCACCACTGCACACCGCCCCCTGCTGGCAACCTCCACCGGTCCCACGCAAAGACCACTCCAGAAAGGGAAACAAAGGCTCAATGTTATTGCTAGTAATCCATACTGCATCTGGAGAGGAGTAGCACCTCACCTCGTCATCAAAGGTGGGGCTTTGTGGCGTGGACTAGGTTTGACTGTGCGTGGGCGGGGCTTCGTGGCGTGGACCTTGTTTTGCACTACTGCGCATGAGGGGGGGGGGGGGCTCTCTCTCTCTCTCTCTCTCTCTCTCTCTCTCTCTCTCTCTCCCTCTCTCTCTCTCTCTCTCTCTTTGTTTACGACATACACAACTTTCGTCTTGTTTACATCAGGGTCCCCCATTTTCGAACTGGCTCTCTTTCTCTCTCTCTCTCTTTTCCCCCTCTTTCTCTCTTATTATCTAAATTATATTGGATTGTGAAAAAAACCAGATGGGCGGTCAATCATTAGTGGTTAACATACCGTTGTATTTGTTCGGTACGTTACACACTGAAACGGTTCGGTACGGATATGTGTACCTTTACACCCCTAATGGGAAAGGGTTAAACAGATCATCTGTCTAAACCTTGTAACTCTATTCGCCCTCAAATCTGTGTTCATTTTTTATTTTGCATACTAATGTTCTGTGTCTTGAGTCGTACTGTATTGTATTCTGTATCTGTTAATAAAGTTTCAATCTGTAAGAGCCTCAAATTTCCATGTACATTTAATAAGTTGTCAGCCAGTTTCTAACCTGTAACATTCCTAAAGTAAAGGCACAAGGGTAGATCAATGTCGTTGAAGTTGTGTAGACAATCTTTCCATTCCTGGTAACTGTAATGCATTCTACATTGTTGGCAGTATTTATAGTATGTGGAATCTAGAGATGGAAATATGCAGCATTGCACTTGATATACAGTCCTTTCTCACATGGTTGATTATCAACCCCATTGTGTTTACTGATATATACCATATAAGAGTGGGTGTCAGACAAGTGGGTGTGTACAGTGTCCCCCCCCTACCCCAACCCCCCCCCCCCCCCCCCCACCTCCAATGTACAGCCCCCACCCACCAACCCCACCCCACCCACCCAACCTCCTCCAATGTACAGTTTCTACGTCAAATGTATATACACTCTTTTTCTGGACACTTTTTGTATCACAAACAGTACTGTATTTGCAAATCTGATATGTCATAAATGTATAGATGTAGCAGTACTGACTATCTGTATGTCATGTATGTCATATATGTTATGATGAATTGAAAATGGAGGACCCTGATGTAAACAAGACGAAAGTCTTTCTCTGGTCTGCATCCCCTTAACAATTGTATGTATTGAGCTGTACTGTACTGTACCCATTCTGCAATCTGTTAATAAACTTTTCAATCAATCAATGTCAGGGTTTAAACTGGATACCAAACAGAAGGTAAAGATGACTTTGAACTGTACAGTAACAGTAATCCAGAACTATTTCATTGCACTGTAAAGAAACTGATTTTATAGTATGTCACATCAATGTCATTCTTGTCTTTCACATTCTACTAAAACTGAATCAAACCATAAACAAGGTGGCCTGTTGGGATGTTAGATCCTAATGTGAAAAACTGATTTTATATGTCTGAGGAGAAGACCGGTACTGTACTCATCATCAGGTCCACAGACGGGCCTCCCAAAGTACTGGGGGGGTCTACTGTATGTGTGCTATATTTAATTTAGTTTATATCCCATATAATTTTATTCAACCTCTTATTTACTGATTCTGATGTAACTCTAACCAGTTAATTAACAGTCTCTCCATCAATGTAACTCTAACCATATTTGCATATCTTGTATCCCTCCAATGCACAATCCCCCCCTCCCAACCCCCTCCAATGTACAGTTTTCCCCACCTACCCAACCTCTTCCAATGTACAGTTTCTTCCCCCTCAAATCTTTTAGACTATTTTTGTATCACAAACAGTGCTGTATATATGTAGATCTGGTATGTCATAAATGTCTAGTATATATGTAGATCTGGTATGTCATAAATGTCTAGTATATTTGTAGATCTGGTATGTCATAAATGTCTAGTATATATGTAGATCTGGTATGTCATAAATGTCTAGTATATTTGTAGATCTGGTATGTCATAAATGTTATGATGAATTGAAAATGGGGGACCCTGATGTAAACAAGACGAAAGTTGTGTATGTCGTAAACAAGGAGAGAGAGAGAGAGCGAGCGAGAGAGCCCCCCCCCTCCCCCTCATCCGCATGCGCAGTAGTGCAAAACAAGGTCCACGCCACGAAGCCCCGCCCCCCGCACAGTCAAACCTAGTCCACGCCACGAAGCCCCGCCTCAAACCTAGTCCAAGCCACGAAGCCCCGCCCAGACGTTGGGCTCTGTGGCTCTGCAGATATACCCTACTCAAGAGAGCCAGTAGAAAACGGAGGAAGAGGGCGGGAGGAGACAGGAAACCAATGTGGAGAGGGAGGATGGAATGTACTGTGGGAGGTGGTGGAGGAAGGATCGTCTGTCTGTCCACCAGCAGCCATGGCGGTGGGTCAGACTGCAGTCTTCGGTCTTCTGTTGGTAGGGCCACTCCTCTCATGTGTTTCTGGTAAGTTTAACTGTTACCAGCTGTATGATAGTATGTATGTATGTTATTTTCCTGTATTATTCAAACCATCATTTAACATTTCATTTCTCTCCATCTCCTGCCCCTCCCACACACCCCCCCTCCCCCCCTCCCTCCCTCCCCTCGGTTTCCCTTACATACTTCCCTGATTGTCTCCCCTACTGGCTTCTGTCGTTGTTGTTTGTTACTTGTGGTTTTATGTTCTTGTGTATTCATATTTCATACTGTTGCTTTTTTCCCTGTGGTTCTATGTTTCTCTGTTCTTTGTTCTTTGTTTTGCCTTGTTTTGTCAGCGTCTTTGGGTCATTGAAATTGTTTGGGTTAACTTAGTTTGGGTTAACTTAGTTGAATAGGTCTATGTTTAGTTACAATTTACTTTAGGATGCACAGATAATGATAGAGTGGGAACTAATGACTGAATGTAAATGTATGTTAACAACACATAGGAACAATTATGATTTAGCCTAACTGATAGGCAGGGTTGGGAAGGAAAGGTTATAGGTTACCGATTACCTAGGCTACCAGTAATTAGTAACATAATCAATTGGATTACTCAAACACAGTAATGTAAACAGATTACTTTATGATTACTTTGCCATTTAATGTACAGAATTGACAGTGTCATATCATCATTGTCTACAATCATGATTAGCGTTATTTAAAATAGTATTTAAAGACGTTTGTGTTCTTAATCTCACCACCAGAGTGCCTTTTCTGACTAGTCTTAAATCATTACTAACTGACTCATTACAGCTATAATTATTATTATTATTATTATTTCTTTTTTTTTAGTATACCTGCAGTATATAATAGTATATATAATAGTATATAGTACATAATAGTGTATACAGCACCTTGTAGTATAGTGACGTGAATATTTCGTGGCAGTAAACAGCCAAACAAGTTTTAGTTTAGGAAAATAGCTTTAGGATCACTTCTGTAAAGAAAGACTTTGCTGTCGAAGAGAAATAAACCATTTGGATATCTTTGTTTTACACCGGAGCGGCTGTGGACATTATTTTTCTTTATCAATGAATGTACTATACCACGGGTAAGCAACTTGACAATGACACTGTAACAACCCATCATCTACACTCACTGCACACACATCCACACTCACTTTAAACAAACACTCACATTACCACTCACTTTAGACACTTTAACACACTTTATATTTATCTATTATTAAAGAGATTTGCACTACATTCATACCTCATTTGCACCCTACCCTAAGTTTTCTACCTCATCTAATTTCTGCATTGTACCTCACTGTTACTAATTTTACTCTGTATTGTATATATGTATATTGACTTTACTTACTTTTTAATTCTTAATTACTTTTTTTTTACTGTATGTAGCATACTCTCAGGGGCTCATACAGAAACAAGCATTTCATCAAAAAGTATTTTGTTGTGACAAATAATAAACAAACTTGAAACAATTGATTGGAAATGCATTCTTTTTTTCTTTCTTCCTTTCTCCCTCCCTTCCCTCCAGCAGGCTTATTCAGTACCTGTTCAGACTATACAGATGATAAAGGTGACCATCATGTATCCCAGGAGTGTGACCAATACTGCTGTGGCACCTGCACCAATAGATACTGCTGTGGTGAACTCTCCAAAGCCTTAGGTGGCATCAAACAGGATAACTGCAAGAAGGGCAGTATGTACGTGTTGCAGCCCACACTGTGAGCATCAGCCAAATCCCAACACTGTCTGCTGATGGTGTGAATGACAGTCAGTTTACATGTATGTATGTGTGTGTGTTACAGGAGCGGAGGACAAGTCTTTCTCATAATCTTTGCGATTGTAGTTGTCTCGATTGTCATCACCATGATCGTCTGCGCTTTCCGTCCAGGCTGCCCGATGTATAAGATGCGCAGTAAGTCACACTGTATATTATAATACTACTAATGTTAGGTTTGGGGTGTGGAGATGGTGATAGGACCCAGTAGCAGACAAAACAGTGGGGAAGCAGGCAGGACACGGCGGGTAGAGACTAAGTAAAGAGTTTTACTTAAAACATGAGAACTAAAGCACCACAAACAAAACCACTATAAACAAACAAACTTCAAACACGAAAACAAAAACCTCTCAGTAAAAACAGGAAGAGGGGAAAACGTAACACAAGGCACAAAACTACCACGGGGAAACACTTACTAACACGAGGAACAGGAGACCAGGAACGATAGCATATGACAGTAACATGAACAACGACCACGACAGGAAACAATAAACGCACAAGGAGACAAGGAAACAGAACTTCACCAGGTAATTGACACATGAGGACTGATTAACAATGAGACACACCTGGGAGGGGACAGACTAAGGCCATGTCCAGACAAACGATTTTGGTTGTTTGAGGCAAAGTATTTGATTGTGTATTTGATCATTCTGCCACACGGAACTGCGTTCTGGCAGCCTGAAGACGGTACTCTCTGATACCAGTTCCCAGAGTGCGCAATTCTGAAGACGCCCCCCCACTGTGTCACCATCTTTACAAGCGATACGCGTCTTCTCCTGAACCGCTGACGCATAGCCCACCTCTCCCTTACCCGCATGTGCAAATTCAGCCAAACATCACCAACCACCGTCGACAACAGATTGACATCTCCCTTAACACTTTCAGTGCCCATCACGTCATATGACGTTTTATCAGCCCAATGTCTGAATGCCCACGACGACAATTATCGTTTTATTTTTTTATTAGCGATCTGAATTCATATTTCATCAACCGAGTCTCCCGTTGGTACACCAGCCCCATCAGCAGCTCAGAATGGAAAAAAGCGCCCCCTATCGTCTATCCCTGAAAACTGCACGTCAGTCGCTTAGACTGACCTGGGATCAGTGATATGTAGAGGCGGGGCCAACTGGCTCCCTGAGCTGGCAAGCCGCCTGATGAACATGGAAGTGATCGCGGGACGGGAATCAGCCTGGAATATATATTCACAGTAGCCAATCGATAGTAGACAGTAGTGATAGATTTTTGGAATGGCGATCAGGAATTGGAATGATCTTTTTGGAGAACATCTGATCTGAGGTAAGGAATCTATTTGACCAGTCTTGGGATAATCAGAGTTGTATTCGCTGAGATATCAACGTGTCCCCTATGTGTGTGTGTGTGTGTGCGCGATTGCTTTGAGGAAATCGGAGAATCGATTTTCAGCTTGCGGCCCCAGCGTGCATACGTACACATATACTATCGATAATCTAGCGTTTATTTGAAAACGATTAATAAATAGGCCGAAAAATGACAACGTTTTTGTGTATTCTAGATTAGAATATTCCAGTAAACGTCTTTTATCATGGAATCTTTTTATTTTCCTTGAAAACGAGGGCTTTTCAAAATGCTATCAAACGAAAATGAACCGATAAAAAAACAATCCGCTTCGACAATGTTGACTGGAAAACGAATCATTGATAAGCGACGGGCAGATTAGACACATAGCCATAATTTAAAACATAGATTAGGCGTTATTAACGCTATCATTGAAGTGGATGGTGGGCATTCAAGCACTAAATCGTGCGCCCCCTGCTGGCACTGAAAGTGTTAACAGTGTTACAGAGCTTGATCGGGCTTTTACAGCTAAATGTACTTTTTCTGAAAACCCAAGTAGTAGCCAAGCATACTGTTCCATAGTATACCCCTTCAGTTGATCATGACAAATCCTCTCTTACCTTGACGATTAAAAAGCCTCCATAATTTTGTAAATAGTATCCCCATGGCATGGTGTTGAGCTGTAGCCAGCAAGCTATGCTATCAATATTAGCTAAATAATTAGCGTCACATAGCTGGCCTTTTTCTGAAAACCCAAGCACATATTGTTCCATAGCATACACCTTCAGTTGATCATGACAAATCCTCTCTTACCTTGACGATTAAAAGCCTCCATAATTTAGTAAATAAAAACTGTAGCCAGCCAGCTAGCATTGATGCTATTCAAAATGCTATCCACATTAGCTAAATAGCTAACCAACTAAATACAATAGTCAGTGGTATCCTGAGGTAGCGTTAAATACAACGTTTGCTAGTCGAAATGACTGGACACACACAGGGACAAGTTAAACATCAATTAATTAATTAATTCCAACAGGTAGTTTGAGCTGCATGTGAGCCGCGGTCTTTCAATCAATCAAACTCTCCTCTCCTTTGGAAACTAATGACGTTACGTTAGCTCGAAAAGCACAGAACCGGCCGACACAAGTTAAGCTGCTAGCAACAGACACTATAACACTTCCAGTCGGGGGTTTTCAAAATAAAAAAACAGGAAAGACATTTATTTTGTAAATGTGTGGCATGCACTTATTATCTTGAGACGTTTTTGTTTATACGGAAACCTTAAAACGAAACGAAAACTAAACAGATCAAAATCGTTTTAGTCTGGACAAGGCCTAAAGAGACACTAATACAAGACAAGACTGATAACAAATACACTAACACACTGGAGACAAACACTAAACAAGACAAGGGAATACAAAAAGCAACAAGGAAACTGGGAGAGACAACAAGATGGGGAGAACACTCAGGAACATGGATAATTTAACAAGACATAAATGTACAATGAGTCCAAGAGGTAATGATGGGAATTGTCCAGCAGGTGGGTGAAGAGGGAACTGTCCATGAGTGAATGGAGGATGTGGATGAACAAGAGGAGCGGGGACAGGATGGACATAGTAGTAAAAAACAAATAATTTAGATTTGTCTTAGTCTTAGTTTATAGTTACATAGTATAACTATGTATATACCATGTTCTACAGTCTTAGTTTGTAGTTTCATAACTATGTATATACCATGTTCTACAGTCTTAGTTTGTAGTTTCATAGTATAACTATGTATATACCATGTTCTACAGTCTTAGTTTGTAGTTTCATAGTATAACTGTTTATAAACCATGTTCTACAGTCTTAGTTTGTAGTTCCATAGTATAACTTGGGTCACAACTATTTTGTATTGTATTATTAATAAACGGTTTGAACGCAGATGGGCAGGCAAGACATATAGCAGCTAGTAGCTAGTTAGCTTGTATAAACACATTAAACAGTGATCTGAAAATTACACCACATGTATCAATTCATTGTTAAACTTAAACAAACCTGACTCCTCTCTCTGCAGAGGCGAAAACCCGCCACAACGCTGGCGCTGTGATCCACACGTATCCAGGGAACCAGCCGGCTCCTTATCTTGGTCCCCAGTCTGGAGCTCCCTACCCTGGGGGCCCCCCTGCCCAAGGTAACTCAAGAGGGAAGGACCTGAAGTAACGCCATGTAGGGTAGAACGAGGCTGACTGCAGCTATTGCCTCATACTTTACTCACCAGATACTATGAATGTGCAGGACTTGGTCTCTTGGACACAAGACCAAATAGAGAACAGGTATTGGTCAGCTAGGTAGGATTGGATTACAATAATTTTAGAACACAGCTATTTTATATTAGCAAAAACCCTGCTAGATCCTGACAGTCTCATTTAGGAAATTCTTCAGTACAACAAAAGCACAGTGACTACAGTAATGTGTCACTCTAAACATGTAGTACTACCTGCAGTATATCAACCAATGGAGACGGAGAGCAACGAGTCATACTCTGAAAATCCACTGAGAAAACAAGATGCAAGCATGTGCTGAAACTAGGGCTGTCTTAAATACTTTGAAGCTTCAAAGCTTTGTTCGATGGGCATGGGATTCGAACGGGAAAATAAAATTTGAATATAAAAAAAAAAAAAAAAAAAAAAAGATTCAGATTCTTTATTTTATTTTTATTTTTTTATCCCCCCTCCCACCTGAAAAATCGTGCGCCTCCAATGCAACGAACGTCATACGCCTCATCAACTCTGCCTCTCTTTGTTAACTACAAAAAGCAATGCCGTTTGTTATTTAAGATAAGGTCAGGCTCGGCACTGACAGACTTGTGTTCATTGTGCTGCTTTTATAAAGCCTCAAATGACGGCTTACAATATTTCATAAAAGCAAAGTGTTTCGTTTGTCTAAGATTTAAAAAGGTTTAAACTTTACAGCACTGACAATTCTTTATAGTATTTTTTATAGTGTCCCGACCCAAATAAAAACATGTCTTAATAAAAGATTCAGTCGAATTCTGCCTTTGTCTCTATTAACTACATATAAATATGTATATAATTGTTTGCTTTATTATACGAAGGTTGCAACATAATTATGTAATGTAATGTGTTGGCTGCGCCCAGGCAGCGCAGCTCCCGACTCATTATTAATTTAATTAATTAATCCAATCCAATCCACTTTATTTATAGAGCACATTTAAAAACAACAAAGTTAACCAAAGTGCTGTACAAGTCCCACAACATAAGATACATTTTCTTTTAAATTTCAATTATATATATATATTTCATTTTTTTTATCTTGAAGCTTCGAATTAAAATCGAATCTCGGCCCCGAAGCTTTGACGGCCAAAAAAAGCTTTGAAGGTCAGCCCTAGCTGAAACACAAACAAAATAGCTCTATAGTTAAAAACATGACGTTTGAATTTAATTAAATCTTTATTTCGAAAAATGTTGTGGGAGGGGGTCAATGTTTCTCATCAACCGGAGTCAGCTGAGACGGAATCTTATTTGAACACTTTTGAACTAACAAAAAGAGTTATGGCGATAGATTCCCATCTGCAGGAAGGAAAGATTTGCACAATAGATGTGGTCATTGTTATTTATAGTACAACCAAAACAAACTCATAAAGTTAGTCATAAAGAGGATGGACAACCAAATAGACACATCTCCTCCCATTCTCCCCATCACCTCCTTCCTGTCCTGAAAAGACCTCTTCAACTCATGTCCTCAAAAGACCATCCACAAAGAATGGATTGCACGGAGCAAGTTGCACCCTTACTTATAATTCATTATGAATTGAAAATGGGGGACCCTGATGTAAACAAGACGAAAGTCTTTCTCTGGTCTGATTGATTGAATGAAAATTTTATTAACAGATTGCAGAATGGGTACAATCCAGTACGGCTCAATACACACAATTAGGTCTATACAGTGGAACCTCACTCCCCAGGTCTATAGATTACAGTGGAACCTCACTCCCCAGCTATTTAAACCACAGTGGAACCTCACTCACCAGGTCTATAGATTACAGTGGAACCTCACTCCCCAGCTATTTAAACCACAGTGGAACCTCACTCACCAGGTCTATAGATTACAGTGGAACCTCACTCCCCAGCTATTTAAATCGCAGTGGAACCTCACTCCCCAGGTCTATAGACAGACTATATGTATCACTCTCAATACATTTACTATCTACATCAGTATGCCATTCATCTTCTTTCAGCTATTTAAACTATATAATTAACTTCCACCTTTGTTTCCTGCTCCTAGCCCCTTCCTATCCTGGACCCCAGCCCATGGGTCCCGGCTACCCTCCCAGCATAGACTACAACCCAGCCCTGCCCCCTTCTGCCCCCCCTGCCTCTGCACCATACGGACCCCCAGGACAGTCTCAGCCAGGTGAGCTATCTCCTCCTCTTCCAGTCCCGAAGTAGCTGAAGTTATCAGGCAATCTGTGTTACATTTTAATATGTAACACCTCTCACTTCATATCACTTCATGCTGATGCCATATTAAATTATGCCCAATCCCTTCCTCATTTGCTCAATGTCTTTGCAGGCGTCAGTGACAATAGCTTAAAACAGGAAGAAAATATATAAAACAATATGCTCAAACCAGTCTTCTCGTTCCCTCTTTGTGTTTCTAGTGTACCCTCCCCCAGGCACGGTGCCCTACAGCCAGCCTGGGTATGCTCCTGATGGGCTGGACTACCCCCCACAGCCACATGCCTTCCCCCTGCCCTACCCTCCGTCCTAAGTGGTTAGACGTCACATGGGTCTTTCTGATTGACTGTGAAAGCACGAATAATGGTATGTTTTAATCAACCTGAGTGCCAGGCCTTGAGCATCCATACATGAGCTCTCACAGTTTGAAACACAAGACCGCAATCAACCGTCAAAAGAACCACCTTCCTACTATACTGTACCTCATATTCATGTCAATGAAACGCCTACACAGAGTTCTGATTGGTCACCAGCTGCGCAGCACAGGAGAGAAGCATGAGAAAAAAACTTGCCAGGTCAGCCGCTGGAGTTGGTTTACTGCTCATTTGCATTCTTTAATCAACTGGTAGCGTGGCTCAGATCATAAACAATGATGAAGACACGTAATGTTAAAGGAACACTCCACCCAAAAATTGTCAAGTCAAGTCAAGTCAAGTCAAGAGTTTTAATTGTCACGGCATACAGGTATCACCCAAAACTAAAAACCGTCCTGTACAAATTAATTTGAGTTATTGAGTTAAAGGGTTAAGATGTGTGATGTCATTAAATGTATATTATTCCAGGAAGTAATGAATATGTCACAGTGAAATTATGAAAATATATATCAAGGTCTTTGCATTATGCCTTACAGTTTCGATCACTCACTAAGGCTTTGATGTTTATCATTTTCATTATCTCACTGAGATGTATTTATTACCTGCTGGAATAATTTACATCATAATGACATCATACATCTTAATTCTTTAACTCGTAACTCTCAAACCACATGAATTTGTATAATGTATAATGAGAAATTCATAAATTAAGAATTTATTTGGGGTAAAAGTTGTCTCTGAATCACAGGATGTAGACTGTGGGTATATAAGCTGCCATTGTTCAACTGTTTGAGTTGCGATTCTCTTCCCCTTCTGCTATCTGTAACATTATTTGGCAAGGACACCGTGGCACCGGGCTTAACACCGCCCAGGATGATTGTGATTACTTTAAAGAAATACAAACAAGCCAGAGTGT
Source organism: Notolepis coatsorum (assembly GCF_963971535.1). Classification (NCBI taxonomy): domain Eukaryota; kingdom Metazoa; phylum Chordata; class Actinopteri; order Aulopiformes; family Paralepididae; genus Notolepis; species Notolepis coatsorum. The sequence goes on along the minus strand of NC_140170.1, from coordinate 174,330,690 downwards.
TTTTTCCCTTACAGCAGAATGATAATCTGTTCCGCCAGAGCTCTCTAATGTAGTGTGGAGAGAGGCCTGGCTATGTGAGACTAGGGAAAAGACAATACTTTTATTCTGCACCTTTCTAAAATCTCTGTGGATGTATTATTATTATTATTATTATTATTATTATTATTATTATTATTATTATTATTATTATTATTATTATTATTATTATTATTATTATTATTATTATTATTATTTTTGTAATCATTAGTCTACATAAACCTTTGATCTATAGCACCTTAACACTTGGGCCACCGCTTTAAGAGATAGGGATGCGTGGCGGTGTTTGCAGGGCTATATCTATATTCTATATTATAGCTATGGAGACAATACTATTGCTCATTTGACATCAACTATCCATCGTTCAACATGTGAATTTTCTTTCATGTATACGTTTGCGTGCTATACCGTGGTGAATATTGTATAGTTTCAGAGTGATCCTGGCTAATTCCTGAAAACGGCGCTATTGAGCAATACGTGAATTTAGCTAAAAGCGTTGGCGTTGCTCGCCTGGACACGCTATTATTTCCAATTCAAAGGTATATAATAAGTATTATGTTTCATCATGAATGCATGAAAGGGGGGGGGGGGTCGTTTTTTGATGCTTTTCTCGTCAGCAACGGCATACGTTTTGGAGTATGTTACATATGATCGTTGCGATCGATGTGAAATCATGGTTGGATCAAAGTAGGATTGATGTCATATAGTCCTTACCTTTACTAGGAGGTATCCCAAAAAGAATATTCCAATTGTCTGATTGCGATTTCCAGTATTGGTGTCCATTGGGTCCCCGACATAATCCGGCACAACACGTGCATCGAGGGGCATTGGACGCGTTTCAATGTGATCGGGTGAACCGCTAGACTTGCCTCAACCAAAATGCTGCACCCGGAGGGGTTTAGATGTAACACACGGTGTGCAATAAGGTTTCAAAGGGTGGGTGATACTGCCACCTAGCAGGATGCGGCCGGTATTGCACTCTAGCGATCTCAGAATGATTTCCTATGGTAACACAGAGGTCTGTGAACCTGAAATTAATAAAAAAAAATCAAATAAAAGAAATAACGATGAAAACCCGACTATACTCGGGTATGGTGCTCAACCGCTGGCGAGTTAACCTGACTATCCTCGGATCTGGCACTGAAAGTGTTAAAGTATGGCTTTCAGCCAGTGGAGTGTGTTTATACAACTCTGAATTATGTCCCCTATCACTAAGCTGCAGGGGGAGAAGAACAAGCAATACTTTACTCTTCTATGCAGTGGTGGAAAGTATTTTTACTCAAGTACTGTACTACAATTATGAGCTACTTGTACTTTACTTGAGTATTTACATTTTAGGGAACTTTATACTTTTACTTCACTACATTTCAAAGGAGATATTGTACTTTTTACTCCACTACATCTATCTGAACCCATCAGTTACTAGTTACGTTGAAGAAAAGGATTTTGCATAGAAAACATGGCAAAAATATATGAAGATTATGTACTTTCAAATCTGAAGCCTGTCAACTTCAAGAGGACATAATCAGAGCAGCATAACTGGACCACATACCACTTTAACATAACCTTTAATCAGAGCAGCATAACTGGACCATACCACTTTAATATAACCTTTAATCAGAGCACCGTAACGGGATCACATACCACTTTAACATAACCTTTAGAGGTCAATTGACTGAGGGTTGAATGATCACAAGCACTGGGATACACAAACGTCATGTAGAATGCATACTTTTACTTTAGATACTTAAGTACATTCAATAGCAAATACTTCTCTACTTTTACCGGTTAGCCTAGGCATTGTCCAACTAACACCTCTCCCGAAGGCTAACCGGTCATGTCCGCTTCCATTCATTGTGCTAAGCTAGGCTAATGTGCAGCCAGAAACGTGCAGCGTTTCTACTGAACGCAGAGAGGAAACTGGTATCTACTTGTCTCTCTCTGGAGAAGACGATAAGCTAATTTCCCCAAATGTTGGCATGTTCTTTTAAGTAAAGGAATTGTGTACTTCGTCCACCACGGCTTCTATGTTATTATTTCTTACTATGAGTAATGTTTTTTTTGTCACAGGCGTAAAGTCTGATTACATCACACAGACTGTGAGGTCATTGTCTGGCTTGGATTAAAGCTCCTAAACCTATCTGACAACCTCTCTGTGACTATCTAGGTCTTTCCAGGGCTCTTCTAATCAAACGTAAAGCTGACACAACCTTCACCACGTCAAAGGAACACAACAACAGTATGGGACATGCGCTTACCGTCTTCTCCAGAGTCAGACAAGTAGATAGATGCCAGTTTCCTCTGGTATCTCTTCTTGTCTGACTCTGGAGAAGACTGTAAGCCCATTTCCCATAATGTTAATTATAAACCTAACCCTTACCATACATACAATTAGGGATGTCCGATATTATCGGCCGACCAATATTATCGGCCGATATCGGCAGTAAAATGTGATATCGGAAAATATCGGTATCGGTTAAAAAAAACAAAAAAAACAATAACAATATTTGTTATATATATATCCAGTGAAATTATTAGTTACCTGAAATTATAACGTTTTTTGGACGGGGAAACCCTGCATATATCGGTATCGGTTGATATCGGTTGATATCGGTATCGGCAATTAAGAGTTGGACAATATCGGAATATCGGTATCGGTAAAAAAGCCAATATCGAGCATCCCTACATACAATATATAAACACCACAGACCATTCTAACACTAAGGCTATGCCAGACCATCACCTTGTATAGTGCCTTCAAATGTTTGTGATTACAAATCTTAAATGCTATAGAGATGATGTCAAAGACATTTCCACTCTGCTGCTTTATTGCCTCTTAGAAATGAGCACTTTCTGAATAAAACCAACTATTACTTATTCAACCACTTCTAAATAGAGCCTTGACTGAATTCAGATCAGTGTTATCTAATTTGTTTTATTGTAATATAGTTTATGTTTGAAGTTATAAGATGAAGAACAATTATACGTTTTCAGATGCCATTATCTAAAGTTGGAATGTTGCATACTTTCATAGTTAAAGAGAGTAGAATTTATATACGTCCATAGTTAAAGACAGTAAAGTTGGTGTACAATACTTACATAGTTAAAGGAAGTATAGTGTTTGTGTACGTCCATAGACAGTAGAGTTTGTGTACTTTCATAGTTAAAGACATTAGAATTTGTATTATGTCATAGTTAAAGATAGAGGCTGTGTACTTTCATAGCTAAAGACAGTATAGTGTTTGTGTACTTTCGTTTAGTTAGACAGTAGAATGTTGCATATTTTCATATTTAAAGATGGTAGAATTTGTGTACTTTCATAGGTAAGGATAGTAGAGGCTGTGTACTTTCATAGTAAAATTAAATAGCAGTTGTGTACCTTCATAGTTAAAGATTATGAAGACAATGAACTATGCCAGGAAATTATGAATGTTACTATATGATATATATTATATTGTACAATGCACTGAAGAGTTGTTGTGTCGAGTTTTTTTATTAAACATTTTTTTTAGATTATTTTATACAGCTTTTTCCCCCCTGGTCAGGCATGACCAACAGAGCAGAGAGAGGAAGGTCGGGAGAACATGTGGGGGGATGAAAGACATGCGGCAAATGTACGTCGGGTTCTAGTTAAAACTAGATACTTTCTGACAGATGTTAACTACTGCTAGTTACAACTAGTTAGTCTGGCAGGTGTTACCTACTGCTAGTTAGAACTATACTGTCTGTTTTTCTGGGTGGACCTTCCCTTTAACCTTGGCCCACATTTGTGTTTTTTAAGGAAAAGGAGCTAAATGATAGCATGTCTTTTCATTATGGCACTTTCTGTACCAGTGGTGTCAATGTTCTAGCTGTGTTGCCGGACCACTGAGGAAGCAATGTTGAGGAAACAGTGAATATGAACAGCTGTAATTGAATCGCTTTGAAGATTCTATATATTCAGGAAAATATATAAAATACATATTTGATTCTGTATATTCTAATATATATCTTTAGAGATGCATTCCTTTCTACCAGGAAGTATTATTAGGAAGTACGTCCGCTGGGTTTGAAAGCCATGCATGAATCAAGGAACATAAGGTTTTTAGTCTCTGTGGCAGTAGTTTAATATATGGAGTGTGATGTGTGACTCATCTACCCTATATATATCAGCCATTTATCCAATCAGCTGCATTCCACCTGGGGAAATGGGAAGTGGGGAGGGGATACATGCACTCAACATGTAAACGACAACATTCATTAATTTGGACCTGCAAACGTTTTCTAAATGATAAATTCATTCATATATTTTTTTGGGGGGAAAGCAATACTTTTATTCCGCACCTTTCTAAAAGCTCTGTGGATGTTTTATTTAAAATAAATTACTCTACATAAACATTTTATGTGGAGCACCTTTAAGGTTAAATCAATAAAACGTTTTGCTAAATATAAATGTTGCTTTAAGTTCAATAATATTGAACATAAGAATGAGGGATGTTTACAAGGGAATGTCATACAGTCTTAGTGGATCTATAGCAGCAGATATTGATTATTGGAAATAGATGATAAAGTGTTCTGAATGGCTTAACTCACTCAGTAGATAAAACAAAGAGCTCGGAGGATGTCAATCAACAGTAGGACTATTAGTATTATTATACTATTAAGTATTAGTAACTTTTAAAGGAGAACACTCACAATATTCATGTATATGCTACTCTAGAATGACTGGAAATGATTCTGATTGTTTACCAATGTGCCTGACTTTTTTTTTTGTCAATTCTATGATACTTTTTTATGTTGATGAAAGTTTTCTTATCTATGACATGGATGATGACTAAGATATATTTAGCACAGAAATGTTGTGGAATGTATACAAATAATAAAAAAAAAAAAATGACAACACTTGCTTTCATTGTGACATTTACTAAAAGCTGCATTCATGATCAGAGTTGTGAAAATATTTAATTAAAAGGATAGTTTATGTGATATTCAGATGGTCCGATGGGTCTAAGCACCAGGAGAAAGTGAAACACATGGTTTGTTTCTCTGGTAATCACAACACCACGCCATGACCATTTCAAACCGCATGACATCAGTTAAAATGAAACAAACAGGATATTTAACTTAAGAGAATGTTTACACAAACATGTTACTACTGCAAGGCTTCAACCTCCTTACATAAACACACTTATTGTTTTGTAGGGTTAGCTTTATTTCTGACGATGAAGTGGCTTCTGAATGGCTTAACAATGTGCACGTGACTGAAACAAAGTAACCACATCAAAGAGCTCTGAGGATGTCAATCAACACCAGTAGAACTGAAGTATTAGTAACTTTGAAAGGAGAACACTCACAATATGCATGTACTGTATATGCTACTCTAGAATGCCTGGAAAATACTATTCTGATTGGTGAACTAAACCTTGATTTTAGCGTAAAGGATGGCTTTGACCAACATGTTAACCCTTTCAACGCCGCACTACCAAACGGTTAACCCTTTCACTGCAGCAATACACAGAAGGTTAACCCTTTCACTGCCGCGCGGCGACCGTCGGTTGTGTGATAGTAAAGGGTTAACCTTCTGTCGTGTGGCAGTGAAAGGGTTAAATGTGATGTTGACCTCTATGGCTCCCATTCAATCAGTATTAGAGGTCATAGAGGACCATGCTGGCCCGTTCCTTCTGGTGAAACAACCATATTCATATCAGACAAAAAACACATGTCAATTACTGGACTGATATATTCAAGCAGTAATTCATTAGATAAGACACGTTGTTCCATTTCAGAACCAACATCAAGATAGGATTTACTTCACTGGCCCGATGGACCCAGAAACCGGGCTTGGAAAATGACACTGCAAATCCACTGCATGATCCATAAAGACAATGGACCTCATTCTCGAACACACTTACGAAAAGGTTACGAAGAAATCAACTTAACTCCACTTACAAAGTTCCTGGGACAATTCTGGCATTCCTGAATGGTTTCTTATCTGGAATTAGTTCTTACCACCTTTCATACAAGAATTTCAGCCCAAAGTGCTTCACGGCAGTAAAAATAAACATAAAAATAGACATAAAATGCAGTAAAAATAGACATAATTGACAGAATAAAAGCAGTGCAATAAAATAGCTCTCATTTACAGTACAATAATCACAGTGTGGATGTAATGAGTCTAAGTGGAAGAAGGTATTAAAAGGCTAAGGTGAAGAGATACGTTTTTAGCTTACTTTTGAAAACATTTATTGAGCTAGCCTCTTTAATGTCCATAAGCAAGGTGTTACATAGCTTTGGTGCGTAATTATCAAAGGCTACATCCCTGATTTTCTTTTGGCTGTTGCTGGAAACCTTCAATAAACCAGTAGTAGATTGTAATGATCCGCCTTTATATAGTGCTTTTATCCAAAGCGATTTACAACTTATGCCTCACATTCACCCATTCACTCACACATTCACACACCGACGACAGAGGCAGCCATGCAAACCTGCTCATCGGGAGCAGTTAGGGGTTAAGCGTCTTGCTCAAGGACACTTTGACAAGCTGCTGGGAGGAGCCAGAATCGAACCAGGAACCTTCAGATTGCCAGACGACCGCTCTACCTCCTGAGACACTGACACCCCCCCTGTAAGACACCTTTTGCATCTAACCACTTAGGACGTGGGGTAGGGAGGCGGGGGCTCGTTGTAGCCGGGCTGGGGGGGGTAAGCTGGGGCTGGGGAGGGGTACGCTGGCTGACCAGGAGCAAACGCAGGCTGGCTGTAGAACTTCTCGCCTGGAGGAGGGTACACTAGAAACACAGACACAAAGAGTAAGATTGGGCAATGAAATAATATGACCTTTCATACCAGATTTGCAGCCCAAAGTGCTTCACAACAGTAAAATAGACATAAAATAGAAATAGGCATAAAATGAGCATAGAATAGACAGAATAAAAGCAATGCCTGTAATAACAACACGTCTGGTTAATGAGTTAACAAACAGAATAGCATTACTCCTGTGGACTCGATTAGCCGCTTCTTCACACCCAAGCCTGATGTGGAACAATGAAATACCCGTCTATTTCAGCATAAAATAAATGTAAACCATTGATATGATATTTTAGTGCTGTCAATAGATTACATTTTTTTTACTAATTAATCTCACAATTTTCTGTAATTAATCTAGATTAATCTAGATTAAAAATAGAATTTTTCTACTTAAGACCGAAACTTGTAACCGATATTTACTTGAGTAAAATCATGGAATTAATGTAAAATCAACACAAAGAAAGTATATTTAGATTCAAAGACTATTTTAATAGCTTTCTTTGAATACAGTTTCTCTCCTGTGAAATACAAATGTTCAACAAAACCATCAACATTGACTCAGCTAGACCTCTTTCTTATATCTGCAGCGCTAAGATTGAAGATTTTTCACTCCATAGATTAATCTAGATACATTTATTTTAATGCTTTAAATCATTTAAATGTATCTCCAAAGTTAAAGCATTAATTTTGACAGCCCTAGCATATTTTATATAAACGATCAAGTCATGTCTGCTTTAAAACCAGAGATAAGGATAAAAAGCCTGGTCCCTCCATCTTGAATCACCTTCGGCAGGGGGGGCTCCAGGGTAGGGAGATGCATGCGGGGGGGGACCCTGATAAGGAGTCGGCTCGTTGCCTTGAGTGTGGATCACGACAACGGTATCGCTGGCTCTTCTGTCCACTGTGCAGAGGAAGAGAGGATGTTTATATTGTACAGAACATGGGAAGTGTTTCCTCATGCAGATTGAAATCCAGGGGGAAGCTAGACAGACACTATCTAGCTCCCTGGGGCACACCGCTTCCAACGCCCCCATACATTAATTCAGCCCCATCTCACTTCCAATATGTAAATAAAGTACTTATCGACCACAGGGAAAAAGGTACATGACTTCCTAACTCATATCAGAAGCATGCAATGTGACTTACTAACTCATATCAGAAGCATTCAATATGACTTACTAACTCATATCAGAAGCATTCAATGTGACTTACGAACTCATATCAGAAGCATTCAATATGACGTACTAACTCATATCAGAAGCATTCAATGTGACTTACTAACTCATATCAGAAGCATTCAATGTGACTTACTAACTCATATCAGAAGCATTCAATATGACTTATTAACTCATATCAGAAGCATTCAATGTGACTTACTAACTCATATCAGAAGCATTCAATATGACTTACTAACTCATATCAGAAGCATTCAATGTGACTTACTAACTCATATCAGAAGCATTCAATATGACTTACTAACTCATATCAGAAGCATTCAATGTGACTTACTAACTCATATCAGAAGCATTCAATATGACTCACTAACTCATATCAGAAGCATTCAATATGACTTACTAACTCATATCAGAAGCATTCAATATGACTTCCTAAATCATATCAGAAGCATTCAATATGACTTACTAACTCATATCAGAAGCATTCAATGTGACTTACTAACTCATATCAGAAGCATTCAATATGACTTATTAACTCATATCAGAAGCATTCAATATGACTTCCTAACTCATATCAGAAGCATTCAATATGACTTATTAACTCATAAAGCATTCAATATGACTTATTAACTCATATCAGAAGCATTCAATATGACTTATTAACTCATAAAGCATTCAATATGACTTCCTAACTCATATCAGAAGCATGCAATGTGACTTACTGCGCATCTGATAGATGGGGCAGCCTGGACGGCATAAACAGCAGAGGATGATCATGATGATTAAGAAAGTTGAGCTGACCATGCCAGAGATCAGCCCTCCACGCCTAAATCTGAGGAAATTGGAACAGTACAACGTACATTCAGTTTTAGGGTGGACTTGCCCTTTAAGTGCAGTATTTCTTTATTTTAACCTTTATTTAATCAGGCAAGCCAGTTAAGAACAGATTCTTATTCACAATGATGGCCTGGTACCAGAGTAAATGAATGAATTAGTTAGTTAGGGTTCAAGCTTAAGGACGGTGTTGTTAGGGTTAGTAAAATGTGTTGTTACCTTTCACTGCTGCCAGATGTGCATAATAGAGAGTAGTTCGTTAGTTAGGGTTGGTTAGTTAGTTAGTTAGTTAGTTAGTTAGTTAGTTAGTTAGTTAGTTAGTTGGTTGGTTGGTTGGTTGGTTGGTTGGTTGGTTGGTTGGTTGGTTGGTTGGTTGGTTGGTTGGTTGGTTGGTTGGTTGGTTGGTTGGTTGGTTGGTTGGTTGGTTGGTTGGTTGGTTGGTTGGTTGGTTGGTTAGTGTTAGTAAATGTTGTTCTGTATCGTTAGTGGCTTAGCTTGGCATCGCTACTGCACTATCTCGCGTACGTGCACGCGTACTGAATAAACCACAAATGTACCTCTAATACCAGTATTAGTCTGACCACACCCCTCATCAGCTTACCTTCATAAGCAGGTGTGTGGTCACCTGCTCTCCTCCTTCTCGCTTTCACCACAAGGAAGAGGTGCCTCGGTAGATCCCCACACTTGACACCATGATGGAAGAAATTGGATTAGGAACAGCTTGGGAAACAAGGATACGTTGACATCATATCTTTATTTTCTCTCTCACTATTTTCGAGAAAATACGGCGATATTGTCTTCGTACTGGAGTGTCTAGAAGATGATGATCATTCTACAAACCCTCCACCGGTTTTCGTATTGGGAGCACGCCGCTGCATGCTTCTCAACTGCAGTTCCTTGCTGTGTTTGTTGGGGTGAAACCTGTCAGGCCACAGCTGAACTGTCGGACATGCCGCTGTTGTGAGGAGCGGTGCGTTCCAGGTTGGGTGAGTAGTGTTTGCTGGCGGGCTCCACTTGTCTGTTAGTGCTATGGGGGCTACTTGACAAAGTTTATGGAAACCGGCCCCAGGCTAGGGTCCTTTGTTTAGCCGTCTAGGCGACAGAAGGCCTTGGTCTGGCGACCATTATAGTTTTAACTAGTGGGCCGCGACCATTGACACTGGTGATCCCTGTGTGTTCTGGACGAGTGGATTCTCTCTGTCACCGTGTTAAGACCCCATCTTTCATATCCAAATGAGAGTATTCCTTCACGAGGGGATATGTGCATGTAATGTGCGATAGCGGCAGATTCATGTTCGAAGTCAGCTATACAGGCCAGTTGGTACTGTGCTGATTCCGCCGGACGTGTTACTGTCACCGTTGTGAAGCGGTGTTGACGTCTTGTTTTCTCTTTTCTCTTTTTTTTTTGATCAAATTTTTTTATTGACATTCTCACAAAACAAGACAACACATTAACCACAATCACAATACATAGAACTTCACAAGAAAATAACAAAAACAATAATAATAATGACTAACAATTATACAGACAAAAGAAAAGAAACCAGAGTTCAACCTACTAAATTAATTCCAAGGGGTACTATCTAATAAATGGTCTTTCCCAGTGTTCAGTCCCGATTCCCGGCCGTGTGACCCTATATTAATAAAACGTACATCTCCAATCCACCACAAGGACCATTTTTTGGGGGGGAACACGACCTGAAACCAGAGCAATGAACCTTCATGAAAAAACAAAAACCTGTAGGTGTTCCATAGACTCACAGAGACCGTGTAAAAGTGGCCAAACAGTGAAGAACTAGTTAAATAGCTGCCCCCCCATAATATCCCCAGCTAAACTCAAGATGACAAGACAAGGGACAAGACAGACAAAAACATTTCCTCCTCCCCCTCCCAAGAGACCGCCGGACTCACCCGAACACGCACCCCAACCCCGCTCAGCCGCACACTGCGGTCTTTACCCTCTCAGCTGCTGCGAACCACAGGTCAATTCCAGCCTGCCCCACCCCAATCACCCGGGCTGTGGATATCTCAAGATAAATCACATCCAATAGAGTTAGGGACCAGTTAATCATTGTAAGCTTCTCAGGCTCCTTCCATCTCATTGCTATCAGCTTCTTCGCTGCTGTGACGCCCGCTAGGACAACCCTTTTCAGTTGTACGGAAGCGGGTAGTGTCGTTATATCGTTCAGGAGTAGCGTAACAGCTGTGAATGGGATAGTTAAGCCACACAGATCTGAAAGTTTGTCCGTTATTGACCTCCAGAAGCGGGCCACTGGTGGGCAATCCCAATACATATGCATATAAGTGCCTGTGGCCTTTTGAGAGCACAAAGTGCACCGAGAGTCGGTTATCAGTCCCATAGCAAATAGCTTCCTAGGTGTAAGATAGGTCCTATGAATATAATTAAAATTTATTTGCTGGTGATTGGGGTTGCGGGAAGATAATGCCACATTTGCCCAAACATCATCCCAGTCAAACTCGGGGTCCAACTCCGGGATATCCACACGCCAGATTGTATCCAATGATAAATTTTTATACGTGGATTGAATTAAGAGCGTATAAAAGTCGGAGACAAACCCTCTGGATGTCGTCCTGTCCACTATGAGCCTGAGGAAGGGGTGTGGGTGCAAGGCTTGAGCCCACGGTACGCCATGCGCCCTCAGTGCTGACCTTAGTTGAAGGTAAAGAAAGAAGGACTCGCCGGGAAGATCATAAAATTCTCTTAAGTCCTGAAACGCACGGAGGCCGTTCTTATCATAAATATCCTCCAGAGTATGCACTCCCCTCCTTTGCCATTGAGGAATATTAACCGGCTTGTGTCCAACAAGTAATTGCTGGTTATTAAAAATTGGAGAGTCCAGGTGCCAAGGGCATTTAACCCCACACGACCTCTGTACATTACGCCACGTTTGGATCACGTGAGTTATGATCGGTCCATACCTCAGCCGGCATTTCGCAATAGAGACAGTGGAGTACACTACATCCTGCAATCTTAGCGGAGACACCGCCGCCGCTTCTAAGGAGCGCCACGATACAGCCTCTACAGGGTCTAGCCAGCACATCAGAGGTCTCAGTGAAAAGGACCAGAAATAAAGTTTAAAATCAGGGATTGCAAGGCCCCCATCTTGTTTCCTACGTTGAGTAGTAGCCCTTTTGATTCTCGGGCGTTTGTTATTCCAGACAAACTTAGATACCATCGATTGTACCTTGCGCCAGTGGTCTATTGGAGGGGGCAGGGGGAGCATTGAGCTAATAAAATTTATCCTAGGCAGGATGTTCATTTTGATTATGGAAGCCCGGGCTTGTAAGGAGTTAGGAAGGGACGACCACCTGTCTAGATCCTGGCGTATTTTATCATAAGTACCCGTGAAGTTGTACTTAGTAGTTTGGTTCAGCGTGGGGAATATCTCTATGCCCAAGTATTTAAAATGTTCTACTATGGGGATATCAGCTGGTAGTCGTACCGCCTTGGCCAGTTCATTAAGAGGTAGGCAGGCTGATTTGTTCCAGTTAATCTTAAAACCTGACAATTTACCAAAGTCGTCGATTATCCTCAATAATTTTGTGGCCGACCGGGAGGGGTCGTCCATGAAAATCAGCAGGTCATCCGCATAGAGAGCAATTTTGTGTGGAGTATTGTTGACCATTATGGGGACGATGTCCTCCGATTGCCTAATAAATTGGGCCAAAGGTTCGAGGGAAAGCGCGAACAGTCCCGGGCTCAGAGGGCAACCCTGTCTAGAAGATCTGGAGACTGGAAAGAGTGTGGAACAGTTTTTGCCTGTCAGTATCATCGCAGACGGCGAGGCATACAGGACTTTAATCATATGAATAAAACTCTTTCCAAGACCCATGACCTCAAGTACCTTCCACAGGTATGACCACTCAAGTCTGTCAAACGCCTTCATGGCATCCAAAGACAGAACTGTGGATGGAGTTGTATTGTCTTTGCTGTTATCGATTACATGCAACAGCCTCCTAAGATTATCTGCAGCCAGACGCCCCGGGATAAAACCAGTTTGATCGCAGTGTACCAATACAGACATAAATCTCTGCAGGCGACGGGCCAGCACCTTGGCAAACACCTTTAAATCGGCCCCGAGAAGACTCAAGGGTCTATAGCTACCACAATCATTGGGATCTTTGTCCTTTTTGAGAAGTAAAGAAATCAACGCCATATTGACATCTCTTGAGAACTCCCCTTGTTCGATAGCGTAATTGATCATATCGAGCATCAATGGACCCAGTTGGTCCCAGAAAGCTAAATACACTTCGGGTGGAATACCATCCCAGCCTGGCGCCCTACCCCTCTGCATTTCAACAATAGTCTCCCTCAATTCTACGAGAGTAATCGGTCTCCCCAGTTCCTTGGCCTCTTCCTCAGAAATGTGGGGTATCTCAAGCCCGCCAATGAACGATTCAAATCTAGAGTCATCCAGATTACCCTCTGAGCTATATAACTGTGAGTAAAACTCTTTAAAAGTGTCATTGATCTTTTTCGAATCAGTAGTGACTGCACCCTGGCTCGTCCTAATCGAGGGGATATCTGAGAAATGATCATTTGAGCGTATTTTCATTGCCAATAGATGGCTAGGTCTGGAGCCGTGAAAATAGTAATTTTGTCTTGTCCTATGTATCAAAAACTCAGACTGTTGTTTAAGTATGGAGTTTATTTCTTTTTTGACTATCTTACGTTGTGTGTTTAGTCGTTCATTATAGTCAGTTTGCAAGGATGCGTATAGGTCCGCATATAATGATTCCAGTCCTTCTAGCTTTTTTGACCGGGATTTTCGCAAATTGGAGGCAAATAGTGTGACATGACCCCTGATGAATCCTTTCAATGCGTTCCACAGGACCCTAGGGTCTTCTACTGTGCCAACGTTGATCTGCAAAAATTCAGCTAGTTTACTCCTGAACTCAGAACAGAAGTCATCGTTCTTTAGCAAGGTCGAATTAAAACGCCATCTGGGGGCTCTTGCGGAGAGCCTGCCAAAGGTTGCCGTAAGGAAAATCCCCTTGTGGTCTGAGAGAGCCAAGGGAACCAATGAGACATCGAAACTATCAAACATATTAGGGGACGCGAATGCATAGTCAATTCGAGAGAAGCTTTTGTGTCTGGCTGACAGGTGAGAGTAATCTCTGAGGGTGGGGTTGCATAAGCGCCAGAGGTCTGTGAGCCCCGTGTCTTTGGCCCACATCCTGAGGGCCTCAGAGGCCCGTTTCTGGTCGCTCGTTTCAGAGGTCCCGGACCTATCCATCTCCGCATCCCAGCACGCATTAAAATCGCCACCCACAATGAGAGCGTATCCATTAAGTTCCAACATATTCTTCGTGATTGTATTATAGAACGCTGAATCAAATGTGTTAGGAGCATACAATGCTATTATAGCCATCTTCCTATGCAAGAATTCAACTTTTGCTATAGTAATCCTTCCCTCCGTGTCCGACCATACATTCAGGACTTTGATATCAAGGTTACGTCTTGTAACTATGACTACTCCTTTCGTCTTATCATCGGCTGAGGATGAGGAGATAACGTGATATTGCCGATTTGCCAGTCTTGACACGTCACCTACCATTAAATGCGTCTCACTAAGGAGAGCAAGGTCAATATTTCTCCTCTTCAATAGCCAAAGGACACTGGCACGCTTGTGTGGGGCGTTAAGCCCTCCTGCGTTCCAAATTAAAATATTCAATTTAGCCATGGTCGAGCTTGTATAAGTGCGTAGAGAACATACCCGTGCAGCCAGGCTGAGTACAGAGGTGCCGATCCCGGCGGGCCCGGACGGTCAATCCCAGGAGTTCAGAGGAGGAACACTTACACATATATAAGACAACAGTACATAGAACACATAAAAATACCACCCCAGCTACAGCCCCCCCTCCTTCTACTCTAAACCCTAACCCACCCGTCCTACTATAAGTTCCTCTATACCCACTCTCCAATCCCCACCCTATGCCCCATCCACTGAGGATGGTCATCTTCCTATCACTTCCCACTAGAGACATGGATCAATAAGACGCTTCCCACTCCCACCCCCCTCTAGATAAACCCCTAAGTAAACCCCCACTAGTCCAATAAACACAAATATTATAAAATAAAATTCAATAAAGATATCGGTCGAAAACCACCTGAGCCCTGGCCCCAACATGAGACAACCATAATGGTAAAAATAGCCATTATTAAATAATAACTCCGCATCAACCTGCAGCCCTCTATTTCCGAATCTGCGCTTCAACATCACATTGTTATAGCCCAAAAAGGAATAGGAAAATTCAATACAAAATTAAATTAAAGCATCCCAGCCGATAGTCTAAGGCAGGTTCGGGTCACAGGTTAATTGTGCAAAATTGTGTGAACAGTGTCAATTAAACAATGACAAAAAAAAAGGAGGAAGGGAAAAAAAGGTTATGGTCAAAGTGCACCCCTTTAGCCGTCCCTCTGATCAGGCACAACGGCTGAAATGACCTAACCTATGTAAGAATAGAATTAAACACAATCATTCATTAATCAATCCGGGGATGGTAATAGGCAACACCTGACACCACCTGTCATCATACATTGTTTCAATAAAGATATCGGTCGGAGCAGTTAGTCCAAGGTAGGATCGAATCACAGTTAAATTGCTCATTCAAATGCCCTTAAAACAGCGACACTAATTATTATACAATTACTCAGCCTCAACCCTGTAACCAACTACCTTGGAGTCTGCATATTAATGTCGCAACGTTATAGCATAAGTGGATCACGGAAAGTTCAAAACACATTTAAGGCGGATTAGCAGTTAGTCCAAGGTAGGATCGGATCACAGTTAAATTGCTCATTCAAATGCCATTAAAACAGCGACGATAATTATTATATAATTACTCAGCATCAACCTGTAACCATCTACCTTGGAGTCTGCATATTAATGTATCAACTTTATAGCATAAGTGCCTCACGGAAAATTCAAAACAAAATTAAGGCGAGTCAGCAGTTAGTCCAAGGTAGAACCGGATCACATTTAAATCGCGCATATAGATGACATAAAACAGCGACAATAGGAAAGAAAAAAGAAAGGAAGAGAGGGTAATGGCTAGAGTGCAAGCCATATAACCATATAGCCATGAAGTGCAAGCCATACCCGACCCAACCTGTTATCAAATATTGTATATGCATATTCAACCGACCTTGGCATCTACTTTGGATCACCAAAGCTCAAAACAACCTGGATATAAAAATAAAAAGCATACCAGAAGTTAGTTAGGGACTCGGTCACTCTTGAACTGTGCAAACCAATGTCCCTTTGAGCAGCAACAGCAACCAAAATACGTAACCATTAACGAATGTCTCAGCGCAGACCATAGTCGAAGCCCGCTGGCTAGCCCGAGGCTAGCGCGTAAGCTAGTGACGAATCCGGATAGCACGTTAGCCTACTATGTACATTGTTCAGCTAGCTCGTTAGCTTCCAAAGAGGCGATACACAAGTACGACCATGAGGTCAGCTTTAGCAAGTAACAGAAGTCATTGGGAAGCCCCGCTAGTTGGATGGGCAGAGGACAGTTAGCATGTCTGGGCATGACAGCAAGTGTTTGTGAATAGTCGACCTAATCAATGTATATAGGCCCAAACCGCCAAGTCACTCACCCTCCATAGATATCAAGCAACAGACTCGGGTGTCTCCGCGAGATATTCCTTCGCTTTAGCCAACGACCAAAACAAACGCTGACCACCGACCTTCTCCAACACAGATAGTTTCGCGGGAGCGAATAACGTGGGCCTCAGGCCTAGTTTCCATAGCTTAGTCAGGACCACCTTGTACTCGGCTCTCTGAGCTTGAACCTCCGGTGTAAAGTCCTCGAAAATGGCCACTTTGTGATCGCCAATCCTCAGAGTACCCCTTCTGGTACGAGCCGACCGCATGATGATTTCTCTCTGTTGGAGTCTGTTCAGCTTGACTATGATGGGCCTCGGTTCTTTGTTCACGCCGGGAGAAAACCTGCCCGCTCTGTAGGCCGACTCACAGATAGGAGGCGAGGGGAGGACGTCCGTCCCTAGTATCTTCTGCAGCAGTTCGGGCATGGTCTCAGAGAGACGGCCTTCACCGCTGGTCTCCGGTACTCCAACAATCCTGACGTTGTGGCGTCTATCCCGGGACTGCATCTCCTCCATCGCCGACTGTAGTTTGTTGACTTCAGCCTGCCTAGCCAGCAGGGCGGATTCAAGACCCGCCATCTTCTCACACTGTGATGATACCTCCGTCGTTAGCATGGCTAGTTCGTTAGCATTAGCCGATGAGGCAGCGTGAATCGTCTCCATCTTGTCTGTCAGCGGGACTACCGCCAGCCGTATTTCTTCTGATATCTCACGACGGAGGCTGATACAGAAATCCGCCAACACTTTCTTCTGTGCTTCAGCGATGCGTGCCTCAGATTCTGCGTGTACTTTCTTCTGTGCTTCAGCGATGCGTGTCTCAGAGTCTGCGTGTAGCTTGGTCATGACCAAGAGTACAGCTTCGCTTAACTCCCCGACAGCGGGAGACGGTGCGGCCATGCTCGGCGGTGTCGGTGTCGTGCCTAATTCTTTCATGGCTCTGGTTTCCACCCCCGCCATCGTAGAAAGTCGAAAAAAGTTGGTGAATGTATACTAAACACGACGACCTAGCAAACAGATAAAAAACAAATAAAAATAAAATAAAGACTAATGGGGAGAAACGTATATTCAGCACGGTAGAAGGGAGCTCCTGTGAAACACGTCTACTCCATGATCGCTCAGCTCCGCCCCCGTTTTCTCTTTTCTCTTAAAAAGTGAGGAGGGTTCAGAACGGCGGCCTGTCTGGGTGAGTGTTATGTCATTGTTTACATGTTCATAGCTTACGGTTAGCCGGTCGGTGGCCTGGCGCGGGGTAGCTTGGCTTCTCGCGCGCCGCCGGGAGCTCGCTCCTGATCGCGTGCGTCGTAGATCGGCGTCTCGCGAGCGGAAGCAATAGCACCCGAACGGTTGGAGCAGCCGTTAGCTTGATGCTATTCTGTTGAACGTGCTTTGATTTTTAACATGTTTTACACTCTTGACCACGACGTCATCCTTGACAGGGGATGTTCGTCGACCCTGCCTGAGCCTAGACGGGGATTGCGTCAACAAAGAGGACTGTAGCGACTGGTGGAGCGGCGACGCTGCCCGGATCGAACAACACGGGACGGCTGTGTTCTACGGTGGCTTGTGACTGCACTTCGCTGATCTGCGTTCCGGGCAGGTACGGGGTTGGCCAGACCTCATAACACGTCTTCTGGTTTTACCTTGCTAAATGTATTGTGAATAACGGTGTTTTTTCCCAAAACGTGTGTTGTTGCAATGCATTTGAGATACGTTGCGGGTTGTGTGTGAGCTGTTTTTGTCACTGGCAGTTAGCTTCTCCGTGCAGGTCGTGATGTATTGATCTGGTTGTTGTGTGAGAAACATCATGGTGTTTATGTACCGTGTACTCACTACTAAGGCAACTAACCTATGAAGCTATGCTTGGTGACGAGTGAGTAAAAGAATGTTCTTTCTCAGACTGTAATGACAATGAACAGTGAGTTCACACATTAACAGGTTTTCCTGTTTTAACTGGCCGTATTGAGGGTAAAATAGGAGGATTGTGTTTCCCATTTGTGTTTGCCATTTTTTGTAGGTGATGATGGGTTGTGTGTGTCATGTGACCTACAACTGGGTTGTACTGGCCACAGAAGCACATGTGTATGTTGGACCGGGGTTCTTAGAGCCCTCTCTATTCTGTGTTTTTCCTTAGTAAAAATCAGATAGCAGGTTAGCTCGTGCGCTGTGTGGAGCTGTGAAACGCTTCATAGAGCTGACTATGACTGTGTCATATTCTCTTTTTGTCGTTACGTCGTATCATGGGTGTGGGGTCGTAAAGGGGTGAACTGGTAACCTTTCCTCTCCCCATTGTTCTGTCGGTCAGGGGTACACCCCCTGTCCTTCAAGGTTCCCGTCACGTGGCGGTTCGGCACGTTACGGGGGGGGGGGGGGGGGGGGGGGAGGGAGTTCCTGGTCCCACGGCCTGGTATATTGGGCGTGTGCACCGCAGGAATTCCCCCGCCATAGAGTACGTCACCGTGCGCGTCTCTGTTGGTAGGACTTCCGTGTGCTGTTCAGGTCCATGTGATGGATCTGTTTTCAGGGGGGGTGGTCAGGGCTCCTCCTCACCAAGCGCCTGCTCAGGCCTTCTGTGAGTTCGGACTCCTTCTTCCATGTGAGGAAGCCTCCATCAGAGTACAGAGCCTTCCTCCTCAGATTGTCAAAGTGAGTGGACCCTCTAGAAGGGTCCTTTTCTATTGTATGTATATTCGATTCAATTTGTTTATTGAGTGTGTATGGGTTCGGTGCCTCTTCCCCGGAGGCCCTAAAACCAGTTTTTTACATGGCTCAAGGTGCAATATATTCTTTTCAATCTGTACAGCTCGCGTGGGAAGTCTCTCTGGGGATCCCCGTCTCTTTCCTATGGGAGGGTGGTGGGATGTAAAAATGTGAACATTTTTTACCCCGGCTGTGTAGACTGGGATACATACTGTTGATGCTTCCTTCTTTCTATTCCAGAAGTGTTGGAGTTAGGGAGTGTCACACCCCTCTTGTCGTTCCCCTGGGCGCCTTGGGGATTCAATGACAGGTCTAAATAGCCTGTTCATTGATGGGGGTGTGTCCCGACGCACGTATAGTGCTAGCTCGCTGTAAACAGGCGATTGACTGGCACGCCTTAGTTGCTTGTGGTTGAAACAGCGTTTTTATAAAGCAACTGAGATGGGGGTTTTTCCTCTTCCGGCGACCACATCCCATGACCTGGGTGGGTTGTCGACGGATTCTCGTTCATGTCTGGGGGATGATGACGGGATGGATCTGAACATATGTAGTGGGGTCTCACGCCCTTGGGGTGGGCCACCAGGCGCGGTTCGTCCCGACGTCTGGGTGGCGCCTTCTTTTCATGTTAAGATCAACACGCATATCTGCCCTTCTCCTGGAGTAGGCATGTCGGCGTGGTTAGGGCACGGGACTGGTTCTGGTCACGCTGGTCCAGATCAGTTGAACCCGTTGTCCGCCGGGGATGCAGATCTGCTGTTCTGGTACCCTGAGGGACTTGGGCTTTTTTCAGGGGGAAAAATGCCAGGTCGGTCTGGGTGTCACAGGGTTAAGCGCTATGGAGACCCTGGTTGGGTATGTTTTTACTCAGCACTGTCGTCATGGCTTACAGCCATGCCATTCTGTACGCGCTCGATCTCGTCGGATCTCGGCCGCTACACAGGTTGGTCCTGGTTAGTACTTGGTTGGGAGACCGCCGGGGAATACCAGGTACGGTGTGCTTAGGGGCTGGTTCTCCATTATTTTTCGCTCCTCTCTCACGCATGGCGAAGAGGGGCCTGTGGGGGTGGTTTTTTGACCTCCTCTGGTGACCCTGTGCTTCCCGTACCGCCAGGCCCGGTCCGAAGTGATGTTTGCGACCCGTAGGCCTGGGTTAACCCTTTTTGGAAACTGAAACACTTGTACTGCGGTATAGCCGGTGTATACCCGCAGGTGTGTTTTGGAGTTTTTTCTTGAGGGGTTATAGGAACAACCACCGCATTGGGTAACACCGAGGTGGTTGATTCCCTGGTGTGTTGGAGCAGTGTCAACTCCCGGGTTCACCGTTTGAGGGTGCCCCTGCACGTTCATGACGTCTGCCAATCGTGTCAGCCTTCTCTGCCTCGACCCCTCTGGGTGGGGGTTGTTAAATGGAGGCTTGGTCATGCAACACCGCCAGCTTACGCTCCTTCCGCCGGGGCGGCTGTGTTCAGCTGTCCCCTCTGGCGCCTGTCTCGTCCGCAGTCTCCAGGCTAGGGTTAACAGCCTGTTGCCTGGTTTTTCCCCGGTGCGCTGCCTGCTTCCGTTGGTTAACCTTTTTTGTGTGCTTACGGCCATGCTGACTGCCTATTCTGCAGGGTCAGTGTGCCAGGCGGTGTACTATTGGGGGGACGGGGCCCGCTCGGCTTACGGCCATACCGACCTGAACACGCCCGGTCTCGTCCGATCTCGGAAGCTGGGCAGGTTCTGGCCTGGTTGGTTCCGCCTGGGAATACCAGGTGCAGTAACTGAGGGGCCTTTGTCCGAATACGCTGGCGATGTGGGGGGCGGGGCACTACGTGCCCACCTGGTGGGGTCTTGATGCTGGCATCATGGACTTCTCCGGGCCCCCATTCCAGGGAGTCCAGTCCTTTTGGTGGGTCTGGGTCTTCCTTCGTGCTCCGCTGCTACGGCCTTGCCACGGGGTTGGGTTTGCCCTTGACCCCGTGATTCTGGGGGCAGTAACGAGGTTGTTCCTCCGTTCGTTCCCGGGTGGCATGCGGGTTGTGCGTGTGTGTAGTCGTGGGGTCAAGCCACGGTCTGCTCACCCTGTGCGTTGAGTTGCTTGAGTGCCTCTTCGCACGGTCGGGTCCGTCGCCCTCCCGTGACGTCCCTAATAGGGGGGCTACCCTCCATTAGGGGGGGTCGGGGGGGCTCGGCCCTCCCTGTTCTGATGGTTTTGGGGGGCTGTCAGCGGGGTGTATTTGTCAGCCAAGTGGCTCCGCTTGGCCTCCCTTGTGCAGTAGCGATGCCAAGCTAAGCCACTAACGATACAGAACGTTAGGTTATGACTATAACCAAGTTCTGTTAGTTAGGGGCGATGCTTGGCATCGGACGCCGCTGCAGCCCTTGTCCTCACCTTGTGGTGAAAGCTTGGGAAGGAGGAGAGCAGGTGACCACACACCTGCTTATGAAGGTAAGCTGATGAGGGGTGTGGTCAGACTAATACTGGTATTAGAGGTACATTTGTGGTTTATTCAGTACGCGTGCACGTACGCGAGATAGTGCAGTAGCGATGCCAAGCATCGCCCCTAACTAACAGAACTTGGTTATAGTCATAACCTAACGTTATCTTCCATGGCTGACAGATGTGCATATAAACAGTAGTTAGTTAGTTGTTAGGAGTTGAAGGGAAAAATTACTGAATTACTTTGCACATCATTTCACACAAACCGTTTTGCACACATTGATTTCGTTTGAGTTAATGAGTTTGAATATGTCCTCCATGTTATGTCATTGGAGGACACTGATTCCTTGTGTTAATTAAAGCTCAAATAAAAATAATGGAGATGAAAAGAATATTTTTTGTAAGATTTTCTTTGAATGTTCTGGCAACATATTTTGGCTAAATATGCCTTGTTTTATAAATGTGTATTGATAACATAGTGCTGTAATACAATTTTCTAATAAATATGCATGATCAAGTTCAACAACGTGTGCTTTTATTTTGATATTCCTTAATTCCATGTTGAAATTACGCAATACATTAAGTGTGGGGTCCCCAAAAGAATCATAAATAAAATGGGGTCGTGGTATTAAAAAAGTTTGAGAACCCCTGATCTACAGCATTCTTTTAGTTGTAATTAACACAATTACTTAGTAAGTTAGGATTAAGGTTTACGGTGGTGTAAGGATTATACCAGTATATGTTTCCAGTTAATCAGTTAGTTAGTTAGTTAGTTAATCAGTTAGTTAGTTAGTTAGTTAGTTAGTTAGTTAGTTAGTTAGTTAGTTAGTTAGTTAGTTAGTTAGTTAGTTAGTTAGTTAGTTAGTTAGTTAGTTAGTTAGTTGGAGTTAAGGTTTAAGAACAGTGGTGGAAGGTTATAAAGTGAAAGTGAAAGATCAGTTATTATACCAGTATATGTTAATTAATTAATTAATCAATTAGTTAGTTAGTTAGTTAGTTAGTTGGGGTTAAGGTTTAAGAACAGTGGTGGTGGAAGGTTATAAAGCGAAAGTGAAAGATCAGTTATTATACCGGGTTAGGGTTTGATCTCTGCTGTTGCACAAGTTCTGTTCGAATTGGGAGAAGCTTTGGACGAGGTCTCTACAGCAGTATCTGGAGGTGCAGGACCCACAGCAGCTCTCACCCCCCGTGGAGCAGTTCCTGGACGCATGGTTCCGCCCACTGCTGTCTGTGTATGCCAGGCAGCTGTCGAGCGCTGGGGAGGGAGGGCAGGAGAGAAAGAAAGAATTCAATTCAATATTTAAATCAATACAATTTCACAAAAACAAACAAGCATATTTTCCCTTGTAAATGTAAATGTTGTTATTATTATCATTATTATTATTATTGTTGTTGTTGTTGTTGTTGTTGTTGTTGTTGTTGTTGTTGTTGTTGTTGTTGTTGTTGTTGTTGTTGTTATTGTTATTTATTATTTATTATATGATTGTGAATTGGTGTTATTGATAATAATAGACGGCATAAATAAATAGTTATAACTAATATTAATAACAATCATATTAATACAAGCAATACTACTACTACTACTAATAATAATCATCATCATGTAGAAAATGTAGAGATGGGAAATGAAGAGTTTTTGCATCAATCAATCAATCAATCAATCAATGGATACATGATGAATCTGAACATTTGGATACATAACTAAATAATGAGTCCTATACCTGCCTGCCCGCCCGCCCGCATATGAGCATGTACATGTCTATATCAAGTCAATGTAGAAAGCTTGAGCTGCTAAATAATAAGGTAGATATGGAACATATGAGGAACTATATGTTAGCAAACTCTTTATGAACCATCAGTTATATTATCATACTGGTCATCGCGTCTCGCTCTTTGCCATTATGAGATATCTCTTATCTCCTAGCACCTACTGTGCTCACGAACAAACAATTGCACTCCATGCACGTGACCAGGCCACGCCCCCGCGTCCTGCTATATGACGCCGGACCTGGTCACACTCTACCTTCCTTTTTTTTGTTTCCAACACGGACGTTGCAGTGCACTCCGTGAACTAGTTGTTGTTATTTACATGCTCCCCCTCGGTCAGATTATACGTCACCACGGACTCAACTTCCACTGTTATGCTGATGATACTCAGCTCTACATCAGCACCTCACCATCCTCCCAGCTCCCCCCACAGTCTGTAGTCAACTGCCTCCACGCTATAAAAACCTGGATGGCAACCAAATTACTCAAACTCAACAGCAAAAAGACAGAGCTCATGGTTGTGGCCCCCAAGGCACTGCTCGGGAAGGTTGGAGATCTCCTCCTCCACGTTGACGGCTGTTCCATCTCCCCGTCTCTCGAAGTCCGTAACCTGGGCGTCACCCTTGACTCCACACTTTCATTTCACTCCCACATCAAATCTGTCACCAAGTCTGCCTTCTACCACCTCAGGAACATCTCCCGTCTCCGACCCTCACTCTCAGACTCTGTGGCGGAGACCCTGATCCACTCATTTGTCACCTCCCGGTTGGACTATTGTAATGGAGTCCTGTTCGGGGTACCCAGCAAAGCCCTGGACAGGCTCCAGTATGTCCAGAACTCAGCTGCCAGGGTTCTCACTCACACCAAGCCCTGGCAGCACATCACCCCCACCCTCATCCATCTCCACTGGCTTCCAGTCAGCATCACCTTCAAACTCCTGCTCCTCACCTACAAATCCCTCCATGCCCTCGCCCCCCGGTACCTGTCTGATCTCCTCCACCAGTACACTCCATCCCGGAACCTACGATCCTCTGATCTAGGTCTCCTCTCCATCCCTCGCACCAGGTTACGGACTTTTGGGGACAGAGCCTTCAGCGTGGCGTCCCCTACCCTCTGGAACTTTCTCCCCCCCGAAATCCGCAACGCCCCAACCCTGGACACCTTCAAATCCGCTCTAAAAACACACCTCTTCACCAAGGCTTTCCCCATCAGTTAGTTTTAGATTAAATTAGGTCCATTATCCCCTACTTTCCCTCATCCCCTCTTCCCCCTCCCCCCCTACTTTCCTTGCCCTATTTTTTGTCCTGATTGTAAAGCGACCTTGGGTTCTATGAAAGGCGCTATATAAATTTGATTTATTATTATTATTATTATTATGAAACGCAGGGAGAAATTACACAATCTTGGGTTTTCGCCGGAGGTTCACCAGCCCCTGGAATCTTCTCGGCACATCCTAACAGCGCATCGGGCCTGTCCTGGGGTTCCTCATCTCGTGACAGAGGATCGAGGGACGTCGCGCGACGGTTAGCAGTCGAGCTACGTCGCGCACAGGTAGGCCTGCGTTGTCAGGCATTGATGCTAGCATGAGTAATACTGCTCGTTGTCCCGTGAGACAGCCGTGTGATGTATTGGCGCGATGGGCAGGATATTTGGGAAAACATGGTCGTCATGACTCTGTTTTGGGTGTTTTCCCAACTATCCTAGTGCGCGCGGCTAATGCTAATGCTACAATGCTGGGTCTCCGTTCTTTGTTCCCCGCCGAGGGCTGTCTTTACTAAAAGGTCTTCCCTCCTCTTAACCATTCATGCTGACGGTCAATCGGTGTCTAATGTTGGGGGTTTTGACGGGGGCTTGTTTACCATTTTCATGGGTGGATCGGCTGAGGCTCAGGGCTGGTGTGCTTTTTGTGAATCTATGAATTGTGTGCGGGACTGGTGTTTTCTCTGGTCTGCATCCCCTTAACAATTGTGTGTATGGGCTAGCCCATTCTGCAGTGTGTTAGTGGAGTTTTCGTTCATTTATTCATTTACCCCTTCATGGGTGCACACCACAGTGGAGGTTGCTGCATGCCTACTGGTGAGGCAGTGCTTCACTAGTAGTAGTCTTTTGTCTGCAGCCACCACTGGTGCTCCGTGCTTGTGAAGCAGGTGGCATCAGTCCTTTGCGTCTGACATGGTGGAACGGTGTCCCGCCCGGCCGACGCCATGAGGTGAGTCGGCCCGGCAGGTGGCTGGTGGGCTGTTAAAGCCTATACCGCCGCGGTATAGAATTAGCAGAGACTAGCAACATTGTTCGAATTGCTGTTTTTTCTGTCAAAAATGGTGTCGGTGGTGGGGCCTTAGGGCCAGCCGACGTCGAAACATCGCGCAAGGTTTTGACCTAGCCGCAAGCTGTAACCGCAGGGAGGGCTAGGATGCTGTCAATGCTTGTTTACAGACATCTTTGGTTGGATCAGTCTCCCCTTGAGGAGGAGAGAAGGTTTTTCCCTCCTCAGGGCTCCCCTCTCCGCAGAGGGACTTTGGTCTTTCCGCAGGAGCGTGGGCGGTATTTGACCTAGGCCCCACACCGCCTCACACCGCGCAGCCAGAGGTGAGGGCGTGGCCTCGCCAGCAGCTGTGGTGAGGCCCCCAACCAGCGGCCATTTTTCCCCCGCCTGAGGTACTCTGGACACAAAGACAACAGGTGATCACAAGGCCGACAGCCTTGGCGGCTGAGGGATCGGCTACATTAGATGAGCACGCCCTAAAAAACCGTTGCCGTCTAGCTCGCTCTCCGGTCACTCCCCCCCCCAACACCAGCGGGATACGGGCTCTGATTTGTTCCCTTTGGCTGCGGGCCGCGTGCCTTCAGTGAAGCACGAGCGGCCCCACGTTTCGCTTCTAATGGGGACAGGGGCTGACACCCAGTTGCTGGCTAGGCCTGGGTCTGTCCGTGAGAATGCTGTGCTGTCAAGCGGCTCCCACGCCACACGTTCTGTGTCTGTGTTTGGTGAGCCTGGTGTTGTGTCTGTCAACGACGAAGGTTGTCAGCGGGGGAACTCGAGGCCCAGGGGGTCGCAGCGCGAGTTCCCCCAGCCCCGCCCTCGCCAGGCCGGGTATCACGTTAGTGCCTCCCACGGCCGGAAGACCGGCGGTGGTCAGTCAGGCGCGCGTGATTTGGGTGGTAGTAATATCACTGCAGGGCTACGGTGTGTAGGAACCCACCCTATCGGGCAGTGTGGGGACCTCACGCCTTGCATGTCCAGCTGTAGAACAGTTCCTCAGCAATCCATGCCGGGGAGGTGTTCAGTGGGGGAGCTTTTGTAACCCAGTGCGATGTCAGCTTCCCCCGTATCAAACTGGCCCTTTCTGTCGGGGTCCCCCCTTGGGTGCGATTGCCTCGTTGGTAGTGTCAGGGTGCGATATCCCAGCTCCACGAGACGCCCTGCTCGCGCGGTTGGCGAGTCCAGGGTTGGCAACGCACAGCGGGTGGGACCGGGCCGCCTATCTACGGTTCCTGGCAGACCAGCGCCAAGTGGCGGCGGGTGCGCTTGGGATTATCATCACATATGGCTACAGCAGTGTCATATGTCGAGGTGGATGGAGAGAACGCTGAGGCGGGGACTTGTGTTGCAGTTTGCACAACCCCACCCGTTTTCAGGTTTGGTACAGACCCTATTGTCAGGGTCAACAGCAGTGACAGCTCTGGCCGACGAGATCCAATCTCTGTTGGCGAAGCAAGCCATCGTTGTGGTCCCAAAGGAGGACGCAATGCGTGGCGTTTCTTCCCGGTATTCTCTGGTGCCCGAGAAATCTGGGGGGGGGTGTCAGACCCATACTGGACCTGTCCCATGGAAGGTTCAGAATGTTGACCGAATCCACCTGTTAGATGCTGTCAGGTGGGGGCCTGGTTCACCTCCATAGACCTGTAGGATGCGTATTCGCATCCTGATCTTCCATCCTAGGGCTTACCTACGCTTCCTTTGCAGGGCTTAGCGTACGGGTACCAGAGGCTGCCGTTCGGCTACTCTCTGGCTCCCCGCATCTTCACCAAGTGTGTGGAGACCGCGCTGGGGCCTCTGCGTCGTCGGGGGTTATGAATTGTATTCTGCCCTGGACGACGTTCTGGTCCTTGGCCGGTCAGGGTAGATCGCCAGGTCTCATACCAGGCAGGTGGTGTCTCACCAGCCTGGGTTTTGCTATAGACTGGAAGTAGAGTTCTCCTCTTCCCAGTCAACGGGTGGAGTACTTGGGCTTTTTCTAAGCTCAAGGTCTATATGGGCATCCCTCTTGGAGCGGCGGCGAGTGGTTGGGTTCTCGGCGCGCTCGGGAGGTTCCGTCCTAGGACGGTTACGGCGCTGTCCGTGATGCGCCTGCTGCTGGGGTCCCTCTTGGCCTCCTCTTCATGAGGACAATGCACCTGCTGGGTCCCTCATCTGCGGGGTCCCCGTGGGCAGCAGGCTGTCACACGTCACGGTCTTTACCGACACCTCCCTCATGGGATGGGGGGGGACGTGTCGGGCCAACGCAGTAGGGGGAAGCTGCCATGCTACATTCAATGTGTTGGAATTTAAGGCAGTCCTTCTGGTCCTCAAACGGCTCGACCACCTTGTGTTGGGCAAGCATGTTTTGGTCAGGACGGACAACACGACGTCAGCGTCGTATATTATCAGACAGGGTAGAGTGCGCTCCCCCCGTCTGCACCGGGCGGCGGTCGGGCTCTGGCTATGGGCGTTCTCCATCTGCTCTGCCTGAAGGCTCTCCACATCCCCGGCAGGGTGAATATGGGTGCAGGTGTGGTGTCGCGGGGCGGTCCTCACCCTGACGAGTGGGGATTACGTCCAGACATAGTCGGGCAGGTCTGGGACTGATTCCGTGGCCGTCCGGGATTCTGTACGCATTCCCCCCCTTACACCTGATAGCTCAGCTGTTGGGGCGGGTACGTCGGGAGTGCGGGACTTGGTCCTGGTCGCGCCGGGCCAGAGCTCAGCTGTGTGGTCCCCGGCCCTGATTCAGCTCTTGGTGGCCCCGCCATGGCCTGTTCCGTGGTCACCGCGGGCCCTCTCTCAGGCACGCGGAACTCTGTTCTGCCTCCTGTTCTGGGGCAGCCTCTAGGCTTGGCTGCTGACAGTGTGAATCTGGTGGGGATGCGTCTTGACTATTCTGTGGTTAACGCTATCCGGTACGCACGCGCTCCGTCCTCTACCGCGGCTTACGCTGGGGAGTGGCGTATGGTCGAGTGTGGGGGCGGAACATTGTTCAGCCACCCTCTCGTGGAACAGTCCTGCTTGGCGCTCTGCGTCTCAAGGCTGTGGAACGTTCTCTGTCTCCAAGTGGGTCCT
The DNA here is from genome assembly GCF_963971535.1 of Notolepis coatsorum. NCBI lineage: Eukaryota > Metazoa > Chordata > Actinopteri > Aulopiformes > Paralepididae > Notolepis > Notolepis coatsorum. The sequence goes on along the minus strand of NC_140170.1, from coordinate 174,302,017 downwards.
CCAACTGGTCCTGGGCCGGTTGTCGGAAGCCCCGTTTGAGCCTCTTGAGCAGGCGCCATTGGATCTGCTGTCTTGAAGACGTGTTCTTTTTGGCCATCACCTCCGCTAAACGCGTGGGTGAGCTGTGTGCTCTCTCTGTGCGGCCTGAGTGCCTGTCTATTTGGCCGATAGCGGTGCGACTCTGAGGCCTAATCCAGTCTTTGTGCCAAAGAATATCCGGAGCTCTTTCGCTCCAGGGATATTGTGGTTCAGGCGTTCGTCCGCCTCCTCACGCTAGTGAGTTGGAGGCGGGCCTTCACCTGTCATGTCCTGTCCGTGCACTGGGGGTTTACCTCAGGACTCGGGCTCTCAGGGCTTCCGTTCAACTGTTTGTTTGTTACGGTGGCCCTTGCGCGGGTGAGGCACTGTCCAAGCAGCACCTGTCAAATTGGTTGTGCGGGGGCGTTGCCTTTTGCTGCACGTTGGCTGGACAGGTCCCCCCTCGGGCTGCTGCCCTGTTAGGGCGGGCCTCGGTGGAGGACATCTGTGCTGCGGCCTCCTGATCCTCCCCGGGTCCCTTCGTTAAGTTTTACCTCGTGGACATGACTGGGGGTTCTGTCTCCCAAGCGGTTCTGAGGTCTGGGACCTCTCCTGCGTCCCGCCATTTGGTGGGCTAGCAGGGGTGTGTGATGTGTGCCACGGGGTGCTGTGTCACACGTGATCCCGCCTGTGCTGTGCATTTTCAGGGGTCTCTGGTTCCCCCTTTTCCGCACTTTGGTGGAGTTGACTGCCTCCCCCCCTTCGTTAGGACAGGCGGGTGGACGGGACTCCCCTCCTCCCTGGTAGTGGGGCTTACGGGCCCTCAGGGGGTACACTTGTCGGGTCACGCGTCTGCTCTGTCCCATATCTCATAATGGCAAAGAGCGAGACGCGATGACCAGTATGATAATATAACGAAAGGTTATCCTATAACCTAGTTATATGAATACTGGCAGAGCGTCTCGCTCTTAGCGCCCTGAGGTCCCTTGGTTGGGTTTTCAGTGTTGGAAACTTTTTCTGAGGAAGGTAGAGTGTGACCATGTCCGGTGTCATATAGCAGGACGCGGGGACGTGGCCTGGTCACGTGCATGGATTGCAATTGTTTGTTCGTGAGCACAGTAGGTGCTAGGAGATAAGAGATATCTCATAATGGCAAAGAGCGAGACGCTCTGCCAGTATTCATATAACTAGGTTATAGGATAACTTTTCGTTACTGAAGTCGCAGACCAGGGAAATCTTTCCACAATGACTTGTACTTGGCTTGACACGTTCAGTAAAAAAACATCCGTTTGAGTCCCAGGTCCCCATGTTCTATTCTAAAGGTTAAATAGTCAGTTAGGCTCAATAACAGCCTACTTGTTCCTATGTTTTGTTCACATTTATTCCAACTGAATTAGTTTCCAGCTTCATTTAATTTAATTTCAAACCTTTATTTCAACTCGTAAAATAGAGGTTAGCCTTATTTACAGTGACGACGAGCTTACAAAACAAGACAAGTTATCAGCAGGTTCATACACAATAAATGAGAATAACCAATAAAGAATCGACTAAGACAGCTACAAGTCAACACACAGTGGTCAGAGATCATACTTTTAAATGCAGCAAAAGAAGGAAGAACCTTCAGCTTCAGAGTCACTTGGAGGGCATTCCAGGTGTTGGAAGCATCAAAGGAAAAAGCAGTTTTCAGAGCAAACTGGAGGAACCCTAAGAACCAACCAGTAATTTGAACGTGTAGAATAGGTTCCAAGATTCCATTCCAACAGTGTGTTGTTACTTATGTGTCACCTAAAGTAAGTGTTACCAAAACTAAATCTGTCGGTATAAACCGACTTACAGCTACAGACTGAACATCATCTGATAAATGATATGGGTAAACAGATTACTATCATACAGCCTATACTCCCAAGTTGAAATCTAATATATTTTTCAGTTGGTCAGTTGTTTGATCCACAGAAAATTCCCCACCGTCTAGTGGCCACAGGTTTTGCCATAACCCTTTCACTATCTGTAGTGTGGTAGTGAACGGGTTAAGCTTCTGTATTGTCGCAGTGAAAGGGTTAACTCTTTGGTAGTGTGGTAGTGAAAGGGTTAAGAGGCTGAAATTGGGCATGTACGTCAGCGGTGTGTGTGTGTGTCTGTGTTCATGCCAATTGGCTAAAAGTGGGAGTGGCCTATCGCAATAAGGTCGCAGCTATTGCATACCGAGTATATTCTTAGTATATTCATTGTGTTAAAGGTATTTCTAAATATTTCTACCCATACACTGAGCACTGTATGTGCTTTCATGTACTAATTCAAAGCACATGTTTAGTATGATAGTCATTAATACACTGTAAGGGTAATCTAAGTAAAAAATAAAAATAAAAAATCTCCATTAACTTCAATTGATGTATTTCTACAGTTGTCTGGATTCTATGTTCACCATGGAGACATCTGAGAAGAAGTGAAATGTTGCAAACTTTCTGAATACTAAAGAATACTTTGGAAATACTTAGGTAGAGCCTGTAACAGTTGAACTTACCAGAAACAGAGAGGAGTGGTCCTGCGAAGAAGAGGAGACAGAGGATCCCAGTCTGACGCACCGCCATGGCTGCTACAACACACTGGTGGACAGGAGTCTGTCACTGGAGGTGACCATCCTTCCTCAATTTCTTGTTTCCCCCTTTTTTTATATATTTTTTTTAAATCTTTTACTTCTACCAATTGTCACCATTATGAAGTCCTCTTCCTCAACAGAGATTTAGGATGTTGATGTAACAACCTTTACTCAATTTCCCCTTTTTCTTTTTCCGTTTGAAGAAACCTAAAACTAGTGTGGAGCAGAACGCATCAAAAGGTAGTGTGGCATGTGGGCATGCTGGTGTAGGTGGTGTAGACTGTAGAGAGGGTGGTGATACATGTTGGTGTAGGTGGTGTAGATAGGATGGTGTTACATGTTGGTGTAGGTGGTGTAGAGAGGATGGTGTTGCATGTTGGTGTAGGTGGTGTAGAGAGGATGGTGATACATGTTGGTGTAGAGAGGTGGTATTGCATGTTGGTGTAGGTGGTGTAGAGAGGAGGGTGTTGCATGTTGGTGTAGGTGGTGTAGAGAGGAGGGTGTTGCATGTTGGTGTAGGTGGTGTAGAGAGGTCAATACACATCTCACTACATCCAGCGCATGTATAATTGCGGGAGGGGGGTCTGGTCTTTTGTGTGTAACCTGGACTCGCAATGGATAGGTTTGTTGTCAGAAGTGGTGCCGGTTGGCCTTGATGAAATGGGCTCTGTGCCTAACCAGCTGCTATACCACACTGAAGTGAGGTGGGTATCTCGAGGCAGAATATTAAATCACCTTTTTTAACTCAGAGAAGAAGCAGGGATTTTCCTTGCAGACAAAAACAACCCATTGGCAGAGAAATGTGCTGATAATCAATCAATCAATCAGATTTATTTATATAGCACATTTAACATGACACATGTCAACCAAAGTGCTGTACAGAGGGTAGATACACATAGATACATCTAGACAACATAGTCAAGTCAAGTCAAGTCAACATATACTGTATACAACAATCACATCTCCGTTTTATGGGAGGGCACACAGGCAAACACACAGGAAAACAGGTCATGAGTCAGTGAACATCGGGAAAAGCTAATAGGTAGAAGTGGGTTTTGAGTCTAGATTTGAAGGCATCTATCGAGGGGGCAAGCCTAATGGAGGTGGGGATGCTGTTCCACAGTTCAGGGGCTGTGACAGCAAAGGCACAGCCCCCCCCCCCCCCCCCCCCTGAGCTTAAGGTTAGACCTCCGGACTGTCAGGAGCCTCTGATCGGCTGACCTGAGGGACCTGGTGTTGGAATAGGGGGATAGGAGGTCTGAGATGTAGGAGGGGGCCTGACCATTACTTACTTACTTATGCCTATTGCTCCTTTTGGGGGAGCATAGGCCATCGACAACAGTTCACCAGGGTCCTCTGTCCTGTGCTTTGCTTTCCAGCTGTTTCCATGTCAGTCCGCTCTGTGTGATGTCTGTCTCCAAGTCCCTGCGCCAAGTGTTCTTGGGCTGGCCTCTCTTCCTTTTGCCTTAGGGGTTCCATCTAAGGGCCTGTCTGGTGTCGCTGGTGTTTGGTTTGCGTAGTGTGTGGCCGATCCATCCCCACTTTCTTCTCTTGATTTGTTCTTCCACTGGTTGTTTGCCCGTTCTCTGCCAGAGATTGTTGTTACTGATGGTATCTGGCCAGTGGATGTTCAGGATCCGCCTCAGGCATCTGTTGATGAATGACTGCACTCTAGTCATTGTGATCTTGGTTGTCCTCCACGTCTCTGATCCATATAGGAGTACTGGCTTGATGTTGGATTTGGAGTCTGATCTTTGTCTGCTGACTGATTACCTTGGAGCTCCAGATGTTCTTTAGTTGGATGTATGAGGCCCTTGCCTTGCTGATTCTTGCTCTGACATCTGCCTCCGTGCCACCCTTCTTATCTATGATGCTACCTAGGTAGGTGAAGGATTCTACTTCCTCAAGTGCTGTTCCCTCCAGGTTTACTGGGTCTTCGTTGTTTGTGTTGATCTTGAGTATTTTGGTCTTTCCTTGGTGGATGTTGAGGCCTAGTTGTGTTGAGGTGTCTGCCAGTATGTTAGTCTTCTCCTGCATCTGTTGTTGACTGTGGGATAGTAGGGCAAGGTCGTCTGCCAAGTCTAGGTCATCCAGTTGTGTTGTGAGTGTTCACTGGATCCCGTTTCTCCTCTGTGCTGTTGTGGTCTTCAATATCCAGTCGATGGCCAGGAGGAAGAGGAAAGGGGACGGTATACCGCCTTGCCTTACTCCGGTCTTCACTTGGAAGCTTCGTGTGAGCTGTCCACTGTGTATGACTCTGCAGGTCATTCCTTCATAGGAGTTCCTCATGATGTTGACAAGCTTTTCTGGTATGCCATAGTGCCATCGAAGCAGTTTCCAGAGGGTGTTTCTGTGGAGGCTGTCAAATGTCTTCTTGTAGTCTACGAAGTTGATGTATAGTGGAGAGTTCCATTCCAATGATTGCTCGACTATGATTCGGAGGGTTGCAATCTGGTCCACACATGATCTATTGGGTCGGAAGCCTGCCTGCTGGTCTCTTAGCTGCGGATCCATCGGTTTCTTTATTCGTTCGAGGAGGATTCTGTTGAAGATTTTTCCTAAATCAATCAGTATCACGTTCAACTTGATTTTCCTCTTCTTGGTTCTGAAGGTGGCTGTTATAATTCTTGATCCATGTGCCTCCCATCCAATCAGTGCTTTCTTTGCTGTTGTTGATAGCAAAAGGCCAACCCCCTCCGTGTGAGGGGCTTTGTCTTCTTCGTGCCCAGAGTAGAGTAGCAGCTCTCATTTCTGCAGTCTTTGTTGTCCAGATTGCGTCCATCGTGACTCACTAATTCCTAAAAGGTCTAGTTTGTACCTCTTCATTTCTGCTGCTACTTGTATGGTTTTTCCGGTCTCATACAAGGTCCTGACGTTCCATGTTCCAATTCATATGTCTCTGGTTGACAGAAGGGGTTTCGACTCTGTGACTTCTGTGACTTGACAGCTTTCATCACACAGCGTCATGTTTCCTCTCATTGAGGATCCTTCTTCTTCCAGGGCTGAGGTCTGTTCTGTTGTCGCCGTTTTTGTAACGGTTTGTTTTTCTACGGGATGGGGTTGTTGGCCCCACACCCAATCCCCAACCTGGAGGACCAGGTGCTGCTTTTTGGCTGGCCCCTCCTCTGAGACCTGCCCGGCTTGGTTGAACCTGCCAGGGGTATAAACCCCGGCCGGTATAGCTCTCAGGGTCATAGAAGCACACAAGCTGCCCCACCACGGCAAGGTAGCAGCACTTTGAGAGCAGGGGCTGACCATTAATATATTCTGTAGCGTACTGGAAGCCAATGAAGGGAGGCAAGGACAGGGGTCATGTGGTCTCTCTTATGGGTTCCGGTCAACAGTCTGGCAGCGGCGTTTTGTACTAGCTGTAGGCGGGACAGGGAAGACTGGTTGATGCCTATATAGAGGGAGTTGCAGTGGTCTAATCTAGATTAAATGAAAGTGTGATCAAGATAACTCTCTGAAGGTCTGCAGGGGAGAGAAGGGCTTTGAGCTTAGCAATGTAGCGTAACTGGAAAAAACATGCCTTCACCACTAAGTTCACTTGTCTGTCGAACTTAAATTGGGGATAAAAAATGACACCTAGGTTCTTGACATAGGGCTTGACCAGGGAGGACAGGTTGCCAAGACTGTTGCTAAGGGTGGTGACAGCTTCTGGGGGACCGAAGAGGATTATTTCACATTTATTTTAATTTAGTTGAGATTTGGGGGTATTTAATCAGCTTGATGGCTTTTTGTAGGAACAGAATGTTGCAAAAAAAATATTTGAAGCCCATCATCTGTAGCCACTAGAAGGGCTTATTGAACAGTTTTGGAGAGAGAGAGCGGACAATTTGGACAACTGGATCAAAGATCCGTTCATTATGCATGACGTAGCAGGCTCCCACTGTCTGAGCAGGAAGCGCTCATTAATGATATTTCTTGTGACGAGCTACTGAAAGTCAAGTTCACTGGACAGGCCCTTGCAAAGGGCCCCATGGCTGAACAAGCCTCTAGAAGCTCAAACTTCTGTCCAGCTTCTTTCAACTGCCAGTGCGGACTCTCATTGACGAGGTGTAGCGTGTGGTAGGCTCACACTACCCCCGCCATTTCCTGTCTCTGCTGTGCAGGTGTCCCCCAACCGACCTGTAGGAGTCGCTGTCCACAACGTCCAGATTACCACCCATCGACTTCCACCCGCTAAGTCAGCCAATCGAGTTAGTATGACGGCCGGCCCAAGCCGGAGGGCAATGCAGACACCTGGATTCGAGACCGGAGTCTCTTGCACTGGTCACGAGCGCAATCTCCGCTGCGCCACACAGCCGCCCCTGCAACTTCAATTCTTATACCTCGGTCTGTCATTCCACCCTCAGATTTATTACTGGTGACAGATATGACACCCACCACTCACTGCGTCCTTTTTGAAAAGGTTGGATGGCCTTCTCTGGTTGAAAGGCGTAACTATCATTGGTATTTGTTTATTTTTAGAGCCCTTATTGGTGAAACCCTTACATCACAATACTGCTGGAATGGAATATTGGAACCCATTCTACACATTCAAATGACTTCTTAGGGTTCCTCTAGTTTGCTTTATTCTTTGATGCTTCCAACACCTGGAATGCCCTCCAACTGACTCTGAAGCTGAAGGTTCTTCCTTCTTTTGCTGCATTTAAAAGTATGATGTCAATTTGTAACTTGTAACTTGTTGTGCCTATAGGTATGAAATTGCTGATAAATTATGGCTTTGTTTTATAAGCTTGTCGAGTTGAAATAAAGGTTTGAAATTAAATTAAATTAAATATGATTGAAACCAAGTGACCAATCTAGCTACCGACTAGCATGCATAGTTGTGAAATAGTCCCATACAGGCTTGCGCCACCTGGTGGGCATAAAACAGGTATTTCACATTCACCCAAGTCCTCTTCCTGAGGTGAGGCCTTGATGTGCAATATCACTTCATTTTGAACTAATGTTTGTGTTTGAGTCACAGAGGCCTGATTACAAAGCAGTGGCTTGTGAAAGAGGAGTCGGCCACATCCTGAGGAGCGTTGTGACCCATGTGATGTCAGATCTCACTCGACACGGAACACAGAGGAGCTAGAGCAGCCCGGGTCGCTTAGAATAGGTCAATAAGGTACTTATTGACCACAGGAAAAAAGGTACATACTGTACATTATGTTATAGCCAATGGTAAATGTGCAATGTGTATGTGTTACAAATAAGTACATATATAACACATTCAAAATATTTGAACTTTTAACGTTTTCAGAAAATGTCTGAGTTCCCCTGCTGGGGAGCGAACCCAGGACACTCAAATGGGAGGCAAGTGCCTTTACCTCAAGACTACCGAGACATCGCCCCATACCCTAACCTTAACCACACTGTTACCTTAAACTAACCATAACCTCTCTGAACAAAGTCTCTGCTGAACTGCAATGGAAACTCAACTGACCAAATTACATCTTTCGACAATGTGCCATCAAGACCAACTGAATCCATATTGAATTGAAATGGTATCAGATTGAGTCAGTACCTCAATTTGTCAGATACCGGCCCCTAATTGTATTCTTGTGTCTTGCACTTGCTTGTGATTGATGCTGTTTTCACAAACAGTGACAATTTCTCTGTTGTAGGTCTCGCTGGATATATATATATGCCTTTATAAGACCATCAGCCGAATACCTTGATTGATTGATTGATTGAAAAGTTTATTAACAGATTGCAGAATGGGTACAGTACAGTACAGCTCAATACATACAATTGTTAAGAGGATGCAGACCTGAGAAAGACTTTCGTCTTGTTTCCATCAGGGTCCTCCATTTTCAATTCATCATATGACACACACGACATACAGATAGACAGTACTGCTACATCTATACATTTATGACATACCAGATTTTCAAATACAGTACTGTTTGTGATACTAAAAAAATCCAGAAAAAGAGTGTATACATTTGACATAGAAACTGTGCATTGGGGGAGGTTGGGTAGGTGGGGCTGTACATTGGAGGTGGGGGGGGGGGGGGGTTGGGTAGGGGGGGGGACACACTGTACATTGGAATACTGACCTACATTTGACATCGAAACTGTACATTGGAGGAGGTTGGGTAGGTGGGGTGGGGTTGGGTGGGGCTGTACATTGGAGGTGGGGGGGGGGGGGTTGGGTACATTGGAATACTGACAAAGCCATGCTTGGTCTTTATTGTACAACTGGGTTAGGACATTTGTAGGGGCCAGTTTTGAATTGCAGTCTCCCGTAGGTGTTCTTTGAGAGTGTTTTTGAAGGTGGGTAGTGATTCACATTCCTTTAGAGCTTTGGGTAGGGCGTTCCACATTGTTGTGGCATAATTGCGAAACGTGTTTAGTCCCTTGTTTGAGCCGAATCTGGGTTTTACATGATTTGTGGAGCTCCCTCTGGTGTTGTGATCGTGGTATTCACTGACCTTTGGGAAGTATTTTGACATGTACATGGGTACCTTGGTCGTATAGTGTATCTTGTAGACCAGGCCCATTGCAAGTTGCTGTACTCTGTCGTCTACTCTAAGCCATCCTAGGTTGGCAAAGTGTGCAGGGGTGGGGTGGGTTCTAGGAGTCAGGTCAAGCAGTAGTCTGACTAGTTTGTTTTGAGATGTTTGTAATTTGGTTTTTAGTGCCTTTGAGGTGCTTTGGTACCATGAGGTGCACCGTGCAAGCATAGTCGTAGTACCCTTGAATGAGTGCTCCTGCCAGAGTCTTCAGGGTATTCTTGTTTACCAGGGAGGAGATCCGGTACAAGAATCGAGTTCGTTGATTGACTTTTTTTATTACATTGGATGCCATTTTGTCACAGGAAAGATTAGCCTCTAGGATGGAACCCAGGTAGGTAATTTCATCTTTCCTTGTGACAATATTGTCACCCACTGTAACTGAGAAGCCGTCGGTCTTGCTGAGTTTGTTATTTGAACCGAAGAGAATGGACTCTGTTTTGCCCATGTGTAATGATAGTTTGTTGTCGGCGAGCCATATGCAGATTTTGCCTAGTTCCGAGCTGAGGGTTTTTTCAACCTGTAACTTGTTCTTGTCAGAGACCAGCAGGGCTGAGTCGTCCGCAAACAGGAACAAGTTGCAGTCACAAGCTGACGACATGTCATTTGCATAAATTAGGAACAGTAGTGGTCCTACATTATAAACCACTTCAATAAATGAGATCAGTGATTCTGATGAACTACCACATGGCTCCTCCGATACATGTGGAGTCGCCAGCCGCTTCTTTTCACCCGACAGCGAGGAGTTTCACTGATTGATCCCCTTGGGGAGATTCTGGCGTCATAGCAGCATGGGGGAGGGGAGGTACAGTATGGGCAGGGTAATAGAACAAAGACATAAATATAGGCAATACAGAAATCAGAAAAAGAGTTCCCTCTTCCTATACTCTTTAGGGTATCATGAGTATCATGCTCGTGTGGGGGATAGATAGTAGACTCCCAGGCAGAGCAGACAGAGACAGCGGGTGGAAAGCAAGAACATTGAAAATCACAATGAACAGAGGAAACGTCCTTTCCGTTGCAGCTGAGTGGGAGATGCCGATGTTCTCCCTGAGGAGTGAGAGGGAAAGGGACCCTGGCTTACCCCAGGCAGCAGAGTGTGTACGGCACCAAAAGGGACAACACCCTGGCTTACCCCAGGCAGCAGAGTGTGTACTCCTGCACCAAAAGGGACAACACCCTGGCTTACCCCAGGGACCAAAAGGGACATTTCCCCGTGTGTGAATTGCAACTTTGGACCCAAATGACTGGTTTATGCTTAACGTCTCTGAAGCACGGCCTTTTGGAAAAGTCAGCCTTTTATTTGAGTGCGCTAACTTCTTGGAATGATCTTCAACACACACTAAACATATATTCTCTATCCTATGGATGATTTAAAAACATGATCATAACCCCCCCTGCCTCAGGCCTATATGTGTTTTAACGAGCCCATATTATGACCATTTCCCAGTTTAATATTTTAATTTTCGTGGTCTTGTTTACAAACATTTGCATGTTTTCATGGTCAAAAAGCACCTGGTTACAGCTGTACAGGCTGTGTCACTCAGCAGTAGAGCTCAGTCAGCCTCAAACAGGCAGTTCTGACTCCTGCCACTTTAAATACAATGGGCCTCATTCACAAACCGATATAAGAACAGATTTCCTCTTATTTTGTTCTGGGATTCTGTTTTCTTATTTTAGCTTTTCTCTTAAGCAAGACCAAATTCTAAGAGTGGCCGAGAGCACTCTTACCCAGATAAGAAAAAATTTAACAAATTGGTCAATTGCCCCCAAATACAACTTTAAAAACGCAGAACTGGGGCGCCCCAGTGGCGAACCACATAGCGCGCTCAGCCGCGACACGGCCGACCCGGGTTCGACTCCCAAACCCGTCGTTATTTGCCGAATGTCTTCCCCCCACTCTGTCTCCCATGCCTATTCTTTAATTGGAGCCGAAGAGTGCTGCCGAGTGCTTCCGCGTTTTCCCTGATTGGCTGCGACACGCCCCGCGGAGCGGCGCGGCAGAGCTTGCGGCATTATGTAGCCGTAATCCCCGATGTTTTTCCATCGATGCTTAGCTCAACTGGTACGCTGCCGTGCTGTGGAGCCTGCGGTGCGGTTGGTCACATGTTCGAATCACTTCAACTTTTTTTTTCTTTCTTTTTTACGTTTATCATCTCTCGCTATAAACGTGCATTCTTCCGCTGGTTAAGTTTAGGCATTCTTTCGGAGTTGGTTAAGGTTAGGGTTTGTCACAGAGAATGCCTGTCTGTCTTTCTTGACGTGGAGGATGCAGCCTATTTCCGCACTGCCGCTCTCTCGCGCTGCCGCGGTCACATGGCCAATCAGAGAAACGCGACGCACTCTTCGGCTGTGATAAATATAGATGTGTCTCCCATTCCTCCTCTGTCTCTCTCTACTGGACTGCCCAGTAGCAATAAAGCGATAAAACGGCAAAAAAAAATCTTAAAAAAAAAAAAAAAAAAAACAGAACTTTTCAATAATAATAATAATAATAATAATAATAATTATTATTATTATTATTATTATTATTATTATTATTATTATTATTATTATTATTATTATTATTATTATTATTATTATTATTATTATTATTATTATTATTATTATTATTATTATTATTATTATTATTATTATAACTTATTGTGTGCGTTCTGCTTCTGAAATGGATTATATATTGCTGTTAAAACAGTTAGATGGTCTGGCCGCCCAGGCCGTACACATAGAACGCATATTTAGAGATGGTCTAGATCTATTTGCAGAGCCAGATGAGTGGCTGCTTAACTGTTTCAGATTGCAGACGCCCCTATCTGCTCCCGGCTGCCCTTGGGGGGGAAGGACGATGGGTCAAGTGCAGAGACTCAATCGCATTGGTGACCCAACTAACTGCATGTGTGTGTGTTCCTGTGTGTGTGTGTCTGCCTGCATGCCGAATAAAGATTTCTCCAAAGTCCAGTTATTATTATTATTATATGCAATACTCTGGAACCTCAACTCAGATACAACACACGCCGGTCAAATCCTGTGCCTCCACACCTACAAGTTCTGAGCACATACAGGGACCTTTCAGAGAGGTAGATGACAGGTCCGGTATTTCCCAACCTACTGCACGTTTGGCTCTTGACAAACGCCTACTTTGCTGGAACGATTAATTTTGCACATATACAGTACGTGTGTGTGTGTGTGGCCAGGAGTGCGCAACTAGACATGTCTTGCACACGCCTTGTTCGCCTTATAAAGGAGCTAGCGGGGCGTGTCTGTATGCTAATGAATTGAGCGCGAACACGCATTTCAGTTTAAGAATGAGTGGGATTTACACACCTGGGTAAGGACAGATTTGGATGTTAAGAACGGGTTGATGAATGTGGCGGTGGCTTTTCTTATTTTTCTCTTAACAGAAGGTTAAAATATATAAGAGATTATTGGTGAATGAGGCCCAATGAGCTGCTTATCCCCTGTGCGGCTGCACTCCCTGGTTCATGGAATTCAGATCAAACTGTAAAACTAGGCTTTGCAGATTGGATCCAGCAATAGAGAATGGGCAACAATGTGATGCCGTGATGCCAATACTGGATTAACTTTACACTTACTTCAATGTTATTTTCACAATTAGTTATTACAGTTTGTTTAGGCCACATTTTGGTTAAGTTGTTTACTTTCACTAAGTGTACTTTCCAACCAAAACACTGTTTGTGGTGCTGTTGTTTCCCACAGCTTGAAGTGAGCTGTTGCTTTTATAAAATGGTCGAACCAAGTATGCCGGCCATATGAAAAGTTATAGACGCATTACAATTTCAGTTCTATTGCCAATTTAATTAGATGAAATACTAGGAAATAGGCTGCCTGCATGTGATGTTAATGTGAGATGGTTGCTGTGCAACCTACACATACTAACGTTAGCTTATCTTTTTTTTTTTTTTTTTTTGCTCTGCTATAGCGAGAGATGCTATCCTTATGTAACAGAGTGGATTTGAACCAGGGACCATAGGATCCACAGACGGCCTTATTAACCAGCTGAGCTGACCGTTAGCAGACACCTGTGCTGATTGACTGCGAGCGACTTGTTAGCACTTATGACAACATAGCAGCTGCTAGCTTAGCATAAGAAGCTCTTAATTAATAAATATTGTGTCTAACCTGTTCAGAGGCACACTGATGCCGGATGGCTGAAAACGTTTTGTGCTTATATATTGTGCATATTAAAATAAAAACAACGACTTTCCTCTAGTGCCCTTTTTTGTGACCTAATTAATGTTGGACTACGCACCTGTTTGAGTGCAGTGGTTACCTCTTTTTCTACTAACCTGTTCAGAGCACATTCAGATCAAGCAACATTTGGTCGGACGCAGCTTTTGCTTAATTATTTATTATGTATCTAATGAAAGCTGTGGTCTTCCTGAACGGTGTGATGATATAGTTGTCATGCGGACGGACACACCACAAGTAGTATGGAAAAGTAGAACTGTAGTACAGTGTCCAATATTTATAGCCTGTGTGCACTCCAATACACATAATGTATCCATTTAGGTAGTGAGAAGTACTTCATGAAGACTTTTATACCCGTTATTATCATACACAAACACAATAATGTATTGCATACTGTACAGTAGGTTCGTTTTAATGCTTAGTTTGGTGTTTTTATGTGGAAAAATATATAGCATTTTCAACAAACCACTCTTTTATTTTGAAAAGAAACCCGACCGGAAGAGGAACACATTAGCATTTTCCGCTTTCTGCCAAAACAACAACAACAGACACGGCGATCAAATTCGCGACTGTTTTTATTTATTATCACCGATACATTTGAGGCGCATAGCACAAGAAACCCAAAATAAACGAGGCTCTCCAGAAGCCTTCGAGTTTCTCTCTTCAAATTCTCACACTTTATCGCCGGGGATGAAGAATCTGGAATCTCGTTTCAGTTTGTTTAATGGCAGGTACTGGAAATTCCACAGTAAACAGGAGGACATTTTTATCAGACATATAAGTGCGTTGAACCCTCGACAAAGATCTCCCTTAATACCGCATCCGTGAATCGCAAACAACATAATATTAATTAATATTAATTATTAATATTAATAATAACATCACGGTGGGTTTGAATAGCGGGTCGGCCTGCTTGTTAATCCGGTGGAGGATCCGTTAGCCAGCTATTTACCAAGGCCTGGATAATAATAAACACCCGTGTGTTGTGTGAATATCAGCCTGCCTTTCCATTATTATTGTCAATAACGTTGAATAACTTGAATAATTAACCTTGTAGTAGGAATTCCGAGACAGACAAATGTATGTTGCGAGATGAACCTGAACTAAACCGAAGTCCAGACAGTTCAGATCATGCTGGGTTAACTGAGGTCACTGTTAAAAGATATTGAAGATACATCAGAAGAAGAATCGCAATGAAGCTGTTGGAGAACTCGAGCTTTGAAGCCGTTAACAGCAAACTGACTATAGAGACTGGAGACTGTCAGATTATTGGGAGGTAAGATGTATGCCTGCTGTGTGTTTTTAAAACGAGACATTGTACAAAAGTTTACATTATTATGCATAAAAATATGTTATGGTATTTATTGATATGTATGCATTATTCATATGTGGTGCAATTCAGATGTCAAAATGTCAGAGCGTATTGTACGCTGCTGTATACTGCTCACCTGTGGGTCAGCTACAGGAAAAACAGTGTGCAAAGACTGATAATGTGGCTTATAATGATGCTCTACGACTGTTCCTGCGTGTCCCTAGATGGCACAGTGCCAGCCAGCTGTTTCTACATTTAAGGCACTTTTAAGAAACCTTATGTACAGGTTTATGTGTCGGTTAGTTAGAGGACTCATTGAACAGTGTTATTGTGGCCTTAATTAATCATGTAAACAGTAACCAGGTTCAATTCTATTTTGTGGCGTCATTGGCGAAAGAGCCTTTATGTATTTTGACTGTATTTTTGATACCATGGATGGTTGTTTTTTTACAGTTTTGTATTGTATTGTTGTGCTATGTCTTTTTCTTTTTTCATATGGACCTTTCTAAGTGTCTGAAATAAAGTTGAATTGAAATTGACATGCTTAAGAGAGAGTGTGTGAGAGAAAGAGAGACACTGTGTAGAGTAGACATAGTCCTATTCATTAATCGTTGGTTACATGTATACTATCAGTGTGTATGTTTTGGGTCTATAAACATGTAAACATGTACATACATACCACATGGTGTTTGTTAGTGTGTGTGTGTGTGTGTGTGTGTGAAAGGACAGGTAGAAGTAGTGTTGCACAATCAATTGAAACATTAGGCCTAATTGATATGTAACAAGCCACCTTTTCCATCAGATCTTTGTCCCAGAGACACCTCTGTCTGGGAGGATTTTAGTTGATTTAGTCAAGAATACCATAACTGTCTACACTGTAGGTGTGTATGTGTGTGTGCATGTACATATGCATTCAAATAATGCTTTTCAGATAATGGTAGGCTATAGTATTATGGTGTAACTGGCGGAGCCAATAAATAATATCTAGACTGTATCACACAAACACACTTACACTTTATATTTATTGATAAAGGATTTGCACTACAACTCGTACACCTACTGTGAATTGTACCTAAACTGCACCTCGTCCATTTATGCCTTGCACTATATAGTATTGTATAGGGGTGCACCGATATATCGGTCGGGTATCGGTATCGGCCGATAAGTGCCTTGTTGACTGCTATCGGCCTATCGGCCGATAAGCTCAAATGTGCCGATAGCAGTCGCCGATAACTAACCATCCATTTGTGTAGCGTCAAAAGGCAAAAAAAAAAAAATTCACTCGCGACCCACCTGCACAACGCCCGCCGTCCCCCCCACACACACACAAGCTACTGCATCAAAGTTACTATTTATGATTAACAAGGCATTCGTTTTGTGGCATTAACGTTATATAGTTAGTGTTACACGGACAATAACATCAGCATATTATTATTACCCATAGCAGCAAGGCATTACTCCGAGTCCGTTCATAGCCGGGAGGCAGAAGACTAACGTTACTGGTGAAAATGTGATTTACGTTGGAATACTCCTTTGCCAACTTGCTGTACTTTGCTTGCAGGTCTGCAGCCATTATTACTGGATTAAGAATAGCCCCAACTTTAGCCAACGTAACGTTATGGCTAAACCTTTAACATTAGTTAACCCTAGCTTTCGGTTAGCTGTTCAATGCATAGTAATAACACAACCAAGCGAATCCATCAGAGCTCCCCATCAACACCGCTCTGTCGGGAGGATGGCATTTAAGAAAGTATCTGCTGTTAAAATGACACAAACATTCGTTTTGTGGCATTAACGTTATTATAGTTAGTTACACGTTCAATTACATCAGCATAGTATTTACCCGAAGATAGCAAGCAAGCCGTGCATAGCTCGGTTACATTCCGTTGCTCATTCCGTACACAACTACACATTCTGCAATCTGTTAATAAAGTTTTCAACCAGACAAATGTATAGAAAGGCTTTGTTTTATTATAACATTTGTTGCAGTAAAATCATTGTGTCTCGTTTGGCCATCCTGTGGAGCGCGCTGGTCGGCGGGCACTGCCGGGCAGCTAACGTATTAGCTTGTTGTGGTTCTGAGTTTGACTCGCATTCTCGCAAGCAGATCATCAATGGCGGCATGCCCCGAAGTAGAAAAATGAATAAACGCTTGGTGGTAAGCAGGAGGTGGGTGCTAGCGGTGTGGCGTAATTGGCCGAATCGACTGTCAATCAAAATGGTTCCATTGCATTGGTTGAAAGCTCTGGTTGAGAGAATAGTATCCCGCTGCAGGCCGCCAGAATGGTTCCATTGCATTGGTTGAAAGCTCTGGTTGAGAAAATAGTATCCCTCTGCAGGCCGCCAGACGATACTGGGAGAGGGATCAGTGATACCATAAACATATTTCTTGATGTTTCCTTTTTTAAGTAAGTAAAGAGGCCTACAAATACAAACACACATACAAATATACAGTAGTTTCATTAAAAAAATAAAAAAAAATAAAAAAAAAAATATTAAAAAAAATATTAAAAAAAATTAAAAATACTTATTTTTTGCCACAATTATCGGTATCGGTATCGGTATCGGCCGATTGTGTTAGTTGAACAATCGGTATCGGTGGCCAATTTTCATATCGGTGCACCCCTAGTATTGTATATTAGTACACTGCACAGTATTGTATATTGTATGGTAACTACGTCTACGAACATTGTACATATGTCTAAACTGAACACTGTGACCTCTTTTTTTACTTCTAATTTTTACTATGTTTTTATTTCATACTTATCTTGTCATGCACAGTCTCTGGAGCGCAACAGTAAGAAGCATTTTGTACAAAAGTATTCTGTACTTCTGTATGACAACTATTAAAGAAACTTGAAAACTTGAAACTTGTATATTTAATGTCACTGCCGTCTTTGTAGTTGTTGAGTGAACCGACCAATCGTGTGTGTGTGTGTAGGATCGAGAGCTACTCTTGTAAGATGGCTGGGGAGGACAAGCAGCATTTCAAACAGTTCTGCCAGGAGGGTCTTCCTCACGTCCTGGAGGCCCTGTCTCCTCCTCAGTCTGCTGGAGTCAGCCCTGGGAGCAGGTAAGAACACGTCACCTCCTCCTCCTCCTGTCTCCTCCTCAGTCTGCTGGAGTCAGCCCTGGGAGCAGGTAAGAACACGTCACCTCCTCCTCCTCCTGTCTCCTCCTCAGTCTGCTGGAGTCAGCCCTGGGAGCAGGTAAGAACACGTCACCTCCTCCTCCTCCTGTCTCCTCCTCAGTCTGCTGGAGTCAGCCCTGGGAGCAGGTAAGAACACGTCACCTCCTCCTGTCTCCTCCTCAGTCTGCTGGAGTCAGCCCTGGGAGCAGGTAAGAACACGTCACCTCCTCCTCCTCCTGTCTCCTCCTCAGTCTGCTGGAGTCAGCCCTGGGAGCAGGTAAGAACACGTCACCTCCTCCTCCTCCTGTCTCCTCCTCAGTCTGCTGGAGTCAGCCCTGGGAGCAGGTAAGAACACGTCACCTCCTCCTCCTCCTGTCTCCTCCTCAGTCTGCTGGAGTCAGCCCTCTCTCTCTCTCTCTCTCTCTCTCAGGCTGAGTCGGTCTCAGAGTGGGGACGAGGGGGAGGGGCCTCTGTGGGACCGCTGCAGCAGGAAGACAGTGTTTTATCTGATCGCCACCCTGAACGAGTCCTTCAGACCCGACTACGACTTCAGCTCCGCTAAAAGCCAGGCCTTCAGCAAGGAGCCCAGCGTCACCTGGGTTAGTGCACACACACACACACACACATGCACACGCACACTCACATACACACACACACACACACACAGCACAGATATACCTGCCCAGGGGAGGAAACTAACTTTTTGGCTTACCAGCCAACTGGCGAGTATCAGATTTTTTTTACCAGACAAACTGATTTTTTTTTACCAGCCAAAAAAAAATCGCTAATTGTGATAATTACTTCTTTGTATGTCTTCGTCTAAATTGATTTTCAATCATAGTAAAAATCACACCGTGTCTCTACTCTTTAAAATATTTATTAGCATAAAACATTAATAACAGTCTCTACTCTTCACAATATTAGCATACAACATGTATTAATCACACTGTCTCTACTCTTCAAAATATTAGGATATCACATATTAACATGAACATTAACACTATTCTGGAATCTGGACTGGGTTGGGCTGAACTAGGTAGTGAAAGATGCTGGGCTGGGCTGGACTAGGTTGGACTGGGTTGGGCTGGTCTAGGTTGGACTGAGTTGGGCAGTGAAAGAACCAAGCATTTCACTGTAATGTAATAGCTAAATAAAACAACTTGACTTGTTACATTTGCACTCTGGTTGTATGCCAAATGTATTCTGGTTGTACTGTACTTGTGCTGTAAGATGACAATACATTGGAACCGAATCGACAACGCTAGGGGTTCAGCAGGTGTATTCTGAATGCCAAGTATGACAACATCACCGTTGTGAAGGGCATATGGGCGAGTGGTGATATGGGGGGAAACCAGGTAATAATAAAATGTCACTCGGCTGCATTTAAGCAAAGCCGCTCAGTATAGTCCACTATGTTGAACGCGCGTTATGGTAGCTTGTTACATGCTAGGTAGCTAGCCGGCTAATGCTGGTTGACTTGTCATTCTCATCCGACTCGAAGGAGACGCGTCGCATGCTGTTGTTCGCCCCCATGTCAGACGGCACTGATATCCGAAAGCGACGACTCTACATGCAATTATTTTCATCCACTGATGTGTTTTTGTCTAAGTTTGTCTACGTTGTCAAGCCGGTGACAGGAGTCTGTAGGTCCGCGCCCAGTGATCTGTCCACTTCTCCTAGATGGGCGGCATCTTCTAGAAAATGAGTGTTCATTGGAGGAGCTTAGAGCGCATTTGTACAACGATGATGTTCATTGGTTATGGTTGGATTATTATGAGGCGCAAATGGGAGGAATCAAGGGGGGAGTCAGAGTTCGGCTTGTGCCAGTGAGCGAATCAGCAGATTGCAGAATGATTTTTTTGTTTTGTTTTGTAATTACTAGTACTCGCCAGACTGGCGAGTGCTCTTCATGAATTACTTGCCAAAC
Organism: Notolepis coatsorum; assembly: GCF_963971535.1. Taxonomy (NCBI): domain Eukaryota; kingdom Metazoa; phylum Chordata; class Actinopteri; order Aulopiformes; family Paralepididae; genus Notolepis; species Notolepis coatsorum. The sequence goes on along the minus strand of NC_140170.1, from coordinate 174,282,322 downwards.
GTAAAAAATACTCGCATTTGGCGAGTAAAGTGGCCTAATTTCCTCCCCTGTACCTGCCTGTAAGAGCCTGTCCAATCAGCTGTGTGGAGGAGGGTCTTTTACTGTAGGAGCCTGTCCAATCAGCTGTGTGGAGGAGGGTCTTTTACTGTAAGAGCCTGTCCAATCAGCTGTGTGGAGGAGGGTCTTTTACTGTAGGAGCCTGTCCAATCAGCTGTGTGGAGGAGGGTCTTTTACTGTAGGAGCCTGTCCAATCAGCTGTGTGGAGGAGGGTCTTTTACTGTAGGAGCCTGTCCAATCAGCTGTGTGGAGGAGGGTCTTTTACTGTAGGAGCCTGTCTAGTAGACAATGAACACCTCTGGTAGACAATGAACACCTCTGGTAGACAATGAACACCTCTGGTAGACAATGAACACCTCTGGTAGACAATGAACACCTCTAGTAGACAATGAACACCTCTAGTAGACAATGAACACCTCTGGTAGACAATGAACACCTCTAGTAGACAATGAACACCTCTAGTAGACAATGAACACCTCTGGTAGACAATGAACACCTCTGGTAGACAATGAACACCTCTGGTAGACAATGAACACCTCTGGTAGACAATGAACACCTCTGGTAGACAATGAACACCTCTGGTAGACAATGAACACCTCTGGTAGACAATGAACACCTCTAGTAGACAATGAACACCTCTAGTAGACAATGAACACCTCTGGTAGACAATGAACACCTCTGGTAGACAATGAACACCTCTAGTAGACAATGAACACCTCTGGTAGACAATGAACACCTCTAGTAGACAATGAACACCTCTGGTAGACAATGAACACCTCTGGTAGACAATGAACACCTCTGGTAGACAATGAACACCTCTGGTAGACAATGAACACCTCTGGTAGACAATGAACACCTCTGGTAGACAATGAACACCTCTGGTAGACAATGAACACCTCTAGTAGACAATGAACACCTCTAGTAGACAATGAACACCTCTGGTAGACAATGAACACCTCTAGTAGACAATGAACACCTCTGGTAGACAATGAACACCTCTGGTAGACAATGAACACCTCTGGTAGACAATGAACACCTCTGGTAGACAATAGACCAGTGGTTCTCAAACTATTATATAAATATATAAATATTTTTGTTCTGGCAACATATTTGGGCAAAATATACCTTGTTTTATAAATGTGTATTGATAACATAGTGATGTAATAAAATGTTCTCTAATAAATATGCATGATCAAGTTCAACAACGTGGGCTTTTATTTTGATATTCCTTAATTCCACGTTGAAATTACGTGATACATTAAGTGTGGGGTCGCCAAAAATAATCCTAAATAAAATGGGGTTGTGGTATTAAAAAGTTTGAGAACCCCTGCATTAGACAATGAACATCTCTTTCTCTCTGTCTCTTTCTCTCTCTCTCTCTCTGTCTCTGTCTATATCTCTTTCTCTCTCTCTCTCTCTGTCTATATCTCTTTCTCTCTCTCTCTCTCTCTCTCTCTCTCTCTCTCTCTCTCTCTCTCTGTCTATCTCTTTCTCTCTCTCTCTCTCTGTCTATATCTCTTTCTCTCTGTCTCTTTCTCTCTCTCTATGTCTCTATGTCTCTGTCTCTCTGTCTCTGTCTCTCTCTGTCTCTCTCTCTGTGTCTCTGTCTCTATGTCTCCGTCTCTCTCTCTCTCTCTCTCTCTCTCTCTCTCTCTCTCTCTCTCTCTCTCTCTCTCTCTCTCTCTCTCTCTCTCTCTCTCTCTCTCTCTCTCTCCGTCTCTCTCTCTCTGTCTTGTAGGTATTTAATGCGGTCAACAGCAGTTTGTCAGCAGCAGCTGGTGAGGAGTTCAGTCGACTACAGCCTCAGCTTTGGGAAGCTATGGATACTGAAATCACCCTGTCAGAATGTGACATTTACAGGTTGGTGTTCATGTTAATATAATGTACAGTCCAGTACAGTCTTTCTCTGGTCTGCATCCCCTTAACAATTGTATGTATTGAGCTGTACTGTACTGTACCCATTCTGCAATCTGTTAATAAACTTTTCAATCAATCAATCAAACCCCTGGGTAGGAAACATGCATAATCACACTTCCTGGCAGATATGGCAAGGGCTTGTAATGTTGATTATACAATGGCATGCAAATATCTTGATTCTGATTGGCTGAAACAGTCACGTTAGCCGTTGTTATTTCGTATAACACACTCCACGTGACCCCAGATCCCTCCCACAACCGAATTACTTTTATTTATTTTTTTGAATGAGACTGAATGAATCCGCCATAGATAGACAAATGGAAGTATGAATATATTTTGAACGAATCCTCCAAAAAAGATACTCAACTGGAATATGTTAGTTCGTTACACATATGTTGGATTATGTAATTTGTTTGTCATGACCCATTGTGAAACAAAAGAAAAATCGCGGACGTAAAAAAAAAATGGCCGTCACACAAAGCGATTTCACTGGATGTCCCGGACACAATGGAAGTATGGATATATTCGTAACGAATAATTAAAAAAAGATAGTCAACTGGAACAACTGTTAGTTGTTTACACATATGTTGGATTATGTAATTGGTTTGTCATGACCCATTGTCAAAACAATAATAAATTGTGGGATTTATATAAAGTTTGTTGTTAGATGGCATGCTTTGTAGCACCTCCCTCTGCTTCTAGACCTACTTTTTCTGTGGATGGTTTTGTGAATAAATCTCCATTATGCTTCAATTACTGTGTTTATTGTATAGCAATAAGGTTGGGTGAATTTGGCCATTGTATAAAAGCATTACATCACTTGAAGCTGTGTGTTATACTCATTAGATCACGCCTGTGCGCGCGTGATGTAATGCTTAACCAATCGCTGCACTCTTGCTGCAAGGGCTTGTAATGTTGACCAATCACTGCACTCCTGCTGCAATACTCTTTCTTATTGTCTTAACCTTTCAGAAACACTTTCTTAACCTTTCAAAAACACTCTTAACATTTCAAAAACACTCTTAACATTTAAAAAACACTCTTAACATTTAAAAAACACTCTCTTAACATTTCAAAAACACTCTTAACATTTCAAAAACACCCTTAACATTTCAAAAACACTCTTAACATTTCAAAAACACTCTTAACATTTCAAAAACACTCTTAACATTTCAAAAACAACACTCTTAACATTTAAAAAACACTCTTAACATTTCAAAAACACTTAACATTTCAAAAACACTCTTAACATTTCAAAAACACTCTCTTAACGTTTCAAAAACACTCTGTGTTTGTGGTTGCAGCTACAACCCGGACCTGGATTCTGATCCATACGGAGAGGAGGGGAACCTCTGGTCTTTTAACTATTTCTTCTACAACAAACGACTGAAGAGAATCGTTTTCTTCACGTGCCGGTCTGTTAGGTTGGTGTTGTGATGATGATGATAATGATTATTATGCACCAGTAGGCCACTGTTGTAGCAGTACTTGGTGTTAAAGGAACATGCCTACATTATGGGAGCTGTACTTATCATCTTCTCCAGAGTCAGACATGAAGATAGATACTAATTTCCTCTCTGTGCGTTCAGTAGAAAGCTTTCCGGCTGCAAGCTAACCTAGCTTAGCACAAATGAATGGAAGTGGATCAAATGTATTAATTATTTATACGGACCACTAGCCTAGCTTAAAATTTAGGGAGAGCTAGGCTATTGGTCCATATCCACTTCCATTAATTTGCGGCTGTCCCTGAGCAACGACCGGAGTGTTGAATGTCCCGTGACTAAGATGGGGAGGACGTGACCCTCTTTGCGCCGCCCCTGTGCCTCAAATAGATCCGCTATCAACTCTATCTTTAATCTTTCAAAATGTTCAGTTGCTATCGCTATTAGCTCTATCTTTAAATCTTTCAAAATGTACAGTTGCTATTGCATGCACTCATCTGTGTTTCACCACACACATGAGTGCATGCTTACCAACTGTCCGTCTGCAACACTACTATCACCAACATCTAAGAAGGGAGATCCCCCCTTGAATGGCCCTTCTAAGGTTTCTCTCCTCCACACTGCCTGTGGAGCTTTTTTCCCTATTGTTAGGTTTTAGTGAGTTTTTCCTTACCTTCGCGTGGGGTATATCTGGGAGTGCTTGCATTCTTTCATTTATTTGCATTCATCTAAAAATGTTTGGACCTTATGGTGTTCTTGTTCTGTTCTTGACTTATTGTTATGTTTTCTTCTTGACTTGTTTAAAGAAGACCTGTACGGCCCATGGGGACATTAACGTGTGTTGTCGGGCCCTATAAATAAATTTGATTTGATTTGATTTGTGCTAAACTAGGCTAGCTTGTCATGTGTTGTTACTACAGTCTCCCTCCTCATTCATATCAGCGCTGAACAATATGAAAACAAGCCACAACACCAGTCAGTCAGTCAGTCAGGGACGTTCGCTTCTATTGTAGGACAGCCCTCTGGGTCTGGCAAAAAAGTATACCTTTTTTTATTTTCACAGATATTGCAATTGTGAAATTATTCCACGATATTTGATAAAAAAAATAAGTTTCTTTGATGATTCTGATCATTTGTAGACCAGGTCATCTCTGCTGCACCACAATACTTCATCTAGAATGGTGTTTTGGTGCATATTTCACCTTTATCAAACATTACAGTCTCCTGAGAGTTGGATGTTGCACTAGGCCATATTGTGATTTAACATTTGTATTAAATGTAAAGCCCTACTGCATATGTCTGTCTGTAGCTCACAGGCTGTGTGTGTGTGTGTCAGTGTGTTTGTGGCCCCTAGGGACTCTAGCTTCAGTTCAGAGCTGGATCTGGAGTTGGAGGAGGACATGGACGACCAGAGGTGAGTGTTTATCCGCCATGTTAGTAAGGTCAGACAGAGGTGAGTGTTTATCCACCATGTTAGTAAGGTCAGACAGAGGTGAGTGTTTATCCACCATCTTAGTAAGGTCAGACAGGGCTGAGTGTTTATCCGCCATCTTAGTAAGGTCAGCCAGGGGTGAGTGTTTATCCACCATCTTAGTAAGGTCAGACAGAGGTGAGTGTTTATCCGCCATGTTAGTAAGGTCAACAGGGCTGAGTGTTAATCCGCCATGTTAGTAAGGTCAGACAGAGGTGAGTGTTAATCCGCCATTTTAGTAAGGTCAGACAGAGGTGAGTGTTTATCCGCCATCTTAGTAAGGTCAGACAGAGGTGAGTGTTTATCCGCCATGTTAGTAAGGTCAGACAGAGGTGAGTGTTAATCCGCCATCTTAGTAAGGTCAGACAGAGGTGAGTGTTTATCCGCCATCTTAGTAAGGTCAGACAGGGGTGAGTGTTTATCCGCCATTGTTAGTAAGGTCAACAGGGCGGAGTGTTAATCCGCCATCTTAGTAAGGTCAGACAGAGGTGAGTGTTTATCTGCCATGTTAGTAAGGTCAGACAGGTGAGTGTTTATCTGCCATGTTAGTAAGGTCAGACAGAGGTGAGTGTTTATCTGCCATGTTAGTAAGGTCAGACAGAGGTAAGTGTTTCTCTGCCATGTTAGTAAGGTCAGACAGGGCTGAGTGTTTATCCGCCATGTTAGTAAGGTCAGACAGAGGTGAGTGTTTCTCTGCCATGTTAGTAAGGTCAACAGAGGTGAGTGTTTATCCACCATGTTAGTAAGGTCAGACAGAGGTGAGTGTTTCTCTGCCATGTTAGTAAGGTCAGACAGAGGTGAGTGTTTATCCACCATCTTAGTAAGGTCAGACAGAGGTAAGTGTTTCTCTGCCATGTTAGTAAGGTCAGACAACTCTGGGTTCATTACAAAGGTTTATAGATGTGCTGCTCGCATCTCTTCCTGACATCTTGATTGATTGAAAAATGTTAGTGCTGTCAATAGATACAAAAACTGTAACTAATTAATCTCACAATTTTCTGTAATTAATCTAGATTCATCTAGATTAAAAATCACATTTTTCTACTTAAGACCGAAGCTTGTAACAGATATTTACTTGAGTAAAATCATGGAATTAATGTAAAATCGACACAAAGAAAGTATATTTAGATTCAAAGACTATTTTAATAGCTTTCTTTCAATACAGTTTCTCTCCTGTGAAATACAAATGTTCAACAAAACCATCAACATTGACTCAGCTTGCTAGACCTCTTTCTTATATCCGCGGCGCTAACAGAAATAAAAACAACCCAGGCCTATGTTAAAGTGCAGATTGGCGTAGAGGACGATAATGTCTTGTATGAACTACCAGTAATATAAATCATATCAACAACAAAAATGTGTTCCATCTTCATGTCAGATGATTTTCAAAAAGGTGCATGAGTCAATGCAAAAAAAGAACAAACAAAGATACTGCTGACAGTTCAGAACGTTGAACATTTTTCAATCCATAAATTAATCTAGATAAAAAAAATGTAACGCTTTAAATCATTTCAATGAATCTCCAAAGTTAAAGCATTAACTTTGACAGCCCTAAAAAACAGATTGCAGAATGGGTACAATACAGTACAGCTCAATACACACAATTGTTAAGGGGATGCAGACCAGAGAAAGACTTTCGTCTTGTTTATTACATCAGGGTCCCCCACATCTCACAACTCTGCTCTATCTCTCTCTCTATCTCTCTCTCTCTCTAGATATGGTGCTCAGTGATTCCCCAGACCAGCAAGCAAAGACCGGACCAGACCCACCACATTCTGTACTGGTCTACATTAAGACCAGGACCCCATCCAACGCTTGTTCAACATCTGATCCAAACCAGTCTGAATGTTTTTTCCTTGGTCTGCACCAGTTCCTAGGCTCCGTAGAACTAAACCCCATACTGACTGATTCCAGACTGGTTGACACTGGTCTCTCAGCCCATACTGGTCCCAGTATGACCAGCCCACCTTGGTCTCTCTGCCGTGAAGCAGCATATGTCTGGACATTCATTGTCAGCATAACAGAACTATATGGAGACCTGTTATATATATATACACACACACACACACGCACACACACACACACACATCATTATTATGCGTTTTTAAAGGTGCTATAGATACCACTCAGCCACTCTATTGCATTAGAGCACCAGCATGTCATTTATACAATCGGCTGCATTGCATTTGTGAAAAATAGGAAGTAGGGAGGGGATACATGCCCGCAACAACAACATTAATTTTCAACCCGCCAAATTTCTTTTCATGATAAATACATGAATCAATATTTTTTGGGGGGGGGGGGGGATTCTGCACCTTTCTAAAAGCTCTGTGGATATATTATCTTTTTTTAAATGATTACTCGACATAAACATGTTATCTATAGCATCTTTAATATTCCAGCATGTCTTTATTTTTCTGATCCTATTTTGTATATTTTCTGTCACTTTACTTCTGTTCATGTTTTAAGCTTCCTTGTCTGTTTGCATCTGATTTAGAAATGTGACATTTTCCCACAGACCTTGACAAACTCAAGACCTTGACAAACTCGAGACGTGACAAACTCAAGACCGTGACAAACTCAAGACCTTGACAAACTCAAGACCTTGACAAACACAGGACCTTGACAAACTCAAGACCTTGACAAACTCAAGACCTTTACAAACTCAAGACCTTGACAAACACAGGACCTTGACAAACTCAAGACCTTTACAAACACAGGTCCTTGACAAACTAAAGACAGTGACAAACTCAAGACCTTTACAAACACAGGACCTTGACAAACTCAAGACCGTGACAAACTCAAGACCTTGACAAACACAGGACCTTGACAAACTCAAGACCTTGACAAACACAGGACCTTGACAAACTCAAGACCTTGACAAACACAGGACCTTGACAAACTCAAGACCTTGACAAACACAGGACCTTGACAAACTCAAGACCGTGACAAACTCAAGACCTTGACAAACACAGGACCTTGACAAACTCAAGACCTTGACAAACTCAAGACCGTGACAAACTCAAGACCTTGACAAACTCAAGACCTTGACAAACTCAAGACCTTGACAAACTCAAGACCTTGACAAACTCAAGACCTTGACAAACACAGGACCTTGACAAACTCAGACCGTGACAAACTCAAGACCTTGACAAACACAGGATCTCTTGACAAACACAAGACATTGACAACAAAGACATTCTAAATGGGCCCAAGTGTACTTCCTGTTGCACAGCATGGAACCTATAAAAGAAGGAAGGGTCGTCACATCACCGTGTAGCGTACATTGGTGCCAAGTGTGGACATTGAGTTGAATGGGATCAGCCATCTCCTCAGAATCATCAGCATATTTGTTACATTGTTAACTAGCTAACATTTGATATATTGTTGATGTATATTTCCTGGTATTCTGACGTGATGACCCTTCCTTCTTTTTTAGTCTCCTTGGTATAGAACGCTGGTATTCTGACGTGATGACCCTTCCTTCTTTTTTAGTCTCCTTGGTATAGAACGCTGGTATTCTGACATGATGACCCTTCCTTCTTTTACAGTTACCTTGTTCTAGAACGCTGGTATTCTGACATGATGACCCTTCCTTCTTTTACAGTTACCTTGTTCTAGAACGTTGGTATTCTGATGTGATGACCCTTCCTTCTTTTACAGTTACCTTGTTCTAGAACGTTGGTATTCTGGCGTGATGACCCTTCCTTCTTTTATAGTTTCCTTGTTATAGAACACTGGTATTCTAACGTGACGTACCTTCCTTTTATAGTTTCCTTCTTATAGAACACTGTTATTCTGATGTGATGACCCTTCCTTCTTTTATAGTTTCCTTGTTATAGAACGCTGGTATTCTGACGCGACGACCCTTCCTTCTTTTATAGTGTTCTTGTTGTGTGGTGTCTGACAATATCAACCGTTGACAGGAAATAAAACTTGGGCCCAAGCCGTTGCCTAGCAACACAATTCCACTGAGGTCTGTTAACATGGTCCTCACTTGTTGGTCAAGCTGTAACGACATAACTCGTCATCATTTTAACCTAAAAAGTTGTTTATGAACATAACCCTTACCTTATCCCTAATCTTAACTTTGGTGGACACCGCCCTAACCTAAAATGAAAACAAAATATATATTTGTGATCATCGATTTTTTTTAAAGATATAACTTGACATTGATAATTTAATCTTAGGTCAAATGTTAGGTGTGTTTGTACCTTGTAATAGGCTGGTTAATAATAAAAAAAAATCCCTTCTATTATGATACATTGTATATAATAGACCAAATCGCTGATGTCGGGACAAAACCTCATAACTCCATTTTTTGAATTTTTTTTTATTATATAAATCAACTCCGTAGATCATCCTCCATATGTGTGTGTGGGTTTTACAAAGTTTAAACAATGGAAAAGCATTAAACCGATCATCTGTCTAAACCTCCTAACTCTATTCACCCTCAAATCTGTGTTAGTTTTTTTCATCTGCTGAAAAGTTGGGTTTTTGGAGTTATGAGGTTTTGTCCCGACAGCAGCGAAATACAATATCTAGTAATTCTCTGGAACCCTTTCGAGGGCCAAACATAATGTTGTGTAGGGCCTTACTCTGGGAGCCCTGCAGTTCACCATACAAACCACTGAGGCCCCTGAGCACTGAGACAGAGTGAGTGAGCACTTCTGAAGAACCCATGGAGGTATTGTAGAACTGGAGGAAGGATGGCAATATGGCCGTCTCACCCAGCGCATGTGCTGATTATACAGAAGCCATAAGAGGCCGCTTCACAACGTGGTCCTGTGGCTCAGAACATTCTCAGTACGTGTCTCTCAGCTGATAGATAGATGCTGTCTGCTCTACTAGTCAACTTCACCAGCTGATAGATAGATGCTGTCTGCTATACTAGTCAACTTCACCAGCTGATAGATAGATGCTGTCTGCTCTACTAGTCAACTTCACCAGCTGATAGATAGATGCTGTCTGCTCTACTAGTCAACGTCACCAGCTGATAAAGACACTGTCTGCTCTACTAGTCAACTTCACCAGCTGATAGATAGATGCTGTCTGCTCTACTAGTCAACGTCACCAGCTGATAGATAGATGCTGTCTGCTCTACTAGTCAACCTCACCAGCTGATAGATAGATGCTGTCTGCTCTACTAGTCAACTTCACCAGCTGATAGATAGATGCTGTCTGCTCTACTAGTCAACTTCACCAGCTGATAGATAGATGATGTCTGCTCTACTAGTCAACCTCACCAGCTGATAGATAGATGCTGTCTGCTCTACTAGTCAACTTCACCAGCTGATAGATAGATGCTGTCTGCTCTACTAGTCAACGTCACCAGCTGATAGATAGATGCTGTCTGCTCTACTAGTCAACTTCACCAGCTGATAGATAGATGCTGTCTGCTCTACTAGTCAACTTCACCAGCTGATAGATAGATGCTGTCTGCTCTACTAGTCAACTTCACCAGCTGATAGATATATGCTGTCTGCTCTACTATTAGTCAACTTCACTAGCTGATATAGACACTGTCTGCACTACTAGTCAACGTCACCAGCTGATAGATAGATGCTGTCTGCTCTACTAGTCAACCTCACCAGCTGATAGATAGATGCTGTCTGCTCTACTAGTCAACCTCACCAGCTGATAGATAGATGCTGTCTGCTCTACTAGTCAACTTCACCAGCTGATAGATAGATGCTGTCTGCTCTACTAGTCAACTTCACCAGCTGATAGATAGATGATGTCTGCTCTACTAGTCAACCTCACCAGCTGATAGATGGATGCTGTCTGCTCTACTAGTCAACTTCACCAGCTGATAGATAGATGCTGTCTGCTCTACTAGTCAACTTCACCAGCTGATAGATAGATGATGTCTACTTGTACTAGTCAACTCCACGAACGTACAGCTCTGGGTGACTTCATGGTAAAGAAAATGTATACAAAGTTATTAGAGGATATATTCCATGTTGAAGGCATCTACTCTTCTTAATCTTTAAAAAGCTGTGTCTTTTCTATGGGAAAATGCCTTTCTGAGCCAGAGGGGATTAGCCTGCATTCTAGAGTGTTTGGCCAGCAAGGGGGGGGATCATGAATGAAGTTTATTTTTCGGTCTTGTTTACAGACAAATCAAACACCCGTGTGGACTTGCAATTTTTTTTTAAATAAAATAAAAAATCCCAAATGTACATATTCAAGGCAAGCTCACACACAAAATCCAAAATCAACGACCGAAAAAAAGGAATAGGCTGAAGCACATGCTTATTTTTGCCTATCCTTTACAAATTCTTAAACGAAATATATTTTAATATAAGAAAGAAAAACTTAAAATATGCTGCAAGATATACTTTTTTTAAAGAAAAAAACATGTTTGATGTTTTACTCAAAACTGTACTCCTGAATTATTTTATCCTTTAAGGCTTTTTTAAATCTCCCCTGAGAAGTACACAACTTCAACCCGTCACTAAGGCTATTCCATAATTTAACTCCAAAATGTAAACACATCTAGCTTTTACATTAGTTCTTACCTTTTTACATGTTTTAAGAATACATAACCCTCTTAAATTATACTTTCCTTCTCTTGGTTGAAAGAGACATTGAATACAAACTGGTAGGCTTTTACTCTTAGCACGAACAATTATTTCCAAGGTTTTTATGTACACCATATCTATAATGGATTTGTCGATTCAAGGTAACTAGCTTTGTTTATTATTCGAATAGCTCTTTTCTGTAGTTTAATAATAGGATCTATATTTGCTTTATAAACATTCCCCCAGACCTCAACACAATATGACATAATCAGCATGCTGGCTGGAAAACTCCTATTCCTTGATTGATTGAAAACTTTATTAACAGATTGCAGAATGGGTACAATACAGTACGGTTCAATACAAAACAACTGCTAAGAGGATGCAGACAAGAAAAAGACTTGTCTTGTTTACATCGGAGTCCCCCATTTTCAATTCATCAGAACATTTATGACATACAAGACATACAGAACTGTGTAGTAAAAAGATATCAAAAAATATATACATCCTGCAAACAGGAACAAGTTGCAGTCACAAGCTGATGACATGTCATTTGCATGAATTAGGAACAGTAAAGGTCCCAGTATGCTTCCTTGTGGAACACCACAGCTCACTGGGAGGGGTCCCCAGTGTACCGTTTACCTCCACCATCTGTTCTCTCCCCTCCAGGTAGGATTGCATCCAGCTCACTATCAGATGATCTTCTACAACGTAGGGGCGATTGACTGTTCTCTCATGTGTATTCTGCCACCTAGAGGCTCTGATTTATTCTTTAAAGAGCTTACAGATAATAATAATAAATAATAAACTGGACTTTTTGAAGAAGTTTATTCATCATGCAGTGACACACACATGCAATTATATATTTTTTGGGTCGCCGATGAAATTGAGTCTCTGCACTTGACCCATCCCGTCGTCCTTCCCCCCCCATGGGCAGCCGGGAGCAGATAGGGGCTGCGGCGTGGGGCCACACCCCGGGGATCAATCCAAGTGCTCCTGTCCGTCTTCGCCAGGGACCGCAACAGCGTTAGCGATCTGTTGTGCATGTTTGTCCATTGGGTTTATCTTATCGGGAGGAGAAACCCTTGCGAGCACGGGGAGAACATGCAAAGTCCACACAGAAAGGCCAGGGAGATACCCCACCTGGGTACCTGGCAACACGGAAACCTGGTCCCCAAGCGGGAATCCAATCCTGGACCTTCTAGCTGTGAGGAGACAGTGTTAACCACTACACCACCGTGCCGCCATGATCCATACCAGTGGCAGTAATGTGGAAGATTTAGAAGATTCCACCACTTTCTTGTGGATGCTGCTGAGTGGCTCCTGGTCCTTCCCAATTATCTTGCCGCTGATCTTAACGACCCTCTCGAGAGGTTTCCGGTTGATGGCACGCATCACTCCAAACCATGATGTAATGTTAAAGGACATTATCGATTCCACAAAGGAGTTGTAGAAAGCCTGCAGTATTGATGGTCGGACCTAAAGCTTCCTCATCTTCCTGAGGAAGAACAGTCGCTGTTGGCACTTCAAGTTCAAGTTTCAAGTTTCTTTAATAGTTGTCATACAGAAGTACAGAATACTTTCATACAAAATGCTTCTTACTGTTACGCTCCAGAGACTGTGCTAGACAAGATAGTATCAAATAACATAGTATAGCATGTAATTTAGAAGAAGAAAATGAGGTCACAGTGTTCGGTATAGACATATGTACAATGTTCTGAGTTACCATATAATATACAATACTATGCAGTGTACTAATGTACAGTACTATATAGTGCAAAGCAGAAATGGGATGAGGTACAATTTAGGTACAATTTACAGTAAGGTGTACGGGTTGTAGTGCAATCCTTCATCACTTAGAGTCGATGTTATCTGTGTTGGTCTTGAAGGTGAGCTTATGGTCGATGGTGGTGCCAAGATATTTGTACTCCTCAACGCGCTCAATTTTCTGGCCATTTATCTCCAGAGCCGGGGGAGTTGTGGGGTCACGTCTGAAGTCCACCAGCAAAAACATGCCCTATGAGAGAAACAGGGTTGTAATAACCATAACTGACCACTAGGGGGAGGTGTTTATTCTCCAGGCTCCTATCAGCTCCACAGAGATGGGGAGTGGGTGGTGAGAGAGATTACATGAGTCGGGTTGAGCGACCAAAACCTTTACACACCAATGTTTTTACATTTCAAATTTTTCAAGTTTCTGCACTTAAGTCTATTCAAGTTGTTTTTATTTATTGAAAAGCCAAGCTTTAAAAATGTTTGTATTATATCTTCTGGGTTCATATTGCAAATTGATCAGAGGGTGGTGACCTTCTCAATGACTTCAAAGTGAGTCTTATGACGTGAGGACCCGTTAAACCCGTTCAGAACCTCGCTTGTTTTAACATTTGAATCCAGTGAGACACGTTTGTTTAGTTGTTTTTGCTGCTTTTAAAGATGATCTTTATTTAGAGTATTTTAGTTTTATTAGACCATGTGCAGTGGAGAAGGACAGAAAAGAAGAGAGAGGGGGGGGGGGGGGGTCAGAGGTCAGTCTAGGTCATGAGCTAAAACATGGTACAGGCCTTAGCTGAGCCTCCTGGGATAATAAGAAGTGGATGAGGTCACAGCTCCAACATTCTCTCAGGTTATTCAGTGCTGGCAGACGATGCTACTTCTTACAATGTGATTTGGACCTGTAGGCTACTGTAGATAAGACTTCAGGCTATGGAACCGTTATGTTTTCCAGCTCCTACCTCTCAGCTGGAACTCAAAAACTGGCATCTGGCAACAAGTAAACAGAAATGTGAGTACGCAAAACGTTTACTTCAGTTTATTCAAACCTCTGTAACTCTTTCATTAGCACTCAGAGTGATTCCTCTCTGTTGTGGAAGAAAGTTCAGAATGTTTCCTTTCAAAAGAGACCAGACTCATGCATGTGCTGTAAGTATAATAAATCACATATTACTTTGGGTATGCAATCGTTAGGCGTGTTATGCAAAACTAGCCCCATTTTTGCCCGATGCATATGTGCTTAACTCTTTGGACGCCACGGACTTGAGCATCTTTTGTTCCTACCACGCCAACGCTCTAAGACAGCTAGGGGTTCTCAAATTTTTTTATACCACGACCCCATTTGATTTAGGAATTTTTTTGGCGACCCCACACGTATCGCGTAATTTCAACATGGAAATAAGGAATATCAAAATAAAAGCACACGTTGTTGAACTTGATCATGCATATTTATTAGGAAATTCAATCGCAGCACTATGTTATCAATGAAATTAATGAATATTATCAACAAAAGCAACAGAATTGTTTCTGTATAAACATTTATAAAACGAGGCCTATTTAGCCAAAATATGTTGCCAGAACATGAAAAGAAAATGCGTTCATGTGCGCTTTGGCGGAGATCCAGCCTCACAGAGGTATGTTGATGACAAGCTTTCTCAGCGCAGCATTACACAACACTGGACTGGGTACTCGTTCCGGACTGATATCCAGAACTTTGCGGGGGCCTGTTCAGTGAACTTGACTTTCAGTAGCTCGTCGCACGAAAGACGAATTACCCCAAAATCTCAGCTGATTAACCTGGAGTGTCACTAATGGAGTTTCGTAATCCAGCTCATTATCAGCAAATCTCTCTGCCAATCGGTTGTTTTCAGCAAATCTTCTTCTCTGAGTTAAAAAAGGCGATTTAATACTCTGCCTCGAGATAGCCATCTCACTTCAGTGTGGTATAGCAGCTGGTTAGGCACAGAGCCAATTTCATCGCGACCAACCGACACCGCTTCTGACAACAAACCTATCCATTGCGAGTCCAGGTTGCCTGAATACTTTTACCAACGGATTTCCAGTTCTGCGTTCGCGTTCTGCACTCTGATTGGCCACTGACGTTTCTGGTCGCGCCAATCGTGTGACGGCAAGTTCTGCCACCGGTTAAGCTTAGGCACTCTTTCGAAGTTGGTTAAGGTTAGAGTTTGTCTTAGAGCAGGGCGATAGAACACCAGCCCTGATTCCAAACTCTAACCTTAACCAACTTCGAAAGAGTCGCCTAAGCTTAACCAGTGATAAACTAGGCGTTAGGTAGTTTGCTGCTGTTCGAGGCGGAAATGGGCGTGTCATGCGATTGGGCGCACATGTCACATGACCAGAAACGTCAGTGGCCAATCAGATCGCACCAGAAACGTCAGTG
This sequence comes from Notolepis coatsorum, assembly GCF_963971535.1. Taxonomy (NCBI): domain Eukaryota; kingdom Metazoa; phylum Chordata; class Actinopteri; order Aulopiformes; family Paralepididae; genus Notolepis; species Notolepis coatsorum. Next base: position 174,266,743 of record NC_140170.1, on the reverse strand, counting down.
GCCAATCAGATCGCAGAACGCGAACGCGGAACTGGAAATCCGTTGGTAAAAGAATAGACGCGTCCAGGTTACACACAAAAGACCACACCCCCGGCCCCCTCCCGCGATTATACATGCGCAGCCTCGCAGGATGTATTGTAGTGAGATGTGTATTGGAATACTGTGTGTTGGCCTCCATTGATGAAGGGGCGAGACATGGCAAATACACACAGCTGCCGGGTGGACAACTTGATCGGAGTTTTATTTTTTTTGCCAATGCGCTGTCACCTACCTATTTGACATCAACTATCTATCGTTCAATATGTGAAAAATAATTAATTTTTTCATCCATACGTTCGCGTGTTATACTGTGATGTAAGTATAGTTTTAGAGTGATCCTGGTTAATACGTGAATTTCACTAAAAGCGTTGGCATTTCTCGCCTGGACACGCTACTATTTCCAAATCAAATGTTTTTTTTTTTATCCACTTTTTCTCCCATTTTCTATATTTTCTCCCATCCCAATTTCGTATCATCCAATTCAACCCTCCCCTGTCACGGACGCTGTTTCTTGCCTCCCACAAGCCGGCTGCAATGTGGACTAAGGCTGAGGTTAGACTAGTGTATTCCTGGCGTTTTTTTATACGTTTTTGACGACGTATCATGTCCTATCTACACAGAAACGCGTTTTTTGGCGTTTTTTTGTGGATACGGCTGAAACGCAAAATTGTGTTTGCGTTTGGAGATACGCAAAAAAAACGCCAGGAATACAGCGTGTAGTCAGCACGGAGCAGTTGTTGCGAAAACGCCCATGCGCAGTAGATACCATCTGCGTGCCCTTCCTGTGTACAGTGTGTGTGTTTGGGAAAGAGCTCCGTGTCCCAAATAGCTTCAGCTACCATGTGTTGTCAAGTTATTGTTATAAGGACCCCAGTCCAAGCTACAACAGTCTGCATTCCCTTAACAATTGTTTGTATTGAGCCGTATTGTATTGTACCCATATGCAATATGTTAAATAAAGTTTACATCCATTCATTCTGCTAGCATTACCGATTGCATGAACTGGCTAACGTGAGCTATCAGGATTCAGACCCTGTTAGCTCAGAGTTCCTCTTTCAACTTAACAAGCATTAAACAAAATGGCCCAGTCATCTATTCACCTTTGTTTAATACACACAGCGTTGTCTCTAATGTTATCTAACTACTGATAGCTCGCGATATCATCAGTTTCGTGCTGGCTAAGTAGCGTGAGCTAACGTTAGCTTCTAGCCACAATGCTATATTATTATAATGGCATACTCCATTGACGTTAGCATGCAGCTAACAATGCTACCGATCGTTTTTAGACTAAACTATCTGCTCTTGGTGGTCACTTGTGTTGATGTTAGTTTTGTTTCATCAACAAATGACAGGCAGAACACACAGTGAATGTATCCGTTTTGTTTATTGCACTTTTATTAGGCTTTGCTGAAAAATTATTGCTGCATTGAGTAAACAAGATGGTGGCGCGGCATAGGCTGCCTTATTGACATTTCTTTGGTGGAGCTTCCACCAGGAAGTGTATTGGCACATTCGTTCTGATTGGTTGAAATTGCCTTCATGTTTGCCACCTACTGCCACCTACTGCTTTGGCAGTGTACTACATCAGTGTGCTTGGCTGACAAAAACGAAAAAAAAACGAAAGTGTGACTCGAGGCGCATGACGTCGCGGCGATACGCGGCGATGCGTATAAGAAAACAATACGAAGATGATACGAAAGGTGTAACCTCAGCCTAAGTCATACATAGCACAAGTCCCCTCCGGTACTTGAGGTAACAGCAGTCGCATCTTTTCACCTGCGCAGCTCGATCTCTCAGTGGCGAGGAGTAACGCGTGGGAGGCTCACGCTGCCCCCGACACTTCCTGATTCTACTGCGCAGGCGCACCAACCGACCTGTAGGAGTCGCTGTCCACAACGCCCGATCCCCACCCATCAGTTTCCCACCCCCTAATACGGCCAATGTGTATTAGTACGGACGACCAGCTAAACTGAAAACAAATGTGGAGCGCTGGGCTCGAACAGACGAGCCCAGCATCTCCAGATTTCGTGGCGAGCGCCTTGCCCACTACGCCACGTAGCCGCCCTTTCCAAATCAAATGTATATAATAGGTATTATGTTTCATCATGAATGCATGAAAGGGGGGGGGGGGGGGTAATTTTTTTATGCTTTGATCGTCACCAACGGCATACGTTGTGGAGTAATGTTACACACACACGTTGCGATCGATGTGAAATCATGGTTGGATCAAAGCAGGATTGATGTCATATAGTCCTTACCTTCACTAGGAGGTACCCCAAAAAGAATATTCCAATTGTCTGATCGCGAGTCCCAGTATTGGTGTCCATCGTGTCGCCAACATAATCCACCACAACAGATGCATCGGAGGCATTGGACGCGTCTCAATGCCATCGAGTGAACCGCTAGACTCGCCTGACCAAGAAAACTGCACCTGGAAACATTTGAACGTAACACAGGGCAAGATATAAGGTTTCAAAGGGTGCTCGATACTGCCACCTGGCTGGATGCGGCCGGTATTGCACTTTGGCGATCTCAGGATGAATCCCCATGTTAACCCCGATGTCCGTGTGCCTGAAATGAATAGAGATATTGAATAAAAGAAATAACGATGAAAACCCATATACTCGAGTCTGGCGCTGAACGGTTGGCGAGATAACCCGACTATCCTCGGGTCTGGCACTGATTGAGTTAAGGGACCAAATGGTCCTCTTCAAAAACACCATACAAATATTGTTGAACAAATTTTCCAATTTTTTTTCACAAATCTTTTATTCAACTTCAGCCCTGATCATAACCACCAAATATTCAATACATTTTAGAATTTTAAATGCCAGTGTGTGTGATGGCATCACATATTATTGTGATAACATGGATTTTTATTTTATTTTGTAATGTCATATAAAAAAGAATACTCACAAGAGTAAAAATAGTTGTTGTTAAATCTGACATTACAAAATATGCAAAAAACAGCAGAACAGTCCTGGTTCCACCCTGCAGGAGGTCCTTAATGCCCTGGCTCCACCCTGCTGGAGGTCTCTCTGTGTGGAGTTCACATGTTCATGCATGTTAGAAGGAACTAGGGATGAAAATGTGCTCATTAGCTGCAACTCCAGCACATTTTCATTGATGTGGAAACTGAACATAAATTATTAATGTGCATTGTCCCTGGTAAGTCAATTAATAAAATTAAATAATTAGTCTCCCAGTGGTAACGGGGAGTATGATGCCACTGACCCAACCTCCTATACCTCCAGTGAGCCACAAGGATGCTGACAGCACTAGGCTCCAACGAAGGTCTGGGCCCATATTTATGATTGATTGATTGATTTAATTGTGGATTAGAGACATCTCCATCTCTGCTTATTTTTAAAGCAAACTACAAATAAATGCTCATATCCAAAAAATAGTAGATAGATAAATAGGTCATACATGTAGGTATGCATTTATGTGGGTGGGTAGGTTTGTAGGCAGGTGGGTGGGTGGTTATGTATTATTATGTATGCAGTATGCATGTATGTACTGTGTGTATGTATGTTTGTATTTACACATCTTTTGAATGTATTACTGGTATTTTTTAAATAATATGTATATTTTTTCATGTTTGATTTTACAAAACAGGGGAAGTTCTCGATAAGCCTCTAGGCTTCTAAACTTCTCCTGCACAATATGATTATGTTTTTTTTATTTTATTTTATTTTATTTATTTATTTGAACTCTTTGTGTTAGTAAATAAATACAATAAAATACAAATCAGCCAAGGGATAAAAACATGATAAGATGCAAGCACTTCTTGCCATCATGGTCCCCTCTTTTAGGACGATTTGCCCACCGGCACTTTGGCGACCCCTAGTGGCTCGGGGGGTGCATATTTTGTAATACAATAATATATATCGAATTGAAGGGTTATTTGTTGCCTGTCGATAGCGACAAAATCCGACAAAAAATTCAGCGGTTCTCGAGTTACATGCCGGTATTTGAGGCTTGTGCAAAGTACACGGTATTGCGCAAAATACCACTCCCGACTCTTGGTGCAGTAGTTCCGTCAATCTAGATCTGATCTCGAAAATTATTGTGGATCGTTGTAGCCAATGAGTGTGGCTTACTAATGAAACACCACGTGGGGATGTATGAATCTAAAAAACAAAACAAAAACTAACGAGCGAAAACAGGAAGAGAAAAACAGCCGAATGAATTGAAGTCTATGAGAAAACTCAGTTTTTCTTTTGTACACAGTTTACCAAAATCATTCCTAATCACTCATTTCTGAATGGATCTTTATGAATCTTTATGTATCTTTATTTGGACATATAATACATAAGGCTTCAGGCTATGGGTCCGTATGGATTTGTAAGCCATAACACCTTCTGGGGAAATACTACCTCTGGACTACTAACTACTACAGAAAAACTTGAGTAACAAGTTTTTCAACAACTCAAGTTCAGACCTATGTTACTCTATTACCTTAGCACTAAAAGTGAACACTAAAACTTCCGAATGTCATCTTTCAGAAGAAACCAGGCTCATGTATGTGCTATAAGTATAAAGTATGTTGTTTTGGTTTGCAAAAAAAGTATGCAGTCCTCAAGTTCAAGTAAAAGAATTGCCACTTTTCTGCCCGCTTGATAACAGGACATACATCAACATAAAACATTGAACATAATAAAACATTAAGAGACTATATGCATAATACAGTATAGAAGATAAAAGAATAATAAATATGCTAGCCTCTCTTTCCTATACCGATAGCCATGTCCGTACAGACTTTTTGAAGCCAGTTAACCTATAGGGGCCTGTTTAATGCTGCTGGGCAGGCTGTTCCACAGTACTGCTGCTGAGTAAAGGAGGGTCTGCTGACTGTACGAAATAAGTTTAAATCTAAAAGGGACTATGTTTGTGTCTCTACCTCTGGTTTCATGGCAGTGATCATCTTTTACATATTGGAAGTAATTGTATAGGTAACTTGGCACCTCCCCTTTATAAATCATTTATAGACTAGGCATCATTTCATCATTGATACTCTTTTGTCCACCCTGAGCCACCCTAGGCTGTTGAAGTGGGGCTGGTCTAAATGTCTATGAGTGGGAGTCTAAATGTGTACGAGTGGGAGTCTAAATGTGTACGAGTGGGAGTCTAAATGTGTACGAGTGGGAGTCTAAATGTGTACGAGTGGGAGTCTAAATGTGTACGCCTATAAGAGTTTGAGTACTGATCTAGGATCAGTGGTCAGGTCACATGGACCATATTTAATTTCAAACCTTTATCAAAGGAAAAGGCTGTTTTCCTAGTTCAGAGCAAACTGGAGGAACCCTAAGAACCAACCAGTCATTTGAACGCATAGAATAGGTTCCGAGATTCAATTCCAACAGTGTTGTGATGTAAGGGGGAATCTTACCAATAAGCAGTGTTAATTTGGGCAGCCAATTCAATTTTTGTTTTAGTCTTAGTCATGTGTCAAATGCTCCTTTTTCGTTTTCATCATATTTAGTCACCTTCATTTATTTTTCGTTTAGTCAGTTTTAGTCAACTACAGGTCTGAGCATTTTAGTCTTAGTCAGTTTTAGACTCGATTTTGTCTTTTTTGTTTTAGTCTAGATTTAGTCACAGAAAACGGATGACATTTTTGTCTAGTTTTCGTTGCATTTTATTCTCTTGTAATGCAATTCTATGTACCGCTACAGTCAGTCAAATTCACATACATTTCTATTGGGATCATAGATTCATGTAGACACCCCTCTCCCTACTCCCCCCATAACGTAATGAGTTAAAGATGTAAACAGTTAACACTTTCAGTGCCACGACGACAAATATAGTTTTATTTGTTTATTAGCGATCTGATTTCATATTTCATCAACCGAGTCTCCCGTTGGTACAGCAGCTCCTCCAGCAGCTCAGAATGGAAAAAGCGCCCCCTATCGTCTATCCCTGTGTAACTGCAGGTCAGTCGCTTAGACTGGGATCAGTCGATATGTAGACGCAGAGCCAGCTGGCTCCTTGAGCTGGCAAGCTGTCTGCTCAACATGGAAGTCATCGCGGGACGGGAATCAGCCTGGAATATATATTCACAGTAGCCAATACTCAATCAATAAGCGTGATCGATATTTGGAATGGCGATCAGGAATTGGAATGATCTTTCTGGAGAACATCTGATCTGAGGTAAGGAATCTATTTTACCAGTCTTGGGATAATCAGAGTTGTATTCGCTGAGATCTCAGCGTTTGCCCTATGTGTGTGTGTGTGTGCGCGATCGCTGATGAGGAACTAAGAGAATCGAATTTTCAGCTTGCGTCTCTAGCGTGCATACGTACACATATACTATCGATAATCTAGCGTTTATTTGAAAACGATTCATTAATAGGCCGAAAAATGACAACGTTTTTGTGTATTCTAGAATATTCCAGTAAACGTCTTTTATCATGGAATCTTTATATTTTCCTTGAAAACGAGGGCTTTTCAAAATTCAAAATCCGCTTCGACAATGTTGACTGGAAAACGAGTCATTGATAAGCGACGGGCAGATTAGACACATAGCCATAATTTAAAACATAGATTAGGCGTTTTTAATGCTAACATTGAAGTGGATGGTGGGCATTCAACCGGTAAATCAAGGTTAAGCAAGGGCTCTGAAAGTGTTAAAGACCCTCACCAGTCTTAAAATAACAAAAACAGTAAAGTGAACCGAACGTTTCCACAGCCCATGTGAAGCAGACATGACCCCTGGTTGTACAAAAAGAATATATATTAGTGCTATCAATCGATATTTTTTTTCCCTCCCATCCCACTGTTAGTCGTTATGCCAATTCCCAACCCCCTTCCTGGTTGTTGCGCACTTTCCCCTACTGTCTGAGAGGCCGGAGACTGTCACATGCTTTCCTCCGACGCATGTGCAGCCAGCCGGCAGCCAGCCTGGCCGCGCAGATTCTCACCGGGAGAGTGTAACGTGTGGAAGGTCGCACTACCTCTCTCCAGATCCTACCCTTGCTGAGCAGGCGCCCCGACCGAACTGTAGGGGTCGCTGTCCACAACGCCCAGGACCCACCCACGGCTCCCATCCCCCTAACTCAGCCAAACGAGTTAGTATAGCGATCAGCCCGAGCCAAGGCGATTAAAATATTTAATCTGATTAATTGCATGATTGTCCATAGTTAACTCGCGATTAATCGCAAATTAATCAATTTTTTTTTAATAATTTTTTGTATCTACCTTAAACAGATCTTTTTCAAGTTTTTATACTCTTATCAACATGAGAGTCAACAAATGCTTGCTTTATGCAGCCATTTAACACAAAAGGATGACCCTCATGCATTGCAAATTTGCATCAAATTCAAAACAGAGTGATGCACAAAATAAGTTAAAAGAAAATAATAATTTAAAACAATAAATAAAGTGTGCATGAAATAATAGGGGAAAGAAAACGTTAGGAACTTGTTACATTCACCCACACAAGGTCTGAGTAATCACATCTCTCCGCTCTCTTTCTCTCTTGCCCCTTCCTCATCTCTCTCACCCCACTCTCTCTCTCTCTATCTCTCACACACACACACACACACACACACACACACACACACACACACACACACACACACACACACACACACACACACACACACACACACACACACACACACACACACACACACACACACACACACACACACACACACACACACACACACACGCACACACGCACACACGCACACACACACTTCAGAAACAAACATAGTATCAACGAGAGCATCAATAATACACCTGAGTGAAGTAATACCACGTTAACTTTGAATGAATGAATGAATGAATGAATGAATGAATGAATGAATGAATGAAAACTTTATTTAACAGATTGCAGAATGGGTACAATACAGTACGGCTCAATACATACAATTGTTAAGGGGATGCAGACCTGAGAAAGACGTTTGTCTTGTTTCCATCAGGGTCCCCCATTTTCAATTCATATAGACATTTATGACATACACAACATACATGACATTTATGGCATAGGGACATATAGGTATTTATTACTGATACATTTGTGACATAGGCGGTATTCAAATATACAGTACTGTTACCCCTAGATCCTGACAGAGTATATACATATGATGGGGAGGGGACTGTACATTAGGAGGGGGTGGGTGGGTGGGAGGGAAATATACATACGGCGGGGAGGGAATATATACATGCGGTGGGGAGGAGACTGTCTATTAGGAGGTGGTGGGGGTTTTGGGCATTTATGGTGGCCAGTTTCGAATTGCAGCCTCCCGTAGGTGCTCTTTAAGGGCGGTTTTGAATGTGGGCAGGGATTCACATTCCTTTACAGCTTTGGGTAGGGCGTTCCACATTGTTGTGGCATAATTGCGAAACGTGTTTAGTCCCTTGTTTGAGCCGAATCTGGGTTTAACATGATTTGTTGAGCTTCCTCTGGTGTAGTGGTTGTGGTATTCACTGACCTTTGGGAAGTATTTTGACATGTACATGGGCACCCCGGTCGTATAGTGTATCTTGTAGACCAGGCCCATTGCAAGTTGCTGTACTCTGTCGTCTACTCTAAGCCATCCTAGGTTGGCAAAGTGGGCAGGGGTGAGGTGGGTTCTGGGGTTCAGGTCAAGTAGTAGTCTGACCAGTTTGTTTTGTGATGTTTGTAATTTTGTTTTAAGCGCCTTTGAGGTGCTTTGGTACCATGAGGTGCACGCATAGTCATAGTACCCTTGAATGAGTGCTCCTGCCAGAGTCTTCAGGGTATTCTTGTTTACCAGAGAGGAGATCCGGTACAAGAATCTAGTTCGTTGGTTGACTTTTTTTATTACATTGGATGCCATTTTGTCACAGGAAAGATTTGCCTCTAGGATGGAACCCAGGTAGGTAATTTCGTCTTTCCTTGTGACAATATTGTCACCCACTGTAACTGAGAATCCGTCGGTCTTGCTGAGTTTGTTATTTGAACCGAAGAGAATGGACTCTGTTTTGCCCATGTGTAATGATAGTTTGTTATCAGCGAGCCATATGCAGATTTTGCCTAGTTCCGTGCTGAGGGTTTTTTCAACCTGCAATTTGTTCTTGTCAGAGACCAGCAGGGCTGAGTCGTCCGCAAACAGGAACAAGTTGCAGTCACAGGCTGACGACATGTCATTTGCATAAATTAGGAAGAGTAGCGGTCCTAGTATGCTTCCTTGTGGAACACCACAGCTCACTGTGAGGGGGGGGGATAGAGTACCGTTTACCTCTACCATCTGTTCTCTCCCCTCCAGGTAGGATTGCATCCAGCTCACTGATAGGCTATCAAAACCAATTGCTTTTAGCTTGTCCATTAGAATGGAGTGATTGACAGTGTCGAAGGCCTTTTGTAGGTCCAGCATGACCATGCCGCAGTATTTGCCAGCGTCCACCTCTTGTTTGATGTGGTCGTTCAAATAGAGGAGGCATGTGTCAGTGGAGTGGGACGTTCTGAAGCCAGATTGGAATTCGTAGATTAGGTTTTTTTCCGCCAGGTACTTTTCGACCTGTTCGTAGACTATTTTCTCCATGACTTTCGAGATGGAGGTAAGAATAGAAACAGGGCGGTAGTTGCCTGGGTCTAATTTGCTGCCCTTTTTGTGTAGAGGGGTCACTCTCGCAATTTTGAAGTCCTTGGGGACGTGCCCCTGTCTTATAGAGAGGTTTATTATGTGTGTGATGACTGGGGTGATGGCGGCTGCTGCGTCTCTGAGGAATTTGGAGGGGATGTTGTCATGGCCAGTGGCCTTGTTAGGTTGACAGCCTTAATATATATACATATAGAGCATAGAAGTGCTCCACATATATACACCACAAGACATAATCAAACCAATAGTTTTAGTCTTAGTCATGTGTCAAATGCTTCATTTTCATCATATTTAGTCACCTTCGTTTATTTTTCATTTTAGTCTTAGTCAGTTTTAGTCTCGGTTTTGTCTTTTTTGTTTTAGTCTAGATTTAGTCAGGGGGGAAAGCTTCGTTGACTAAATTAACACTGCCAATAAGGGCTTTAAAAATAAACAAATACCAATGAACCTTTTTACCAGAGAAGGCCATCCAACCTTTTCATAAAGGACACAGTGGCCCAGCATATCATATCTGTCATCAGTAATAAATCTGAGGGCAGAATGATACACAGAGTCCAGCGGTTTAAATCACATCAATCACAACAGTTTCAACAACCCTCTTTCTACGAATCACGGGAAAGCTGGATCGATTTCTGTACAGGAAGAGAATTTTCTGTGGCTGTGCCTACTTTTGATGTATATACATTCAATATAATTATATATTTTATGAATATATACATTCTGAATATACAGTATATATGAATATATACATTCTGAATATACAGTATATATGAATATAAACATTATGGATATACATATATGTATAGAATACATACATACAAAATATAAACATGAATATACTGTATGTTATGAATATATACATTATAAATATACATTATATATTCATATATACATTATGAATATATATACATCATTTATATATGAATATATACTGTATATCCATAATGTATATATTCATAACATATTAATATATAGACTGTATATTCATTATGTATATATTCATAATATATATATATATATATATATATATATATATATAAATTATGAATATATACATAATGAATATACAGTCTATATATTAATATGTTATGAATATATACATTATGGATATACAGTATATATTCATATATAAATGATGAATATACAGTATATATTAATATATATGTTATGAAGATATACATGATGTATATGTATATATACATTATGGATATGCCGTATATATGAATAAATATATATATAATGAATATATACATTATGGATATACATTAAATATTAATATATAAAAAAATGTATATACAGTATATATGAATACATACATTATAAATATACCGTATATATATACCCAGCACATTATATAAGAGGGAGAGAAACTGGGATGCAACACCAACTGGATTCCGCGGCACCACAGTGTGAGTGTCTGTTCTTGTGTCTTTACTTTGGACGTGGTGGTTGAACCCCTACAGCCAGGGTCATCTACCATCGCCCTCCCTCTCCGACAGACAAAGCCAGTCTATCTCAGAGAGGCTGACGTAACCATGGCAGCCCTGATAGATCCATGTGATGTAACCACGACGTGATGGTGATACAGTCGGCATGATGAAACGCCGGCCAAATAACAGCAAGTGTTTGTGGTGGTTGTGGGGGTGATGGGGTGGGGGGGGGGGGGGCAACCATAGCCTGCATGATGAAAACTCATCCAGATGTGTCTATAATCCATCTTTCTGTTGGGATGTGTTTCTGTGTGGGTGTGACGTTATCAGGCTCTCAGAGACCTGTTGAGAATCAACTGTTCCTCTAGTTCCTACTTTACTGACCGTTATATATAGCTATATAATGATGGACTATACTGATGGTTCTATTGTAAATTATCTAAGTATTGGACTCTAGCTGATGGTTCTATTGTAAATTACGTAAGTATTGGACTCTAGCTGATGGTTCTATTGTAAATGACGTAAGTATTGGAAGCTGATGGTTCTATTGTATATTATGTAAGTATTGGACTCTGGCTGATGGTTCTATTGTAAATGATGCGTCTGCAGTCATATCAGGTTGACTCGCTTCTTATATTTCTGGAACTTTCTATGGAACCGTTTATAGGTTGTTTTGGACACCCGGTCATTCCTACTGAAAATGTCCAGTTTCCTTGCTTTTTGACCAATCACATGTCTGTAACCCCCCCCCCCCCCCCAACTGGGCTGTCTCTCTTGGTTTACATGTTCCTTCCAGTGGTGGTTTTAGTTTAGGCTCCTCCCAGTTTGTGCTGTTCTGATTACATCACTGGTTGGTCTCTAGAGCTTCCTACCAGACTGTCTCTTCAGGCAATGAAAATGTGAGTGTTTTGATTGAACGTGTGTTTCATCAGACTGACGACGGGACATAAAGAGGCCAACCCCTCTGAGCCCTCTGGGGATCCGTATAGTTCATCACCACTCCCTCACGCAGCTATTGTGAAAACATGTCAAAACAACGTACTGTCTATAAACATATTAAGTAAGTTGTCCCAGCAACATCCGTCTTTCACTTAAAGTGCCAATCCATAATTCTTTGACCAAACACATTTTTGGTACAGCTATATAGATTCTTGAAGACTTTTTTTTTTTTTTTTTTTTACTTTTTTTTTTAGCGTTTATCGCTTTTCTGGTCAAGCATGACCGACAGTTGTAGGGTGAAACGGGAGAGAGAGCAGGGGGAGACATTCGGCAAATGACGGCGAGTCCGGGAATCGAACTCGGAGTCAACCAGATCCGTGACGCAGCACGGAGTCCCGCGACGCAGCGCGGTAACATGGTGTGCTACTGGAGCACCCTTCTTGAAGACTTTTGGCTTGGTTTATACTTATAAGGTTTATTTAATGTCAGTTTTATACAAACATTACAAGTGTAAAGTTGCGAATCCTCCTGGAAGCCAACGGAAGCCAGGCTTCCCCATTATTAAAATATGAAAAAAAAAATATATATATATATGTATATAGTTTACAATAATAATAAAAAATCATTATTTTTCATCTCTGTGTTATAATTTTTTATTTTTTTTATTTCTCCCTCTTCTCCTTCTCACTCTCTCTAACACACTGTCAGACTCACTGAGGCAGTCACTGCAGCAGAGGAGAGGAGAGGCAGAGGGGAGGTGTCTTTCTCCAGCTTCCACCATGTGATTCATGTATGTGGAGTCCAAAACCAATACTAGCCAATAAGATTCGAGCTTACTAAAGCCATTCCCACACCTTAAAACGGGTCCGTCAGCAAACTAAGAACTCTGGCCTCTGCACATTTGCCGCCCTGGAGGTGTGGGAAGCGCTTTACTCAGCTCGAATCTTATTAAATCTAGCCCATGGAATAGTATAGCTGTATGTTTACACTTGAAATGTGCATTTTTATATATATATATATATATATATATATATATATATATATATATATATATATATATATATATATATATATATATATATATATATATATATATATATATATATATTAGGGCTGTCAGTTTATCGCGTTAATTAGATTAATTAATTACACAGCAAATTATCGCGTTATGAAAATTAACTCAAAATTAATTACAAAAAAAAGTTTTTTTTTTTTTTTTTTTTTTTTTTATAATATTTTTTTTGTATCTCATTCATTCCATAAGAATGTAGAATACACATTTACAGACTTTTTTCTTTTTTAATATGGTCCATTTGCATGTTCTTGGTATCTGATTCTAGGGACATCTATGAATCTCAGGGAATGTATTCCCAGTGTCAGAAATACGGTGGGCTAGATCCACAAAGAATGGATTGCACGGTGCAAGTTGCACCCTTACTTACAATTCATTATGAATAAAAAATGGGGGACCCTGATGTAAACAAGACGAAAGTCTTTCTCTGGTCTGCATCCCCTTAACAATTGTGTGCCGTACTGTATTGTACCCATTCTGCAATCTGTTAATAACATTTTCATTCAATCAATCAATCTGCGCGGTGATTGATTGAATGAAAAAAATTTTTTGAGTAAATTGTAATGAACCAAATGAGAATATCAATACATTTGTTTGTATCTTTGACTGTGAATAACACCATGCTCAAATTGACCAGACCTGAAAAATCTAAGCAAATTAATAGATGGAAGATGATTAAACAGAAGGTTTTGTAGATACAGTACTGAATTCTGCCATCCGGACACATGCAATTTGAAATATGAATAATATTGAAAAATATCAGGCATAAAATGGTTATGCGATTAAAATGCGATTAATTCGATTAATTAATTACAAATCCTGTAATTAATTAGATTAATTTTTTTAATCGCCTGACAGCACTAATATATATATATATATAAAATTATAAAAAAAAAATTATTTTACCCACACGACGCCCGTTTTAGAGCATCAAAATACATTCAACACTCTGTAAAGCTGCTGCATACAGTTTGCCTTTGAATTAAAAGTCCTGTCAATCAATTAGGTATGAAAAAACATGTTCAATCTCATGTTTTGAACATTCATGGTGGGGCCACCCCGTTGTTCATGTTTTGAATACTGTACATGTCTTTAAAGAAGTTTCACTTGTATTGATATGGAGGATAAGACGCTGACTCAGTTCTGTGGGACAGCTGACTGCTCTGCTCTGTGGACGCTACACTGTGAATGTGTTTTACTAAAGTAAAATATGGCTTACTGTATTATACAACTGGTATTGTCTTGGGGTAAACGAGTACACGCCAGTTAGATTAGTCTGTGGTGGGAAGTAGAGTCGTGGCATTGTGGGCAACCAGACAACCTCACTTCCTTCCTGTTTTCTTCCTGTTGTGTTCCCATGCTGTTGTCGCTGTAGTGGTCTATATGCCGACTGTCATGAAAATGTGAGATACTCCCCGGTTATTATAACTGGTATAGATCTTTCCACAGTACAGACAGAAGATAGTCCTATACTTTGCTTTTGTATTTTCCCCTCATGTGATATACAGACAGTTCTTCTGCTCGGCTGCACCGCACCTGTGGAACAGCCTCCCCATCCAGCTGAGGGCACCACAGAGCCTTTAAAGCAGCCTCCCCACCCAGCTGAGGGCACCACAGGGCCTGGACTCCTGTAAAGCAGCCTCCCCACCCAGCTGAGGGCACCACAGGGCCTGGACTCCTGTAAAGCAGCCTCCCCACCCAGCTGAGGGCACCACAGGGCCTGGACTCCTTTAAAGCAGCCTCCCCATCCAGCTGAGGGCACCACAGAGCCTTTAAAGCAGCCTCCCCACCCAGCTGAGGGCACCACAGAGCCTTTAAAGCAGCCTCCCCACCCAGCTGAGGGCACCACAGAGCCTTTAAAGCAGCCTCCCCACCCAGCTGAGGGCACCACAGAGCCTTTAAAGCAGCCTCCCCATCCAGCTGAGGGCACCACAGAGCCTTTAAAGCAGCCTCCCCACCCAGCTGAGGGCACCACAGAGCCTTTAAAGCAGCCTCCCCACCCAGCTGAGGGCACCACAGAGCCTTTAAAGCAGCCTCCCCATCCAGCTGAGGGCACCACAGAGCCTTTAAAGCAGCCTCCCCACCCAGCTGAGGGCACCACAGAGCCTTTAAAGCAGCCTCCCCACCCAGCTGAGGGCACCACAGAGCCTTTAAAGCAGCCTCCCCATCCAGCTGAGGGCACCACAGAGCCTTTAAAGCAGCCTCCCCACCCAGCTGAGGGCACCACAGAGCCTTTAAAGCAGCCTCCCCACCCAGCTGAGGGCACCACAGAGCCTTTAAAGCAGCCTCCCCATCCAGCTGAGGGCACCACAGAGCCTTTAAAGCAGCCTCCCCACCCAGCTGAGGGCACCACAGAGCCTTTAAAGCAGCCTCCCCACCCAGCTGAGGGCACCACAGAGCCTTTAAAGCAGCCTCCCCACCCAGCTGAGGGCACCACAGAGCCTTTAAAGCAGCCTCCCCACCCAGCTGAGGGCACCACAGATCCTTTAAAGCAGCCTCCCCATCCAGCTGAGGGCACCACAGAGCCTTTAAAGCAGCCTCCCCATCCAGCTGAGGGCACCACAGAGCCTTTAAAGCAGCCTCCCCACCCAGCTGAGGGCACCACAGAGCCTTTAAAGCAGCCTCCCCACCCAGCTGAGGGCACCACAGAGCCTTTAAAGCAGCCTCCCCATCCAGCTGAGGGCACCACAGAGCCTGGACTCCTGTAAAGCAGCCTCCCCATCCAGCTGAGGGCACAACAGAGCCTTTAAAGCAGCCTCCCCATCCAGCTGAGGGCACCACAGAGCCTGGACTTCTTTAAAGCAGCCTCCCCACCCAGCTGAGGGCACCACAGAGCCTTTAAAGCAGCCTCCCCACCCAGCTGAGGGCACCACAGAGCCTTTAAAGCAGCCTCCCCACCCAGCTGAGGGCACCACAGAGCCTGGCCTCCTTTAAAGCAGCCTCCCCATCCAGCTGAGGGCACCACAGAGCCTTTAAAGCTGCCTCCCCATCCAGCTGAGGGCACCACAGAGCCTTTAAAGCAGCCTCCCCATCCAGCTGAGGGCACCACAGAGCCTTTAAAGCAGCCTCCCCACCCAGCTGAGGGCACCACAGAGCCTTTAAAGCAGCCTCCCCATCCAGCTGAGGGCACCACAGAGCCTTTAAAGCAGCCTCCCCATCCAGCTGAGGGCACCACAGAGCCTTTAAAGCAGCCTCCCCATCCAGCTGAGGGCACCACAGAGCCTTTAAAGCAGCCTCCCCATCCAGCTGAGGGCACCACAGAGCCTTTAAAGCAGCCTCCCCACCCAGCTGAGGGCACCACAGAGCCTTTAAAGCAGCCTCCCCATCCAGCTGAGGGCACCACAGAGCCTTTAAAGCAGCCTCCCCATCCAGCTGAGGGCACCACAGAGCCTTTAAAGCAGCCTCCCCACCCAGCTGAGGGCACCACAGAGCCTTTAAAGCAGCCTCCCCACCCAGCTGAGGGCACCACAGAGCCTGGACTCCTTTAAAGCAGCCCCCCCATCCAGCTGAGGGCACCACAGAGCCTTTAAAGCAGCCTCCCCACCCAGCTGAGGGCACCACAGAGCCTGGACTCCTTTAAAGCAGCCTCCCCATCCAGCTGAGGGCACCACAGAGCCTTTAAAGCAGCCTCCCCATCCAGCTGAGGGCACCACAGATCCTTTAAAGCTGCCTCCCCATCCAGCTGAGGGCACCACAGAGCCTTTAAAGCAGCCTCCCCATCCAGCTGAGGGCACCACAGAGCCTTTAAAGCAGCCTCCCCACCCAGCTGAGGGCACCACAGAGCCTGGACTCCTTTAAAGCAGCCTCCCCATCCAGCTGAGGGCACCACAGAGCCTTTAAAGCAGCCTCCCCATCCAGCTGAGGGCACCACAGATCCTTTAAAGCTGCCTCCCCATCCAGCTGAGGGCACCACAGAGCCTTTAAAGCAGCCTCCCCATCCAGCTGAGGGCACCACAGAGCCTTTAAAGCAGCCTCCCCATCCAGCTGAGGGCACCACAGAGCCTTTAAAGCAGCCTCCCCATCCAGCTGAGGGCACCACAGAGCCTTTAAAGCAGCCTCCCCATCCAGCTGAGGGCACCACAGAGCCTTTAAAGCAGCCTCCCCACCCAGCTGAGGGCACCACAGAGCCTTTAAAGCAGCCTCCCCACCCAGCTGAGGGCACCACAGAGCCTTTAAAGCAGCCTCCCCACCCAGCTGAGGGCACCACAGAGCCTTTAAAGCAGCCTCCCCACCCAGCTGAGGGCACCACAGAGCCTTTAAAGCAGCCTCCCCACCCAGCTGAGGGCACCACAGAGCCTTTAAAGCGACCTGAAAACATTTCTGTTTCAAAAGGCCTTCGATTGCTAGCTATTTTTTTGTTGTTCTTTTAACTTTTCTGTTTATCCGATTTTTTTGTTTGGCTGTTCACATTCTTTTTTAATTATGGCCAATATCAGATTCCAGTGTGAACTGTAGAATAAAACAAGAACCAAAACAGGCTGAAGGCCCAGCTGACACATTCTAGGGGTGTCGCAACTGGTCGGAAGTTGAGAATGTGGCGCTGCCCGGTCGATGCCCAAATAAGGCCACAGGATGTTGCTTCTAACAAGGGAATCCCAATCATTGCTGACTAAATACCGCCCTGGGAACTGAAACCACTAACGGCAGCTCAACCAAGAAGATCAACATGGTCTCATGTGAACACACAAACTGGTCACCTTTATACCTAAGTCAGCTTTCAAGCACTCTCTTGTGAACATTCTTACTGACTCCTGCAGCTGTCTCTCAACCCAGTAACATCCCCAACCCCCTAACCTCGTTCCCAGTTTTATCTCCGTGAGATAAAGCCTCGTAAAGAACTACTGCCGAAAGTGTCTGTGGGGTAGAATTTCCGGTGTATGTACTTTCCCTGGAAGCTGCCTCCGAATGGACCAAACGTTTCCCGAATCCTGTCGGCAAACAAGCTATAACGTCATGTAGTAAATTCTTCAGGCAAAGCCGTTGCAGTGGCTTAAAGGAAAA
Organism: Notolepis coatsorum; assembly: GCF_963971535.1. Taxonomy (NCBI): domain Eukaryota; kingdom Metazoa; phylum Chordata; class Actinopteri; order Aulopiformes; family Paralepididae; genus Notolepis; species Notolepis coatsorum. Next base: position 174,248,690 of record NC_140170.1, on the reverse strand, counting down.
CTCCAACATTTTGGGAAATTAGCTTATTTAACATCTTCCCTGGAGTTAGACAAGAAGATACATACCTTTTTTTGTCTCTGTGCGTGCATTTAGCTTTGGGAACAGTCGCTCCGTTAGCGTAGCTTAGCTTCATCACTGGAAGTGGGGGAGATCCGGAGCCTGACGTTCCCTTACACTGTATACAGTCACAAAATACACTCCAAATACAACTCCAAAACGTTCATGTAAACATGTTGTGACCTGTGTATTCACCACGTGGAGAAATAAAAAATAACCCTAACCCTAACCCTTCCATAATGTCCTTCTCAAGTATTGTCCAAAGCGGTTACACTTTGAATATCCAGCGATGCAGGCACGCACAATGTTGGCCATCATGGATCATAATGAGAACCACAAGACAAAGCGTGAACAGGCACAAACAGCAGCGGGTAAGTACTATACAGAAAAACACTCCTCTTACCCAGTGGTGTTTGAGTTTTCAGCCATAGAAATGTCTGTAATGATATACAGTATATAATTTCTGGCCTAGACATACAGTATCATAACTGACCCCATTTGTTAGGGTTAGGGTAAGAGGAGTGTTTTTCTGTATAGTACTTACCCGCTGCTGTTTGTGCCTGTTCACGCTTTGTCTCGTGGTTCTCATTATGATCCATGATGGCCAACATTGTGCGTGCCTGCATCGCTGGATATTCAAAGTGTAACCGCTTTGGACAATACTTGAGAAGGACATTATGGAAGGGTTAGGGTTAGGGTTATTTTTTATTTCTCCACATGGTGAATACACAGGTCACAACATGTTTACATGAACGTTTTGGAGTTGTATTTGGAGTGTATTTCGTGACTGTATACAGTGTAAGGGAACGTCGGGCTCCGGATCTCCCCCACTTCCAGTGATGAAGCTAAGCTACGCTAACAGAGCGACTGTTCCCAAAGCTAAATGCACGCACAGAGACAAAAAAGGTATGTATCTTCTTGTCTAACTCCAGGGAAGATGTTAAATAAGCTAATTTCCCAAAATGTTGGAGTTTTCCTTTAAACAAGGAAATATTGTGCACTTCACACGTTTCTATAATTGTTTTGTTGAAACCGGAAAGCCTGTAGCCCAGGGGTGGGCAATTATTTTTCCCGGGGGGCCGAATGAGCAACTGAAAATATGTTGGGGGGCCGGGCCAAAATTCCAAACTCAATTATGCATAATATACATTTTATTTCTATACAAAAAGCAGTAAATGGCATTGTTTTGACCCCTGGTAAGAGTGTATGTTATTATTTGGCAATTAAAAGGTGAGGTTATAGCTTTCAAAAATATCATTTATTCAAATAGAATTTATTTCCAAAATGATAAACAAAATGTGAAACATTAATAACAAAGGGAATTTTGAGTTTCATATACTATTGAAACAAGGATTTTCTTAGCTTTCTAAAGACATCACATCATCTTATAGCAAAAATAAACAAGACATGTCACTGAACTGTGTAAAGAAAAGTGTCCCAGTTTTGTAGCCTTTTTTACTTTACATGCCTATATTAAACATTTTATGTTTTCAGAACTGTGCAAAAAAAAGAAAAAAAAAGATCAAGTGTCCCATTTCACTTGTTATATTTCCACATTTTAGTGTTCTTCAGTTCTTTTTTTTCATTCAGTGTGAGAAATCCAGTCTCTGTTGAGCTTTAACAAGTCCATCAAAGTCAGGTTGCATGTCTGAGGTGGAGATGCGAAGCACAGCTGCCAGATGTTCATCAGTGAGAGAGGATCTGTACCTGGACTTGGTAAACGTCATGACTGAGAATGTCTGTTCACATATGTAGGTGGATCCAAAGAGAACCAACATCTTCTGAGCATGTCTCCTAAGCGTATACTGTGCGTGTGAACGTTGACATGAAAAAAAAAAAGTAAAAAAATTAAATAAAAAAAATTAAAAAAAAAATTTTTTTTTTATTTTTTTTTTATTTTTTTTTATTATCATGTAATCTTTCGCGGGCCGGTCAGAATCATCCCGCGGGCCGGATCTGGCCCGCGGGCCGTACAATGCCCAGGTCTGCTGTAGCCGGTACTTCCTGTACTTCCGTTTAGACATTTTAGGAGGCATATCTTTACCAGCCTACCAACCCCCTGTCTGTCATGGTGCCCCTCCCACTGCTATATTGCTTTATGCCTCTCGCTTGTCTGTATGCACGGGTGTGCTACGCTCTGTTCTCTGCGCTTGTTTCTATTGTTCTGCTTGTTGTCATGAGTAAGTGGAAGATATGCCGCAAATGTCATAATTGTATATTGCTTGACTGGTATATTTGGACGTGTCCCTTTGTCCTTTAACTTTTTAAGATGGTTGTGCTTTTAGCTGGGTTTGTAAAAGTTTGCATTGTGGCGCGTTGTCTCTTGCCAGGCCGTCATTGTAAATAAAAATGTGTTCTTAATTGATTTGCCTTGTTAAATAAAGGAAAGGGAAAAAAAATGTACACTCACATGAACAACGGATGTGACCAACCATCCAAAACCAATGAAGAAAGTATAAAACCTCTATGCATTCAAGGGTCTGGGGCTCTCATGTGAATCGTAAGACAGCTACTGGTATCAATATGTGCTATATTCTCCAGAATATTCTATATCTTGTGAACGGTCTATTTTTTGCAGCATTTATTCTTTGATCAGTAAATAATTTTTTTTAAACTATAATCTTGACTAGACCTAAAAGTGATTTGATCAATTAGATGGTCAGTCCTCCAGGACACAGAGGTACCAACATTTTGTCAACCCTGACAGAACTGGTCACACTCCTGAACTGACCCGTATGCGCAAATGAACAATAACGAAGATGGATGTAAACATGTCACAGTTTATGGTTTAATTTATAAGTCGATGTGCAGTGGAGGCTAATTTGTGAGTAGATGATAATGGGGGCGAGGAGGAGGTGAATGAGAGCCATCTCTTCTTTCAATATGCTTTCAAACACAGAGCGGTTATGATACGTTTAGCTTGTGTACAGATATATCTGCTTGTATATCACTCCAAATACTTATATGGTAAACACCTCACTGTCCCTCCACTGACCACCTCCATCACAGCTGTCTTCCATGTTTGTATTATTCGCAGAGTGACTCCCGTCAGCGCCGAATTGTGAGACTGTTCATGCCTGAGGTTGCATTGCCTGAATCTGACCTGTATCTGATTTAGGACCACATATGAAATATTAGTGCTGTTCACACTGTCATGAAATAATCAGAGAAAATCAGATTTGGGCCACGTTTGCCTGCAGTGTGAACGCAGCTGCAGCTCGTCCAGCGTGGAAGTAGTTTCACCTGGTTCTGCTTCCAGCTCACAGACTCTGTCTGACATTAATAAAAACAAGCTGTCCCTTCATTTAATTTGAAGAATAATAAATAGATATTTCCTTTGTACAGTACAAGCGGAGGCATTCTTAACTATACTAACGGGGTATGTACAGTTAGTACGTTGTTAACTTAATAGTCTAGACCAGGGGTTCCCAAACTTTTCAGGCCGGGACCCAGAAAATAAGGCGTCAGAGAGCCGCGGCCCAATGCACATCGTCAGGCTTTTCTTTTTTTCTTTTTTGCCAGGTGACCGATTTTTTAAGCCAAATATCACTTCAATCCTATTAAGTTAGTTCAAGTTAGTTATTCATTTATATGTGCTATTTATGAGAGGGCTAACTTGTTGCAAAATAATAATGATAATAATAATAGCCTCATTAAAATACTATTGTTGCTTCGGTTGTTTTCAGCGTTTTATGTGCATAATCTGTTATTTAGTTTGAAATGTTCGTTGAAATAAGTAGATTTTTCGTTTTTGTTTATTTATTAAGTTAATATAAAAACCTATGGTCACATTTTAGAATACAATAGAATAGAATTTTAGAATACAACTAGAAACACTGTCCTGGCCTGCTTCTAAGTTCAGTGGCCTGACAATTTTTTTTTTTTTAATCATCTCGCAGCCCTCCCGTGGCTGCTCGCGGCCCACCTTTGGGTCGCGACCCCGACTTTGGGAACCACTGAGTTCTAATGCTTTAATTCTCTCTTGTGTGAGTGTGTGTGGTATTTGCTGTTCTGTTAAGCTGTAGGAATATTTCGCCTAAAGGTACATGCCTAAGTAAATGGAAGATTGCTCCACTTCTGCAAGGTCAATTTGCATGTTCTTGGTATCTAGGAACATCTAGGGACCTGGGGGTATGTATTTCCCGTGTCAGAAATATTGTGTCTGTTACTAGGCTGAGTAAATTGTAATGAAGAAAATGAGAATATAAATTATGATTTATTTTTGCATCTTTGATGGTGAATAATACCATGTTAAATCTGCGGGGTACGAGAAAATGCTCACTGAGCTCATTCACCATCTTATTGAGATCATGTGTACAAAAAATCTAAGCAAATGAATAAAGGGAAGATGAAACAGAAGGATTTGTAGATACAGTAATTAATGATAATCGATTTTAATTATAAATTCATATTTGACCTTGAACTTGACCTTATTATGGCCAAATCATACATCTATGGATAGGGAAAATGCTCCTCTTTCCAATGGCAGGGTTGAATCTGGATTTAGTCAGTTCCTTGTGGTTTTTATGATAATTAGCATTTTCAGATAAATTCGTATATTTCCGATAAATCGTATAAAACATTGGTAAAAATGAAAATATACACTCTGACTACTGTTTTTGATAGGGTTATGGTCTTTACTCTTGGCTACAAAAAATATATTTAAAAACATTAACCTCTTAACATCCAAGGGCCCACATGTGGACGATTCCTCTAGTGGCTCGGGTGTGCATTTCTTTTAATACAATACATAGATAGAATTAAAGCACTATTTGTTGCCTGTCGAGTGCCCTTTCAGGTGACAAAATCCGTTCAGCGGTTCTCGAGTTACATGCCGATATGTGAGGCGTGCCCCAAAGTACGCAAAAGTACACATTACCACCCCCGACTCCCGGGGCGCTAGCTCCGTCAATCATTTGGCGATCTCGAAAATCTTTGCAGAGGGTTGTAGCCAATGAGTGTGGCTTTCCAATGAGCAATGATCCCCCAGGATATGATAATTGTGGATCGAATACGGTCTCTATTGATCGATTTATGATAAAGAAAATTAAGGCTTAACAGGTTAAAAGGGGCACTTCACCAAAAGACAATACAGATTTATTTTGCACATAAATAAATGTATCTATCATGCACTCTTCCTACTATACTATTATGTCTTTACTACTATGCACTCATCACTGCAGCACCCAAGTTTCAGCACTGTTTGATGAACATTGTTACTCAGTTGTAAGAGTTGTGCCTTTCCTGCTGACTTGTCATACAGAACTTGGAAGTCGCTTTGAATAAAAGCGTCAGCTAAATGACTAAATGTAAAATGTAAATGTAAAATAATCTCACACACAACAGTTTTGCACACATTCATTTAGTTTGACAGTTTTTGAGAGTTGATTAGTTTGAATATGGCCACCAGTTATGTCATCGGGGACATTGAATCCTTGTGTTGTTAATTATAGCTCCATGAAATGATGTAGATGGAAAATTAGCAATATCTTGTCCTATAGGGACTGATCTGTAATGAACTGATCTGTAATGAACTGTTGACCTGGTAGACTACTAACCTGTTGACCTGGTAACTGGACTACTAACCTGTTGACCTGGTAACTGGACTACTAACCTGTTGACCTGGTAACTGGACTATACTAACCTGTTGACCTGGTAACTGGACTACTAACCTGTTGACCTGGTAACTGGACTACTAACCTGTTGACCTGGTAACTGGACTATACTAACCTGTTGACCTGGTAACTGGACTACTAACCCGTTGACCTGGTAACTGGACTATACTAACCTGTTGACCTGGTAACTGGACTAGGTATACTAACCTGTTGACCTGGTAACTGGACTACTAACCCGTTGACCTGGTAACTGGACTACTAACCTGGTAACTGGACTACTAACCTGTTGACCTGGTAACTGGACTACTAACCTGTTGACCTGGTAACATGGACTACTAACCTGAGTAGAGCTTTACTGTGACCTGAGAACCTTACTCAGCCAGAGCCTCAAAATGTTCTTGCCAAAACCAGACAGACAGGTTTAATATCATAATCCACTCATATTATATAATCATAATTCATACTCGATCTATAAGAATCCACTCATGATCTATCATCATAATTCACTCATAATGCATACTAATAATCTAGTCATAACATATAATTAGGGATGTCCGATATTATCTGCCGATATTGGCATTAAAATGAAATTATCGGTATTCAAATATATATTTTTACATTTATTTAACCTTTATTTACACAGGCAAGCAAGTAAGAACAAATTCTTATTTGATTTATTGTCAAAAGTATGCATAATGTTGTGTTATTTCCACAACAAGAGATATGTAATGTTAATTACCTGAAATTATTCCGTTTTTTGGGGGGAGAAACCCCACATATATCGGTTGATATCGGTATCGGAAATTAAGAATTGGACAATATCGGTATATCGGATATCACTCTTCACTCATAATCTATAATCATAATCTACTACATACAGACACATAGGCAGACAGACAGAGACAGACAGTAAACCGTAGTAAAGATGTAATAAAAGTCTCAGTCAGTTAGTCGGTTTTTGACTTTTTACTGGCAACAACAAAAATACTTTCATTATACAAAAAGTGCATCAATTCATCCATCACTCAGACTGACAACTGTGTGACACTGGAAATAATTTGAACCCCTCCCCTTCCAACAAGGAGACATGTTTGTTATCATGGTGTCGTACAGAAAAGGTCAATCTCCAATCTTTTTTTCTGCCATAACTGAGGACCGGTATGAAGGCGATGTTCCAGAACCAACGCAAACCACTGACAACAGAATGACATGTTAAACATGAAATGCACACAAGGAAACCCCACTTCTTGTAACTCTTGTGGACTTATTGGAGACTTGCTGGTTCCTGACAGGACGCTGAGGTAACGTAGCTGTGAAACAGCAACCTCAGTCTGGCTCCACTGAACTCTTGTCCCGTTTAAATATTCAGGCAATGTTCCAAAGAAGCATTTAGTGTTTAGACTAGACGTCCCGACTCAAGATATCCCTGGGCCATTGATAAATCCGTTTTCATTGACTAATCGAAAATAGACAACTTAATTTGTTGTAAAAACACCTGCCTTTCCTAAATTCTTAATCCTGCTAAATTAAATTAAAAACAAATGTGTTTAGATATAGCATTAGACCAGCAGGTGGCCTCTGTGTAGACATGTTCTCCCTGTGTTTGCGTGGGTTTCCTCCAGGTACTCCGATTTCCTCACGCACCAAAAGACATGCATGCTACTGTAGGTTTCCTGCCGTTGCCCTTGAGCAAGGTACTGGTGTTACAACTGGAGTTGGTCCCCGGGGGCCGCACTGTGTGTAGCTGCCCACGGCTCCTACATAGTTAGGATGGGTCAAATGCAGAGGACGAATGTCCCCAAGGGGATTAATAAAAAGGTACAATTCTTTGTTGCAATTCCAGATAAGTGCTTATACTTTTAAATAAATTAAGTGATATAACAAATAATCAAAAAACTAAATCATCAACTAATTTTTCCTTCAATTGCCAAGAGACCACTAGCAACTGACCAAGCAGACTTCGGCTTCAGTCCAACCAATCCTGGAGGGTCTTTTATTGTGAAGTAGCCAATCAGAAGCAGCTTCTCAGGGGTTAAATGCAGCCAGCGGGGTTTCCTCCGAGAAGCTTTGAACTGTTTTTTTGTAACACAGATTCCTTTTGGTGTTACGACTTTAAAGGCTCCCTCCACACAGTCTCATCTCCTACTCACATCTCTCACATCTCTGAGCCCTGTTTTTTGTAAAGGGTTCATCTTTGAATCTGACGTCTAATTGGGCGCGTTAGGCGAGCCGGCAGAACCCGTTCAAAGCCATTTTACATTCTTCAATCAGTGTTGTTGTCTGGGTGGCCATGGGCTCATTTCATCATCGCCTGGCTTCAATTAAAGGCCGCCATGCAGGGCGAGGGTTTCGGGACCAGGTATGTTAACATCTCCTGGTTTAGTCGACGGGAATTAGTCGATTGAAATTATTCTGCTCGTCGCCGATGGTCAAGCGGCAGGGTTTTTAAACAAGACACCCGATTGGCTGGCTCCAGCTTTTTCGAGATCTGGATTGGCCGGCGTCAAAGTCACTCTAAACTAACCAAGAAGTGTAAACACGGACAGAGGGAGACGGGCGTCGTATTAAATATGGATCAGCGCGAGATATGGATCGTTGCCACGGTAACCCAGTTAATAAGATAAGATAGTAACTTAACGGACATTTATTTAAATGAAAATCTTCTAGATTATTATTTTTGTAATCGTCTTTGTTTGAACGGCTTATTTATCGAGATCAACCGTAGGATAGTGTTACATTTTACGTGATTTCTCCATATTCTGGTTGTTTAAAATGATGAATAAAGTTGTTATGTTGGGAAATTATCCATATTTCCTGCTGATCCATGTTTAATACGACAGAAAAGGCACCAGGACGTCAAGTACATCAAGTATTCTTCCAGGATCAAAATCATTCTTCAGTCCAAACGGCAAACACACAGCAATACTGCTACTGGATGTGTGTGTGTGTGTGTGGTGTGTGTGTGTAGTGCAGTGCGTCTTCCGAAGTGTGCATTAGGATGCCTGTGTGAACGTGGGCACGACCTGGTCGTCGCAGGGCTTGCCGCCGGTGTGTATCTGAGGGTGTTGTGTGTTGCCCGTGTGCGTCGTGTGCGTGTTGCTCTTGTGCGCGTGGTGCGTGTGCGGGGGGCTCGTCAGCCACGGGTGCATCGGCAGCTCGGAGGCCTGCAGTCTCTCCGGGGGCGACTTCCTCAGCATGCAGCCAATCAGACACTTGGCCTGCGGCGACGTCCAATCGGGGACGCTGAACGCCCCCCGGCGGATCTTGGCGAACAGCGCGGCGGGCTGAGTGTCCTGAAACGGGTAGCGGCCGACCAGCATGGTGTAGAGAGACACGCCCAGGCTCCACACGTCGGCGGCGCGGCCGGAGTACGGCGCGTTGCCGTTGGTCAAGAGCTCGGGGCCCACGTAGGCGGGACAGCCGTGCCTGTCCGTCAAAGAGTCGTCGTGGTGGTTACCGTGGAGGAGGAAGGAGTCCTCGAGGCCCTGGAGAGCCAGCCTGGTTCTGGAGAGAGAAGAAGACACTGTGATGAACAGGGCAGGCAGGCGCTGAAAGGTCCGTTTACACCACCTTTATTAGGGATGGGTACCGAATTCGGTACTTTTGAGGTACCGAACCGAAACACGTCGGTACTACCGAGTATCGAATCAAGTGAGAAACCGAAAAAAAATTATAAAAATAAAATAAAAATATGTTTTTATTAATTTTTTTTTTTACTTTTTTTTTTAAACTTTTTTCTTTTCATGTCAACGTTCACACGCACAATATATGCTTACCTAGGATTTGACTTGATTCAACAACAAAGCAGTCGGAGCAATGACAAGCCGAAAACTGTCGAAATTGTAGTTATTTGAAGTTTTTTTTTTACGACTGAGGTAGGTAAATGAAATTTCTTGAGACTAAAGTACCGAAAAAAGGTACCGTAGGGTACCGGTATCGATTCACAGGTACCGGTATCGGTTCAAATGTGAAAGGTACCCATCCCTAACCTTTATAGAGCTAGAACATACTGGAACAGGCTTCCGCAAGATCTCACAACATCAAGTAAATACAGATTTAAGAAGTACATCAAGGAAGATAATAAACTGATTATATACTGATTTTAATACAGATTCTTTTGGTATACCGATTTGAATGTTTGGATATGTAATTTTGTATTTTATAATATGCACTTTGTAATGGTGTATTTTGCAATATTTGTAATATTGTATCTCTTATAATACTGTGGATGTTAAGGACATTATACAGTTTTATGTGATGCTTTTGAGATAATTGTGTGCTGGATAATGTTTTTAATGTTATATTTGTATATGTCTGGACCCCGAGGAAGAGTAGTCTTCACCATGGTGAAGAAGACTAATGGGGATCCAAAATAAACAAATAAACAACTACATAAAGCCTTGGTCAGATATATTTTCATAAATCAAAATGCAAGAAACACTGCCGTCGGTGTCAGTAGTTCACAGCCGTCAAGATGATTCTAACCAATCACAGAAGCTGTTGGAAGGAGCACTAAAACGTAGTGGTCATCTAGCGATTGATATTCATGGTCCTCATCGCTGGACTGTATTGAATGAGGACCATGTAGATTCAACCACTAAAAGTGCTTACTCCCAACTAAATTCCCTTCGAGCCTCTCCTCTCCGACGAGCCTCTCTGTGAAACTTTAGAATTTAATATGTCTGCTCTGCTGCTACACTAATCAATGAAACTCATGTATAGTTCATTAAGACAGTAGTCTGCTTAGATTTAAAGGTGCTATAGATTTAAACAAATAAATTATGTAGTGAGTTTTTAAATAATACATCCACAGAGCTTTTAGAAAGGTGCGGAATAAAAGTATTGCTTCGATTCATTAATGTATCATTTAAAAAAATAATTGCGGGTCCAAAATTAATGTTGTTGTTTATATGTTGTGTGCATGTATCCCCTCCCTACTTCCCATTTCCCCACGTAGAACGCAGCTGATTGGATAAATGACACGCTGGGGCTCTAGTGCGACATCTAGTGGCTGAATGTCATCTATGGCACCTTTAATCGTCATTAGGGCTGCAACGATTAAAAATCGTCGACGAGAAATTGTTGCGTCGATTAGTCATTAAAGAAAATATATATATATATATATATTATTATAATTTTTCTTTTTTGCACTACCCATCTTTGTGAAAGTGGCTTCTCAGCTCTGGTCCAGCTGAAGACTTCTTAGCTTAACATAACAGACAGACAGTAAGTTTGGGGGAACTAATGGGATAACTGGGGATGTTGTTTGGTCCTGACAAGAGTCTCAAAGCAACTCTGAGGTCATGCTCAATGTCCAATCTGTTCCTCTGCTCTGTCTTCAGCTGGACCAGAGCTGAGAAGCCACTTTCACAAAGATAGGTAGTGCAAAAAAATAGAAAAAAAAAGAAAAAAATTATAATATATATATATATATATTTTTTTTATATAATTGTTTTTCGATTATAGTCGACTAATCGAAAGAATTATCGACAGATTAGTTGACTACCAAAATAGTCATTAGTTGCAGCCCTAATCGTCATCATTGTGCCCCCTATAGTAACGCGCCACCAACACCCGCTGTAGGAACACACGACGCGAGCGCCTGCTGACCTGTGAGCGTCCGTGAAGACGAACTTCCTCAGCTTGAGGTCCCGCAGCACGACGCCGTGTCGGTGACAGTGTTCCACCGCCGCCGCCATCTGAGCGAACAGCGCCCGCGCCTCCGCCTCGCCCAGGCGCTTGCGCCCGCGCACGTACGCGTGCATGTCGCCGTAGCTCCGGGGCAGGAAGACGTACACCCTGTCGCGGCCGACCACCACGTCCGTCAGGCCGCAGACGTTGTCGTGGCGACTGAGCCGGGCGTAAGGGGCCAGGCGCTCCTGGTAACCGCGGAGAGGCAGCACCTGGTGACCGGCGACAACGAGAGGGGTGTGGTTAGTTAGTGTCGCCTGGGTTACGGCTACTGGTTGGTCAGGGGTTTGAAAAGGAAACAGTAATATCCTGGTCTTATACACATGATGAAGTATTGTAGATGAAGACTAATATCCTGGTCTTATACACATGATGAAGTATTGTAGATGAAGACTAATATCCTGGTCTTATACACATGATGAAGTATTGTAGATGAAGACTAATATCCTGGTCTTATACACATGATAAAGTATTGTAGATGAATACCAATATCCTGGTCTTATATACATGATAAAGTATTGTAGATGAAGACTAATATCCTGGTCTTATACACATGATGAAGTATTGTAGATGAAGACTAATATCCTGGTCTTATACACATGATAAAGTATTGTAGATGAAGACTAATATCCTGGTCTTATACACATGATGAAGTATTGTAGATGAAGACTAATATCCTGGTCTTATACACATGATGAAGTATTGTAGATGAAGACTAATATCCTGGTCTTATACACATGATGAAGTATTGTAGATGACAACTAATATCATGGTCTTATACACATGATGAAGTATTGTAGATGAAGACTAATATCCTGGTCTTATACACATGATGAAGTATTGTAGATGAAGACTAATATCCTGGTCTTATACACATGATGAAGTATTGTAGATGAAGACTAATATCCTGGTCTTATATACATGATGAAGTATTGTAGATGAAGACTTAATATCCTGGTCTTATACACATGATGAAGTATTGTAGATGAAGACTAATATCCTGGTCTTATACACATGATGAAGTATTGTAGATGAAGACTAATATCCTGGTCTTATACACATGATGAAGTATTGTAGATGAAGACTAATATCCTGGTCTTATACACATGATGAAGTATTGTAGATGAAGACTAATATCCTGGTCTTATACACATGATGAAGTATTGTAGATGAAGACTAATATCCTGGTCTTATACACATGATGAAGTATTGTAGATGAAGACTAATATCCTGGTCTTATATACATGATAAAGTATTGTAGATGAAGACTAATATCCTGGTCTTATACACATGATGAAGTATTGTAGATGAAGACTAATATCCTGGTCTTATACACATGATGAAGTATTGTAGATGAAGACTAATATCCTGGTCTTATACACATGATGAAGTATTGTAGATGAAGACTAATATCCTGGTCTTATACACATGATGAAGTATTGTAGATGAAGACTAATATCCTGGTCTTATAAGACACTGCTTGTATACATCTTCATATCCCGATCAGCAATATCCTTGTAAACACGTATATTCTGAATATTACATTAATATTAAAACTAAGAAAACAGAAACTGTGAAATCCCATTTTGTTTACACGCCCCAGGAGGTATGTCTGATCATAAATATATAAAGCATTTCTCATAATCCAGAGCCTATCTGGGTTATCGTCTGTGTGTGTGTGTGTTTACCTTGCAGGTGTACAGCTGCTGAGTGTGCCTGTGGATGGCTTTGTAAGTCTCCGCCCCCTCGCACGGCTCGACCAGGAAATACTGACCGATGCTCAGCGGCAATTGGCTGTGAGTCTGCGGAGGGGCGGGACTCCTGGGCCTGAGGCAGGGCGACAGGCCTGGGGAGGAAGGGGGAGGAGTCAAGCGGACTCGTTTGCATTTCAGGACGTTTTCCTGGGGCTCGTCCAATAGCCTCTTTAGACAGCCTTGCGACTTCGCTGACGCCACGCCCACACTCATCTGGAGGAAAGGGGACAGATGACATCATTATGTTAATTATCTTATAATAATATTTCTTCCCTCAATTGTTTATCGTGAATACTGTAGAGAGAGACAGTGGATCATACTAGAGAGACAGTAGATCATACTGTAGAGTAGGGCTGACCATCGAATTGATTTTTTTGGCATTCGAAGCTTCGGGGCCGAGATTAGATTTTAATTCGAAGCTTCGAGATACATTTTTAAAAAATCATTATTATTATTATATTAATAATTTTTTTTTTGTGAGACTTGTACAGCACTTTGTTCAACTTTGTTGTTTTTAAATGTGCTCTATAAATAAAGTGGATTGGATTAATTAATTTAATTAATAATGAGTCGGGAGCTGCGCTGCCTGGGCAGCTGCTCTCCGTTACACAGCCAACAACATTACATTACATAATTATGTTGCAACCTTAGTCTATAAAGCAAACAATTATATAAATATTCATATGTATATGTACACTATAAAAAATACTATAGAGAATTGTCAGTGCTGTAAAGTTTAAACCTTTTTAAATCTTATTTAAGGCTTTATAAAAGCAGCACAATGAACACAAATCTGTCAGTGCCGAGTCCGACCTCATCTTAAAATAACAAACGGCATTGCTTGTTGTAGTTAAAAGAGAGACAGAGTTGATTTAGCAGGTACATTTTTTTTTTTTTTATTATATTAGAGAGAGCAAAAAATTCCATTCCAATCCCATGCCCATCAAACAAAGCCTTGAAGTATTTAAGACAGCCCTACTGTAGAGAGACTGTAGGTCACATTCACCTTCCTCTCATAATATAGCTCATGGTGTGTTCATGGTTCATAGGCTCATAGGTGATTTGCTCAAACCACCACGTTGTGCTCCCATTATTCATGTGGTCCTGCGCAGAATAGATCCAGCTCCACCCAAATGAGCTGAACTTCTACGCCATTGGTCTGATCGAAAACAGGTGGTCCAATCAGAGCAATCCCCGTGGGCTACATCAGAGAAACCTCAGCAGACTCTGAAGAGTTCGTTAGAGCCAGCCTAGCAAGTGCATGGTATCCAAAGCTTCTACATTCCCATATTAAACATCTAAATCTGTCCGGCAGCACGGCTATATGGCTCCAGAGACTCATGATCGGAATGATCACAGGTTCGAGCGCTGGTCAAGGCCGTCGTAAGAAAGTGCTGTTGTCCTCTGGACTTGGCTGTAACAACGCTCCTGGCCTAATTCCCAATCAGGCCTCTAACATCAATGCCACCTAATCAACCCCCCCCCCCCCCTTAATTGGCTGATATCAATCGCTGTCTCCTGAGCCTTTCAGCCATTGTGTAGTGTGATGTGTGACTGGTGACAGTGTATGGCAGCCATTGAGCCTGCCTAGCAAGGTTGGGTGCTACACAGTGGTGGTGAAGGAGGCAATTTCCACCCTACATTGTAAAAGAAAGCGATTTGAGTGCGTCTAGAAAAAGCGCTATATAAATGCAATGATCATTCATAAATCATCATAATTTTAAGAATGTTAAGGAATAAGTCATCAAAGGTCTCTTAACACACCCGAATAAAAGTCTTTGTGAAGCTATGGAGGAGCCAGGACACTGTCCTCACTTCAATATAGGATTTATTTAACAATGCAATGGTTCAGTCCATGTCTGAAGAAGGTCCCCGTTTGAAACATTGCATTAAATACTATTAAAATATTAAGTGAGGAAGGTTTCTGTCTGAGGCACGTTCAGACTCCTCACTGTTTAGTAAGGTTTCTGTCTGAGGCACGTTCAGACTCCTCACTGTTTAGGAAGGTTTCTGTCTGAGGCACGTTCAGACTCCTCACTGTTTAGGAAGGTTTCTATCTGAGGCACGTTCAGACTCCTCACTGTTTAGGAAGGTTTCTGTCTGGGTTACGGCCAGACTCCTCACTGTTTAGGAAGGTTTCTGTCTGAGGCACGTTCAGACTCTGCATCGTTTAGGAAGGTTTCTGTCTGAGGCACGTTCAGACTCCTCACTGTTTAGGAAGGTTTCTGTCTGAGGCACGTTCAGACTCCTCACTGTTTAGGATGGTTTCTGTCTGAGGCACGTTCAGACTCCTCACTGTTTAGGAAGGTTTCTGTCTGAGGCACGTTCAGACTCCTCACTGTTTAGGAAGGTTTCTGTCTGAGGCACGTTCAGACTCCTCACTGTTTAGGAAGGTTTCTGTCTGAGGCACGTTCAGACTCCTCACTGTTTAGGAAGGTTTCTGTCTGAGGCACGTTCAGACTCCTCACTGTTTAGGAAGGTTTCTGTCTGAGGCACGTTCAGACTCCTCACTGTTTAGGAAGGTTTCTGTCTGAGGCACGTTCAGACTCCTCACTGTTTAGGAAGGTTTCTGTCTGAGGCACGTTCAGACTCCTCACTGTTTAGGAAGGTTTCTGTCTGAGGCACGTTCAGACTCCTCACTGTTTAGGAAGGTTTCTGTCTGTGGCACGTTCAGACTCCTCACTGTTTAGGATGGTTTGTACGTTTGCCTTCAAGCACCTCAGGCAGAGCGCTTCAGTTACATTGCGTCGTCCTTGATCTTGAGAACTTGTGCTCACACAACTCACCCAACAGCAGGAAGAGGCTTGAATTGATTAATTCATTTTGTTGAACGACAGTCCAACATGCAGGAAATCCACTTGAATGTACATTTAACCCTTTCCAGTCCTTCTATTGGCATAATGATGCAACGTTCCGTAAGATGGCAAATGACTAGCTTAATATTTATCACAGCCATACCTTTAAAAAGGGGTATTTCACTGCCTAACAATAATATCCTAAACCTGTAAAAGAGTCTCGCAAAACTTTACTTAAGAGTAAAGGAGTCTGAACCCCCCCCCCCCCCCCCCCCCGCCCCCGGTGATGTCATTGGAGAACAGCGAATCATAGAGCTAGTTACAGCTCAGTGAAATGATGAAATAGCATAGCGCCTCATGGAGGGAGAGTACGAGGCCTTGCACAGAATGTTTGTGTAGTCCTCTTTCTTCCAACATGGCTGCCTGTAACCATTGGTAACCACTGTAATGCCTAACTTCTGTGCGGTGGTAGAGCAGGTAAACCACGGGAAAAACATGATATTACAGTTTCACTCCGACGTGTTTACAAGATCCAGTAGTAGAATATCAGATTACCTTAAAGTTTTTGTTGATATATTTCTCATATAGCAACCGTTGTTTTGCACATAGCAACTGTTGTCTCTTCCACTTAATACAATAAATAGAGCTTTTGAGGAATTAAAACATTAGAGCCAATTATCTGGTAAAGACCGTGTCAAAAATATTTCTTGGAAAATCAATCGCAACTGAAAGCCGAGACAAAAGACAGGCTGGGATTAAACAAACGTCCTCCCACAGGATGCAGATATATCAGCATGAGGTTGTTGTTAATATACAAAAAACCCATTTAAAGCCCTTCTATGTGGCTAATGATGCAATGTCCTGTAAGATGGGACATGCTATAGCTTAATGTTTACCTTACAGAACATTGCATCACTAGATAACGCTTTACACAAAGGGTTAAATCTCCTGACTGACAGCAGTTTATTTTCTCTCTATATCTGGATGTCTGTCTTTCTGTCTCTCTAACTATCTGTCTGTCTTGCTCTGTCCATCTGCCTGCCTAGCTCTGTCTGTCTGCCTCGCTCTGTCTATCTGCCTGCCTCGCTCTGTCTGTCTGCCTCGCTCTGTCTGTCTGCCTGCCTATAGCTCTGTCTGTCTGTCTGCCTCGCTCTGTCTATCTGCCTGTCTGTCTGCCTATAGCTCTATCTGTCTGTCTGCCTGCCTATAGCTCTGTCTGTCTGTCTGCCTCGCTCTGTCTATCTGCCTGTCTGTCTGCCTATAGCTCTATCTGTCTGTCTGCCTGCCTATAGCTCTATCTGTCTGTCTGCCTGCCTATAGCTCTATCTGTCTGTCTGCCTGCCTATAGCTCTATCTGTCTGTCTGCCTATAGCTCTGTCTGTCTGTCTGCCTATAGCTCTGTCTGTCTGTCTGTCTGCCTATAGCTCTATCTGTCTGTCTGCCTATAGCTCTATCTGTCTGTCTGTCTGCCTATAGCTCTGTCTGTCTGTCTGCCTGCCTATAGCTCTATCTGTCTGTCTGTCTGCCTATAGCTCTGTCTGTCTGCCTGCCTATAGCTCTGTCTGTCTGCCTGCCTATAGCTCTGTCTGTCTGCCTATAGCTCTATCTGTCTGTCTGTCTGCCTGCCTATAGCTCTGTCTGTCTGTCTGTCTGTCTATAGCTCTATACGTCTGTCTGCCTGCCTATAGCTCTATCGGTCTGTCTGCCTGCCTATAGCTCTATCGGTCTGTCTGCCTGCCTATAGCTCTGTCTGTCTGTCTGTCTGCCTATAGCTCTGTCTGTCTGCCTGCCTATAGCTCTATCGGTCTGTCTGCCTGCCTATAGCTCTGTCTGTCTGTCTGCCTATAGCTCTATCGGTCTGTCTGCCTGCCTAGCTATATCTGTCTGTCTGCCTCGCTCTATCTCGGCCTGGCTGCCTTGCGCAATACAATGGCTTCTCAGATTGAATGTTTCAACTAATGGCATCTTTTTATTCTTTCTATTATGTCTCTTTCTACATTATGACAAGAGCTAAATGTTTCAGTGAGTACTATAGTAATACTGTAGTAAAATACAGTCTGTTAATATTCCTTTAAGCCCAGGCTCAAAACACACTTTTATTCGCTAGCCTTTGGATTCCTCTGATGTGTTGATTTGTGCCTATGAGCTGTTGTTTTTAATGTGTTGATTTGTGCCTATGAGCTGTTGTTTTTAATGTGTTGATTTGTGCCTATGAGCTGTTGTTTTTAATGTGTTGATTTGTGCCTATGATCGGTTGTTTTTAATGTATTGATTTGTGCCTATGAGCTGTTGTTTTTAATGTGTTGATTTGTGCTTATGATCTGTTGTTTTTAATATGTTGATTTGTGCCTATGATCTGTTGTTTTTAATATGTTGATTTGTGCCTATGATCTGTTGTTTTTAATATGTTGATTTGTGCCTATGATCTGTTGTTTTTAATATGTTGATTTGTGCCTATGATCTGTTGTTTTTAATATGTTGATTTGTGCCTATGATCTGTTGTTTTTAATATGTTGATTTGTGCCTATGATCTGTTGTTTTTAATATGTTGATTTGTGCCTATGATCTGTTGTTTTTAATGTGTTGATTTGTGCCTATGATCTGTTGTTTTTAATATGTTGATTTGTGCCTATGATCTGTTGTTTTTAATATGTTGATTTGTGCCTATGATCTGTTGTTTTTAATATGTTGATTTGTGCCTATGATCTGTTGTTTTTAATATGTTGATTTGTGCCTATGATCTGTTGTTTTTAATGTGTTGATTTGTGCCTATGATCTGTTGTTTTTAATATGTTGATTTGTGCCTATGATCTGTTGTTTTTAATATGTTGATTTGTGCCTATGATCTGTTGTTTTTAATGTGTTGATTTGTGCCTATGATCTGTTGTTTTTAATGTGTTGATTTGTGCCTATGATCTGTTGTTTTTAATGTGTTGATTTGTGCCTATGATCTGTTGTTTTTAATATGTTGATTTGTGCCTATGATCTGTTGTTTTTAATATGTTGATTTGTGCCTATGATCTGTTGTTTTTAATATGTTGATTTGTGCCTATGATCTGTTGTTTTTAATATGTTGATTTGTGCCTATGATCTGTTGTTTTTAATATGTTGATTTGTGCCTATGATCTGTTGTTTTTAATATGTTGATTTGTGCCTATGATCTGTTGTTTTTAATATGTTGATTTGTGCCTATGGTCTTAATGTGTTTTGTGGCTATGATCTGTTGTTTTTAATATGTTGATTTGTGCCTATGATCTGTTGTTTTTAATATGTTGATTTGTGCCTATGATCTGTTGTTTTTAATATGTTGATTTGTGCCTATGGTCTTAATGTGTTTTGTGGCTATGATCTGTTGTTTTTAATATGTTGATTTGTGCCTATGATCTGTTGTTTTTAATATGTTGATTTGTGCCTAGGCACTACTATTGATGCGTATGTTAGCTCTTTATGTTTTTAGTTTTTATTCCTTGTGTACTACTACTACTACTACTACCTGCACTGGTCTGTACAACACATTGGTCAACGTAGGTTGTTTTTTTAAACATGCTTTATAAATACACTCGACTACTATCTCCAACAGATGGCACAGTGCACACACAGCCCTCACTCAGACAGTGAAGTCATGCAGTAATCGTAGCCGTTATTGACGGTGTCGCTGTGTGACCCTGAATCACTTCCTCCTGTAAATCCAGTTGAAATAAAGTTAGTGTTTCTCAGAGTGTGGCGACTGCTCTTGTCTGTTCTGGGTGTTTCTCTGACAACCGGCTGCTGACGTGTCTGAGTGTCGATCAGATCTGTGAAATCAACAGTTAGTCAGACTCACTTTCACTCTGTCCACATTCTCTCTCTGAGTCACTACTGGGTGAAGGTGACGTCAGGGTAGTTTCACACACACACACAAAATGTGCACAAGGCGCCGTACAATGCCATGAATGCATTTTCTAAAGGTTGTGATAAACAGGGAACATTTTGAACCAGTGCAGTTGGGCAACTCTGCCAACAACTTCGACCAGTAGTATGTAGCACTTTGTTCACCATTTCGATTTGGTGAGTTGCCTATTCCTGTCCTGCTGAAGGCAACATTATATATATCCCTTCTTTCCCTTGAAGGTTTTCTCCTTTTAGTTTATATATATATATATATATATATATATATATATATATATATACATACATACACACCCAAACATAATGTCTCAATATGTTGCACTGGCCTAATGGCGTCGGTAGATATAGGCAAACTAAAACTACTTTTTTGCACATTTGAAGGATAGATATAGATAGATACAAAGAAAAAAAAAGAGGGAGAATTTACCTTTGAGAGAGAGAGAAAGAGAGGGGGAGGGTTAAGAGATTGCTTCATCGTTTTCTCTTCAAACTGCTGTTTCACAATCACTACTGAAAACTGCAACTCAAGGTTGTGGTAAATATATACAATATCCACTTTTAATTCATTCCCAAAGTTCACACACACCTTAATTTTCCTCCAGGTTCTCGGAGTTGGACACTCGTCTTGAATTGAAAGGAATCTCCTGGAGCACACTGGTATCATCACTTCCTTATGTGGAAATAATTAAATAAAAACCAACGTTTGGGTCAAACAGATCTTCTCGTCTGGATCTTGTTCCAAATGCCCTGAAGAAGGTATGTTGACCCCAGACATTGGTTTGAATTGCTTCCACGTAACTGTGAAGAAGCGAGAATACCACCAGTGTGCTCCAGTACACTACTTTCAATTAAAAACAAACATCCACTTTTTAAAAAAAAACTAAGGGGAAATCTAAACTAAAATTGTCCTGAGTGAGTGGTCAGGCAAAGATGCAGTCAAAACGGCAGGGAGACAATCTCCATCCTGAATGAATAGGAGTGTTGTGTTAAAAAAAAATACTCAAACCTCAGTGGTCTGAGAGTAAACTATGTCACAACTGAAGGTGAGAGCAACCCAGACCGCATGGAACCGTTGATTCATGTATGAGAGTTGTGTTTAAAAAAACAAAACAAAAAAAATTGTAATAGTGGGGAAATCCCAGTGTTTCTCTAGTTGTCGGCGGCTGCAGAAGGTGACAGAGCAGCGTGGGGCGCCGGTCCTTACCTTGAGGCGCGCAGACAAAGGAGCCTCCAGAGCTGCGAGAACAATAGACCTGCTGGCTGCACTGTGGAGAGAAGGGACCAGGCGGCTTGTGGTGCAGCAGGTCTGGACCCACGGCGACTAGTAGAGACGCCCGCTTGTTGGCACTTGGCTACCAGGGGGGGCAGGAGTCGGGCTTCAAATGTGCGTCTTTTGTTTGTGCCCAGTTGTGTTCCAAAGTTCTCCACAATAAAAGTCCCAAAGATGTAAAAAGTTTTGTTCGGGAAACACTGGTGGGGGGAAAAATATATATATATATCTGAGCCAATTTGGAGTCCGGGTGGAGTCGCTTCTTCTCCAAAAGTCTCCTTCTTTGAGGTTTCTGTCAGAAGTGAAAATGAAAAGTGGTTCTAATACTTTCAGCTCAGCCGGCGGATAGGAGCGCAACTCAGACACTTTACTGTTGTGCTGCACGGCGGCGCGGTGAGACAACAACGGGGCTCTCTCTCTCTCTCTCTGGAGATGGTGACGTCTTTGTCTCTCCCTCCGTCTCTCTCTCTCTCTTTGTGACGCGTCTTTGTTCCCCTCTTCACAGCGTGGTGGTTCCCTGACGCGCTCCCTCAGCTGTTGCGCAACAAGGAGCTTGACTTGTTTTTGGAAAACAGGCGAAAATATTTTAAAAGCTTGACAAATAAATAAGATCCTGGAATCTGGAACTATATACAGAGAAATTCAACGAGGAGTGGGAACCGCCCGATCTTTAATTTATAAAAAGGAAAATATGGTAAATTGAAAAAGTTCAAGTTGATGATACGGTTATACAAACATTTGAGTGTTGAGACACGTTTAATGAATACGAACCGAATTTTAAATTGACTCGAGTCTTGTAGTTGATGTGATGAACCTGCCTATACTGTTAAACAAGTCATATTAAGTTATATATATAGCAGTCATTCAAATGAGACTTCTTCAAGTTGATTGCATGATCTGTACGCTGGCAATCTCTCGCAATGTAGGCACTCCTGAGTCTTTCTTGTGAAAAGGGATTCTGTGATCGTCCAAAAAGTCCTTCAAACTTTCAAAGTGTCTTTATTTCTGAATCCGACTACGTGTTGTTGTGGGTCCAACATATCGGGTTATTAATTAAACTCGATGTGTACGTACGGTATAGGCTACAGGCTTTAATGTTTCCAAATAGGTGTACAGTTTATTCAAAGTGAGTTTCAGGTCCGTATAGTTGTGTCTTGTTCTTCTCGGGTTTAAATGAGCTTTGTCCGATTTGAACTACAGTAATCCTGTTAAATTAAGTCCAAAAACAAGTTTCCTATACTGTCCGGTGAGAAATGAGTCTGTGTCCCCGTCGCTCCTCCCGCAGACTGGCAGCGTGGCTGTGTGTGTGTGTGTGTGTCTCTCGCTGCTGATGAGCGAACAGGGAAGGATTGCAACATCTAAGCCCCGCCCCTCTTGCATGACGACATCAGTAGAGGAAACCTCGCAATGACTGACTGTACATACAACAAGCACACCCCCTGTGCGTCTCTCTCTCTCTCTCTCTCTCTCTCTCTCTCTCTCTCTCTCTCTCTCTCTCTCTCTCTCTCTCTCTCTGTGTGTGTTTCTCTCTCTCATACGCATGCATTATCTTCTTAGTTTTTCTCACATAGTGACTACCTATAATATAACCACACACTCCCTATTTCTATCACACACACACACACACACACACACACACACACACACACACACACACACACACACACACACACACACACACACACACACACACACACACACACACACACACACACACACACACACACACACTCTCTCGTCACCCTGGTGACTACAGTTCACACATAGCCACCACAAAGTGAGAGAGCAGTGCAACTCTCTGAAATCAGGTGGCCCTGTTGCAATAGACCACTTAGCCACTCCCTCTTTTAGCGTCCTTGATGCGCCTTAAGTGTAATCATGTGCATATCTTATGAAATAGTGAGATTGTGACTTCAAATGAAAAGTTCCAGTTCAGCTCAGAAGAGGCATCTAGGTCAAGAAGAGGATCCCGACCCAAAGTAACTCCCGAGAGGAGTTTAGTCTTTAGAAAAGTTCAAGTTTCAAGTTCAAGTTTCAAGTTTTATTAGTTGTCATACAGAAGTACAGAATACTTTTATACAAAATGCTTCTTTCTGTTATGCTCCAGAGACTGTGCTAGACAAAAGGATAAGTATAAAATAAAATAAGTATAGCAAGTATAAAATAGAAGTCACGTACGTAGACACAAGTGTTCAGTATGTACATGTACAATGTTCAATGCAGAGTAGAAGTAACTGAGTTACCATACAATATACTATACAATATACTAATTACAATATACTATATAGTGCAAAGCAGAAATGGGATGAGGTACAATTTAGGTACAATTTACAGTAAGGTGTACTGAGGTATGGGTTGTAGTGCAAATTCTTTGCCAATAAATATAAAGTGTGTTTAGATGTTCTAAAGTGTGTAGAGTGGGTGCTGCAGTGAGTTGTTTGTTTAAACTGAGTGTGTGCGTGTGGATGTGTGTGCTGTGAGTGCTTTTGATGGTTGTTGCATAGTGTTATTGTTCGTTGAGCAACCTGATGGCCTGGGGATAGAAGCTTCTTCTGAGTCTTTCTGTGTTTGCCATGAGACTCCGGTATCGCTTGCCTGACCGCAGCAGTTCAAAGAGGCAGTTGTTTGGGTGGCTGGAGTCTTTGATAATTCTCTTAGCCTTACCCATGCACCGCTTGTTGTAAATGTTCTGGAGAGTGGGAAGCCCCCCTCCAATTGTGCGTTCGGCTGAACGGGCCACTCTCTGTAGTTTGCTGCGGTCTTGTGCGGTGCTATTCCCAAACCAGGAGGTGATATTGCCAGTCAGGATGCTCTCTATTGTGCATGAGTAGACGTTCTTAAGGATCTTCTGACTGACTTGGAACTTCCTTAGGCGCCTGAGGAAGTAGAGGCGTTGCTGTGCCTTCTTCACAACACTGTCAATGTGTGTGGTCCATGTCAAGTCCTCAGATATGTGGACTCCTAGGTACCTGAAACTGTTCACTCTCTCAACTGGTGCCCCGTCGATGCTGAGGGGGCTGTAGTCCCTGACCCCCGACCTCCTGAAGTCCACAATCATCTCTTTTGTTTTGCTGACGTTCAGGGAGAGGCAGTTCACCTGACACCACTGCGACAGATTCTCTACCTCTTCCAGGTAGGCCCTCTCGTCGTTGGCAGAGATCAGGCCCACCACTACTGTGTCATCAGCAAATTTGATGATTGTGTTGTTGTTCCGCTGTGCCACACAGTCATGTGTGTACAGGGAGTAGAGGAGGGGACTCAGAACACAGCCCTGGGGGGCCCCTATGTTGAGCGTGATGGATGAGGAGGTGCAGTTTCCTGCTCTTACCACCTGGGGTCTACCCGTTAGGAAGTCCAAGACCCACTGGCAGAGGTCATAGTTCAAGCCCAGGTCCCTGAGCTTGGCTATGAGTTTGGAGGAGACTATGGTATTGAATGCTGAGCTGTAGTCAATGAACAGCATTCTCACATAGTTCCCGTGCCTCTTGTCCAGGTGTGATGCTGCTGTGTGCAGCACATGGGCTATGGCGTCCTCCGTGGACCTGTTGGGGCGGTATGCAAATTGCAGGGGGTCCAGATTGATGGGGAGGGAGGAACAGATGTAGCCCTTCACTAGTTTCTCAAAGCACTTCATGGCTATGGAGGTGAGAGCTACAGGGCGGTAGTCGTTGAGGCAAGCGGCCGTATTTCTTTTGGGTACAGGGATGATGGTGGACTTTTTCAGACAAAATCAACAAGACGAAAGTCTTTCTGGTCTGCATCCCCTTAACAATTGTCAAGTCAAATTGTCATGCACTTGTCCTAATAAACTAACCTACACTGTAGCACTCAACACTTTGATGAACATTGTTGCTCAGCTGATAGAGTTGTGCCCTTCCTGATGGCTTGTCGTACAGAACTTGTAAGTCGCTTTGGATAAAAGCGTCAGCTAAATGACTAAATGTAAATGTAAATGTAAGTCAAGTCAATTTTATTTGTATAGCACATTTCCAGGCAGCGGCAGCTGGCACCAAAGTGCTTCATAGGCAGGTTGATAAAAACAAAATAATATGATGCAAGATATAAGATTAAAAACATAGTAAAGCAATGAAAGTAATAAAAACAGGTAGGACACAGTAAAACAAAGATGATAGAAGGGCCAGGGGTCTAGTGGTGATTAAGTGGGGGGGAAGGCCAAGGAGAACAGGTAGGTTTTTAAAAGTGATTTAAAAGCCTGCACGGTCTGGGCGGCCCGTACGCTGAGGGCGAGGCTGTTCGACAATCTAGGCGCTGCGGTGGAGAAGGCTCTGTCTCCCCTAGTCTTGAGCCTAGTTCTAGGCACCACCAATAGCAGCTGGTCAGCTGATCTGAGGGATCGGTGGGGGATGTGGCGGTGCAAGAGCTCGGATAGATAGGGAGGCGCCGTGCCATTTAGTGATTTAAAAACATTTAGGGCTCATTTAAAATCCTAAAGCGAACAGGCAGCCAGTGGAGCGAGGCCAAAACTGGGCTGATGTGTTCATGTTTTTTTGTTTTGGTGAGGAGGCGCACGCCTGCGTTCTGCACCAGTTGTAGGCGGCGAAGCAGGGATTTGTCGATGCCGGTGTAAAGGGCATTGCACTAGTCGAGGCGAGTGGTGACAAAGGCATGTATCACCATCTCTAGGTTACTTTGGGAGAGGTATGCCTTTGTCTTCGCCAGGAGTCTGAGGTGGTAAAAGCTGTTTTTGACTACGGCGCTGACCTGTTTGTCAAATTTAAAATTGCTGTCGAAGATGACCCCGAGGTTCCTGACAGAGGTGGAGAGGTTTGGACCCAGGGGACCAAGTGCATCAATGAGGGGGGCCGGGGGGGGGGGGCACTATTAAAAACAATGACCTCGGTTTTCCCT
This sequence comes from Notolepis coatsorum, assembly GCF_963971535.1. Classification (NCBI taxonomy): domain Eukaryota; kingdom Metazoa; phylum Chordata; class Actinopteri; order Aulopiformes; family Paralepididae; genus Notolepis; species Notolepis coatsorum. The sequence goes on along the minus strand of NC_140170.1, from coordinate 174,222,751 downwards.
TCGTTTAGTGTCAGGGAGTTTTCAGACATCCAGCACTTGATTTCTGCCAGGCAGTCAAGTAGTGGTTTTATTGATGTTTTCCCTTGGGTGGGTTTTAAGGGGAGGTAGACCTGCACGTCATCGGCGAAGCAATGGAATGAGATGTTATGTTTTGCCAAGATCTGGCCTAGGGGGAGTATATATAGGAGGAAGAGGGTGGGACCCAATATCGAGCCTTGGGGCACCCCGCAGGTGAGGGGGGCCACAGAGGAAGTGAAGTTGCCAAGTTGGACAGAGAAGGTCCTATTGCTTAGGTAGGACCGGAACCAGTCTAAGACGGGGCCCCTAAGGCCTACGTAATGCTCGAAGCGAGCTAAAAGGATATGGTGATCTACCGTATCAAAGGCGGCTGTGAGGTCAAGGAGTAGTAGTAGGGATTGGTTACCTGCATCAGCAGCTGAAATCAGGTTGTTTAAGACACGGAGGAGGGCCGTTTCAGTGCTGTGTCGTGGTTTAAAGCCAGATTGGAATTTATCATGGATGTTGTTGTGTTCAAGGAATGATTGTAGCTGTATGTAGACTATGCGCTCCAGGATTTTTGATAATTGTGAGATGGGTCTAAAATTGTGTGTATTGAGCTGTACTGTATGCACCCATTCTGCAATCTGTTAATACAATTATCAATCAATCAATCAATCAATCAATCAATCAATCAATCAATCAATCAATTAGATTACATTAGATTAAAATGTATTGTCATTATTTTATTTATTTATTTATTTTCCCGCAGTCAGGTCACTGAACGTAGAAGCAGGCCAGGCCAGTGTTTCTAGTTAAGATAAGATAAGATAAGATATTCCTTTATTGATCCCCTTGGCGAAATGCAGGCATCATAGCAGCATGGGGGAAGGGGAGGGCAGGTACAGGTAGTAAAAACAAGCAGGGTAAACAATATAACAAGTCAATATAATTAACTAACTAACTAACTGAAATATACAGTATTCACATAAGGTGCAGTATGCATAAGGTAGTGTTATTGTCCTTTTTAGGTTCCTAGTAGTTGTAGTTGGATGTCTGGCAGCAGTCCCCTGTCAAAAGCCCAATGTTAAAGCTGCCAAGAAACTGAACAATCAATAATTGAACCCTTGTGTCTGAAAACTAAAGTTTCCATTAGGGGACAAAATTGGACTAAATTGTCCTCTTCAAAAACGCTGAACGTTGAAATACTTTTCAACTTTTCTTTTTCCATACATTTTTGTTCACCTTCAGCCCTGATCATAACCATTTTTATTTTTAGATAATCTTTTTTTGTAATGTCAGATTAAAAATGAAATACTCCCACTTTTCTGAAAAGAGTTGTTGTTAAATCTGACATTACAAAAAACAAAAAATCCATCAAAATCAGTGTTGTTGCTAATCATTGACACATTGAAAATATTTAACTTTTTGTGTGTTTTTTTTAACAATAAATTGCGATGCCATCACACACACTGGCATTTAAAGGGTAAAATTAAAAGAATTCCTGCACCAGAATGCAGGGAATTAATTCTATGTAACAAAACATTTCCTGGTGGGGGACCCCCAGACCCACCGCTTAAAAAGTGGCCTGACTGGGGCTATATTTCGCACTATATTTCCTGGCCCTGGGGATCCGTATGATTCTTCTGTCAAAACCTGTTCCACCCGACGGGACCGGTACCGGTCCCAAAATGGCATCTGGTCATAAATCAATATTTGTGTTGCATAACATTTGCGATTTTAATATCAAACGTTTTCAAGTATTAACATCACTAACATGTCACAAAAGCATGTAGAATGTATATTATCATCAATACGTTAGTTTAGCAATAGGTTAAAAGTGCCATTAGATAGATTTAACGTTTCGATTTGGTGAAGTCTAGTCGTGAGGGCGACCATTTTGGACATTTTGAACAGTGGGAATTGTAGTCTTTTTGCGGCCATTTTGTAGAGGCCTTGCATAGCTGTCGATCAGCGTTGGAATTTTTCCGAACTACACTTCCTGGAAGATTATATGGGGTTCAAGGTTCACAGTTCTGTATGAATTATTTCAATAACTGTTATTATTCGGGATAATAAGCCACAAAATGTAATGTTTTTGACAAATCTTAAAACGCAGTTAGTTTCTCTTCCCTATTGTTAACATGTAGGAACAATTAGATCTGAAATTAGTTTCAAAACGGTTGCACTGTGGGGAAAATGAAAAAGTACAGTAGATTACAGTAGATTTCATTATCTGTTCTTATGCATGCCTGGTGATACTAAATCCAAATTGAACTCGGGCATTTGAAAGATAATATATGTATATATATAAATGTGCGAATTGGCTATAATAAGGTAATTTATAAGCATCATATTCTATATTCTATAATAATATTTCAAATTGCATTGGTCCGGATGGGAGAATTCAGTACTATATCTACAGAACCTTCGGTTTAATCATCTTCCCTTTATTAATTTCCTTCGATTTTTTTTTCTTTTTACACATGATCTCAAGAGGGTACTGAACGAGATCAGTGGCAGGTTTTTAAGTTTGGTCATTATTAGCATGCTGTTATTCACTGTCAAAGATGCAAAGAAAAATCATAATTCATATTCTCCTTTGTTTCATCACAATTTAAGCAAGCCTAGTAATAGACACAATATTTCTGACACTGTGAATACATTCCCTGAGGTCCATAGATGTCCCTAGATACCAAGAATATGCAAATGGCCCTTGTAGAAGTGGAGCAATATTCCATTTACCTAGGTATATATTTTAGGCGAAAATATTCCACGGGTGGAACAGGTTAATTATTCAATATCTGTTCAGTAAGCCTACGTTAGCCTACATACTTGTTTCATGTTTTGTTTAAATGAAATTAAGGCACACATTCCTAGAAATGTGACTAAACAAAGTCGTTTTGCTCTAAAAGTGCTATAAAAAATGCAAAAGTTACGGCGCCTAAATTCTTGACGCTATAACTCTCAAAACACTAGCGTTAGCACATAGCACACAAAAAGATACATGTAACTTGGCTGACTTAACGCTAACTGGTTCAGCATAAATCCGAAGTATTTCTAAACAGGGCTTTTCAGATTGAGCTTGGAGTGCAAATCACTCTCTCCGGAGCCGAGTTGGGATCTGAACTCTCTGCCATCATCACGAATTGGAAGCGCCGTCGCGTGTCATTCTAACCCTTCCAGAAGCTTGGTGGTCCGGTCTTGAACTTCCATCAAATGTGTCTCCATAAATCCATTTGGTTAGATCCAGCACTGAATGTATCTTGTGATTATTATACATTTTCGACAACGACAACAGCCGTTAGCTATATTTCCTGGTTGATTCCGGACATGATGTCACACAAATGCCAGGCTGCTCAGCCAATAGACAATTCGTTTTATTAGTGTGAACGTGTACTTTTATCCAGTGCTTTTGTAAGGTGCACGTAAAGGGCGCAGCGATATTTGATGAATATATATAGCTGTCACGTCTCTCCTGTCTGTCATGCAGCATGTTCAGACACACACGAGAAGCCGAGAGGGAGACCACGGGGCTGTTTTATTTTTTATTTAAAAAAATCACACAATTCGAATATACATTTTTACAATCGAATCGAAGTCTGTATGTCCTGTCAATATGCATGTTATTCTGAGAGGAAACGTGTGTATGGGCCATGAAACTAACAAATGTAACTAACTTCCCAGGCCCGAGGCTTTACTTCCTCAGATGTCCCAGGCCCGAGGCTTTACTTCCTCAGATGTCCTGGCAGAGTGCCCCAGGCCTGAGGCTATAAACCTTCAGCTTCAAGGCAATATTCTTGTCGTTGCTGGGAGGCCCTCTCTAGATTAAATATCTCTTCATTTGCCAAGTACATTTTTACATATACCAGGAATGGTAGGCCTATATGTCCTCTACATTTAAAGGTACTATAGATCAGCGGTTCTCAACAGGGGTGCCGCAGAGAGCTGCCAGGGGTGCCTTGAGATTAATATTTTTTTTTGGATTACAGAAAATTATCACTAAAGTGCTATCTGTTGCAGCTGCACTGTTTTCCATGAAAATACCATATTTGGATAAGTTTGACCATTTCTCAAAAACTGAAAATCATAATTATTTTTTAATATGTTTTGGTAGCTTTTTCATTTGTTTATTGGACAAGTCCGGCAGAGAGGAAGGATGGGAGAGAGATATGGGGGAAGACATTCGGCAAAGGTCGCCGGGTCCGACGTGCAATGACGTGTTTAAGCGTTTCCCGGCACCCAAAGTGTTAACCCTTGTGTCTGTGGGAGGTCAGTGGGGCTCATTGGCCTTGGATCATTTTACGTGAAGAGCATACCTGTATAAAAGAACACATTTTCATTGAATGCACATTTATATTACATACGTGGTGTTTGGATCCACTGGACCCCAAAGTGTGGAAATTGAACTTGAACTTGAACTTGAGGAACATCAGGTTAGAGTTTAAATACATCGGGTTAGACATTAAATACGTCAGGTTAGACATTAAATACGTCAGGAGTTTGTTCTCTCTGATTAAAAACAAACAAACAAACAAATAAATAAAAAACATTTCCCAACACGGGTTGAACAGTGACGGTTGACGTCTCTTACAGCAGAGCGAAGCATCATTAACCCTTTCACTGCCGCACTACCAAACGGTTAACCCTTTCACTGCGACAATTCACAGAAGGTTTCACTGCGACAATTCACAGAAGGTTAACCCTTTCACTGCCACACAACAGAAGGTTAACCCTTTACTATCACACTACCGATGGCGACCGTTAACCTTCTGTCGTGTGGCAGTGAAACTGAAAGGGTTAAACCAGAGTAGAGCGACATCTTGTCAGTGGCTGGCGGTATTCATGCTACTGTATGAACAGCCTGTGAGCTGGAGTGTGAAGTCTGCTGCAGGTCAGGTTGAGTCAGTCAGCAACATTCTACAAGAGTTACGACAGCAGTGACTCAAAATACATGGTGGAGCTCAGAGCAAACTGTTGCACACAGCGCTGACATTACCCTCTCTCTCTCTTATCCCTCTCTCCCTCTCTCTCTCTTTCTCTCTCTCTCTCTCTCCCTCTCTCTCTCCCTTTCTCTCTCTCTCAGTTACCCCCCCTTTCTCTCTCTCTCCCTCTCTCTCTCTTATCCCTCTCTCCCTCTTTCCCTTTCCCTCTCCCTCTCTCTCTCTCTCTCTCTCTCTCTCTCTCTCTCTCTCTCTCTCTCTCTCTCTCTCTCTCTCTCTCTCTCTCTCTCTCTCTCCCCATTTCTCTCATATGCATTTGAAGGTCAAGTGGGTTTTATGTGCTGACTGCTGAAGGAGTTTTTGGGGTGTGTGTGTGTGCGTGTGTGTGTGTGTGAGGGTGTGTGTGTGTGTGTGTGTGTGTGTGTGTATGTGTGTGTGTGTGTGTGTGTGTGTGCGGGTGAGTGTGTGGGTGTGTGTGTTGTTTTTATGAAGATGCCGTGAGTTTTTTGTGTCTCTACTGACTGTTTTTAGTTGACATGTTTTAATAAAGAACATCAAAAGTCTCTCTCTCTCTCTCTCTCTCTCTCTCTCTCTCTCTCTCTCTCTCTCTCTCTCTCTCTCTCTCTCTCTCTCTCTCTCTCTCTCCCCATTTCTCTCTCTTATCCCTCTCTCTCTCTCTCCCTCTCTCTCTCTCTTTCTCCCCGCTCTCTTTTTCTCTCTCTCTTTCTCTCTCTCTTTTTCTCTCTCATCTCTCTTGTATGTAGTACTGTACATTCTAACACCAGATACCTTTGATACTTAAGTAGTACATTTAATGTGAGCTACTTTGAGACTTTGACTCTAGTGATTTTCTTACGGGTGACTTTAACCAACTATTTGTTTATTTTCAGCTCTTGTTGGTAAGCAACCCCCTTACATTACAACAATGTTGGATTGGAATTCTGGATTCTATCAATCATCCCAGAGCTAGTTCTAATTGAGTTAAAACTGCCTTTTCTTTTAGTGCTCCATATTCTTGGAACGCTCTTCAATGCACTTTAGAGTTTAATAGTCTTCAAACCTTTGAACAATTTATAGCTTTGATTAATAACCATTGTATGACATTTTGGAATTGCTTTTAGTCTGTTTTTCCTGTTTTTATCATATTTTTTATTTATTTTTTGATCCACTTTTTCTCCCATATTCTATTTTTCTCCCATCTCAATTTCATATCATCCAATTCAACCCTCCCCTGTCTCGAACGCTGTTTCTTGCCTCCCACAAGCCGGCTGCAATGTGGACTAAGTCATACATAGCACGAGTCCCCTCCGATACTCGAGGTAACAGCAGTCGCATCTTCTCACCTGTGCGGCGCGATCTTTCAGCGTCAGGGGTCTGCGCTTTGGAGGGGCCCCGCCCCCGTCGCTTCCTGATTCTACTGCGCAGGCGCACCAACCGACCTGTAGGAGTCGCTGTCCACAACGCCCAATCCCCACCCATCAGTTTCCCACCCCCTAATACTGCCAATGTGTATTAGTACGGACGACCAGCTAAACTGAAAGCAATGTGGAGCGCTGGGCGCGAACAGGCGAACCCAGCGTCTCCAGCATTCGTGGTGAGCGCTTTGCCCACTGCACCACGTAGCCGCCCCCTGTTTTTATCTTATTTAAAGTTGATTTTATCATACAGATTACTTGTTTTTATCTTTTTTTTTATCTTTGTGTTATTCTATATCAGGGTGACAGTGGATTGGGAGGTATACATCAGTCGTCTGGTAATCCGGAGGTCCCCGGTGTCCTTGAGCAAGACACTTAACCCCTAACTGCTTCCAATGAGCAGGTTGGCACCTTGCATGGTTTCCTCTGCCATCGTTGTGTGAATGTGTGAGTGAATGGGTAAAATGTGAGGAACAAATTGTAAAGCGCTTTGGATAAAATTTTCCATTTTTTTTTTTTTTTTTTTACTTGTACTGTATACTCAATGGGCCTCATTCAACAATACTCTCTTATTATTTTTCTTATATTCTTGCTTACCTGTCTGTTAAGAGAACAATAAGAAAAGCCACCGCCACATTCATCAAGCCATTCTTAACGTCCAAATCTGTTCTTACCCAGGTCTGTTGCATGATGAATCCCACTCATTCTTAAATTCAAATGCGCGTTCGCGCTCAAATCATTTGCATACAGACACACTCACCATCTCCTTATAAGGCGAATGAGGCATGTGTAAAACAGCCGAGTTTCGGCATCTGATCGCTGTCTGATCCATTCAACAGGAAGCGATTTGCGACTGATCTCAAACTGACACACACACACAAACACACACAAACGTCTCACGACTCGCGACTCAGTGCATGTGTGTGTGTGTTAATCTGATGACAAATAAAGACTTATACTTGTACTTATACGAATACGTACTGTATAGTGCGAAATAAATCGTTCCAGCAAAATAGGCTTTGTCGAATACTGAACGACTGCGCGCTTGTCAAGAACCAATCGCGCAGTAGGTTGGGAAATACTGGATCTGTCACCTGTCATCTCTCTCTGAAAGGTCCCTGTAGCTAAGGGGCTACACAACCCTGACTGTATTGAAATGCTAGATTAAACCACTACTAAAGAATATTAATTAGCCAGACAGTATAGGTACACAAAATGGCGGACACTCTATTAACTGCGAGGGGACAGTGATACAAAGTTGAATAATCACTTTAATAGTAATAGAAAGCATACATATTATACATAGCGCAGATCTCCTTTAATACGATAATGTCAATGCAACAATGTCAGAGGTAACGATAGTCCTGAACTACGAGTACTCGACCATTGATGCTTGGAATGGAGTGAGAAGAAGCGAGCAGCACGGGGAAAGCAAGATGGCGGGTGGAGACGGTAATTCTCTGGAGCTCCTACTCCAGAGAGCCGCAGACAAACTTGGGATAACGCAGACTCTATGTTGGCGAGTTGCGCGCCTACCAGAGCTGCGCAGAGCTCTAGTCGCGGGATCGACTGCTGCTTGCGGGGAGCTATCCTCGAGCGGGCCAGGACGAAGGCTACGTGGACTTCTCCTCCCTCTTCTCGAGCTCTCAGGTAGGCCACTGATCCGTATGCCACTTCAGAGGCATCGCTGAAGACGTGCAGGTCTATCTGACATGTCTCCAGTCGCACGGTAGGGGGGAAGTAACTCCGCGGGATGGCAACCTCGCGGAGTAAGACAAGTTCATCCTCCCACTTTCTCCATGTGGTGGCTAGGTGCTCGGGTATGGGGTCGTCCCAGCCCTGCTCCTTGGCCCACAGTTCTCTCACCATCATCTTCGCCCGGGTGGTGTAGGGGAGAATACACCCCATTGGGTCGTACTGGCTGGCGAGTGTTCGGTACACACTCCGCCGAGTGGTCAGTCTAGTCGTGGACGTCTCCTGATCCGTCCTCAGAGGTGTGTGTCGGTAGTGAAGCGAGTCTGTCTTGAAGCGCCAGACGAGGCCCAGGGTCATCTCTTGCGCTTCGCCTGGGGTGTGCGCCATCCAGGTCTCGCTGCTAGCGGCTTTAGTCTCTGGAGGGAGGTGCCGGAGAACTTGAGGGTCGCTACTGGCCCACTGTCGGAGGTCAAATCCACCTTTGGCTAACGAAGCCCGTAGCTTCATTAGGATGCTCTCTGCTTCTTCTGGCGTGGATACGCTCTGTAGGCAGTTGTCCACGTAGAAGCTTCGTTCAACGCTGTGTCGGACATCATCGTCAGCTCCGGGGTCTTCGGCCACGTGCTTCTGTAATGCGAACGTGGCGCAGCACGGGCTGCAGGTGGTGCCGAAGGGGAGTACCTCCCATTGGTATATCGAGGGTTGTTCGTCGTCGAGCCTCTCCCTCCACAGAAACCTCAGTAAAGGCTTGTCTTCCTCCATCAGTCGAACTTGTAGGAACATCCCCTTGATGTCGCCGCTGATGGCCACTTTGTCCTGACGAAAGCGTATCAGGACGCCGAGGAGAGAGGGTCCGAGTGTAGGACCGGGCAGGAGTAGGCTATTCAGATTCTACTGTCCAATCTGATGACTGCAATTGAACACAATGCGGTTCTTTCCGTTGTGGGTGACCTTGTGGTGGGGCACGTACCAGGACTCTGTCGTCCCTTCTGCCTCGTGGTCATCGATTTTCTTTATGTGGCCGGCCGTTACCAGCTTCTCGATCTCGGCGCGATAGATTGTTGCTTGTGGGGGATTCTTGGCGAGGCGCCGCTCGGTGCTCTGTAGGTAGTGGTGCGTCGCTCCCTTAGGCACGTGCAGAGTGGGCATCCCTTCCCGCCTCAAGAGTGGGGTTGCGTATCTTAGCACTCCGTCGACCTCGACCCTCGTAGTCTTCTGCTCTAGTAGAGCGATGGCATACTTGTCCTCCTTGGACCGAACCATCTTGCGTTCGTTCTTGAATGGCAGCTCGTCTAGTGTCCATAGCCTCTCAACGTGCTGTAGGAGAGTGTTGTCTGTGTCGCTCGCCTTGGTATAAAGGCAGCGTGTGGACGTTGGTCGGCTGGAAGGCCCGGCGAGGGGGCCCTGGAGCGTCCACCCCAGTCGGGTCTTAACCGCGGCTGGGCATCCTCTGGGTCCGATGTGGACCGCATCAGTTGGGACAATGAGGTCCGCGTGGTCGGAGCCAATGAGTAGGGTCGGTGTAGCGCCGCTGATAGGCGGTATGGGCAGTTGGCGTAGGTGGTCGTACTTTTCCCTCAGCTGTGGGATGGGGTAATCGTAGCGTGACAAACCTATGTCGTAGCTCGTGAACGCCTTGCTGATGGCGTACCGCTTCTCGGGCTGGTCGATCGCTGCGATGGTGAACGAGACGTTTTCACCTTTGATTGTCTTTAAGTCTCGACGAATGGTACGGAGGGTCATGGTCTCCTCTGGGCCCTGCAGGTCCAATTGAGTCGCGGTGGAGGCGAGGAGGAGTGTCTTCTCCGACCCGTCGTCGAGGACGGCGTAGGTGTCGAGTACCTTGTCCCCGTGACTGAGGAGTACTCGTACCACTTTGAGGAGCACTCTGGAGCTCCCACTCTTCGCAGGGTCGATGTAGAGTACTTCTGCTCTCGAGTTGCTTTGTGGGGCTGGGTTTCGCTTGTTGCTCTCGTGCAGTGCTTCGAGGTGAGCGCCGTCACACTTGCCACACTTCTTCTTAAGGCGGCATTCTGCTGCCATGTGGCCACGCGCGCAGCGGAAGCAGCGGCGGTTAGCTTTAATCCACTGACTTACTTCGGCGGTGGTCAGTTTCTTGAATGCGTCGCACTGTGACAGCCAGTGTTCGCTGTCGCAGTATTGACATGCGATCTTCCATTTCCCCTTGGCGGGGGGGTTGTGACTCTTCTGCCGTGACACCGACTCGGCCTGGTGCATCACTGTGATGGGCCTGCTTTGGTCTTTAAACTTCCTCGGTCCCTCTTTACAGTTCGAGCCACCCCAAGCGAAGGTGTCAATCCTTAGGCTGCTAACCTCCCTGGCTAGGAAGTCAGCAAGATCCAGCAGTGACTGTTCTTGGGCATTCTGGTCACGGTAGTTTCGTTGCCGTCGAAAACGTTCTTGGCGGAATGGGGGGAGCTTCTCTAATATGCGCTCCACGTTGGAGTTGGCGTACAGCTCGTACATCCCCTTCTCTCGTTGGGACCCGAGCATCCCTACTAGGGACTGTACCTTGACGGATAAGTCATCCAGGGCTCGGTTGTCTTTAGCCGGGGGGAGGCGTTCGATCTCACGTATCTCCTGAATGACATAATCCCCGTCGAGGCCAGCCAGGGCGTCAGAATAGGGAGTTTGTGAATTGGAGTATGCCAGCGCTATGTTGTGCGCTCTAGTTACCTTGAGATGCTTAAGGAGAATGGCGTACTTGTATGGCTCGTCCTGTACTCCTGACATGATTGTCTCTAGGCACATACGCAGCTCGGTATACTGCGCTTGGTCTTCTCTTGTGAAGCCTGGGAATATGGGGGTCCCAATGTAGGGTGCCATAGATGGCTGTGACACTGACACACGTTGGGGGAGGGGCGTTCTCGGCGAGTCTCCCGGTACGTTGGGGCTTTGGTTCGTGCTGGGCGGGAACCAGGGGCTGGGTTGCCAGGCGCTAGTCCTCAGTGCCGTCTGGTGCTCGAACTCCCCACTGGGGCGTGTTGGGGGTTCATGACGCAGCGTGTCGTGACTGAGACCGGGGCTGCGCTGTGCCTCCTGGTCTGATATGGAGTAGTGCGGGTGGGCCCTCTGCCCTCCCTCGTCCTCAGTCAGGCTTTGTAGTCGCTCGGCTAGCTGCTCTGCAACGTAAGCAGGTTCTTCTCTTAGGCGGAGTCCCATGTAGCTTCGTCGGGGAGGGGAGGGTGCCCTCGACCCTTGGCGTGATGATCTCCGGGAGCTTCGGGTGGAAGAATGGGGAGTTACATTCTGGAGCGCTTGCGCCATCATTTGTGCTTGTAGGCGGTCTCGTTCTGCCTCGCGCTGCGCATTGACGCGGTCTCGTTCTGCCTCGCGCTGCGCATTGACGCGGTCTCGCTCCATGATTTCTTCAGCCTGGAGGCGCCTCTCTTCAGCCTGGAGGCGCCTCTCTTCCAGTCTGAGATGTTCACGCTCACTCTCGCATTGCGCCTGGAGGCGGTCCCTTTCAGCCGAGGCGGTTATCGTGGCGATCAGGACTTGCGCTAGCCTCCTATCGGCCCCGCTTGGGGATGACGCTGATGACCTTGATTCGGAGCTGCCTGGGCTGGGCGGCGACCGGGTCTTCTCACGCGCTCCGAGGTCCATCTCGGAGGCGCGGTACTTTGTCTTCTCACACGCTCCGAGGTCCATCTCGGGGGCGCGGTACTGCCCCCCTACTTACCCCCGGTACTTACCCCCCTGTAAGCTAAGTTAGTTTCACTTAAACTAGCTTGGGTCTCTACATCTAGGGTTGATTCCTCTGTAAGGTTGGGCATGCTTGAGCTACCAATGTTATCCCTGCTTAGCGTCCTCTTGGATAAGCTATGAGGTAAATCTACAGCGTAGCCCTCCAAGTAGGGAGGGGGCTGACGCTGGCGCCTAGGGCGCGCTAATGGGGGAGATCTGGTTGGTGAGTGTCCGCCGCTGGCCATATTATCACTAATATTATCACTAATACCCTCCGGCTCGAAGGACCAATTGTAGCTAAGGGGCTACACAACCCTGACTGTATTGAAATGCTAGATTAAACCACTACTAAAGAATATTAATTAGCCAGACAGTATAGGTACACAAAATGGCGGACACTCTATTAACTGCGAGGGGACAGTGATACAAAGTTGAATAATCACTTTAATAGTAATAGAAAGCATACATATTATACATAGCGCAGATCTCCTATAATCCTCACTTCCTGCTTCTGCTATGCAAGCTGCTTTTCACTGTCGCTCCGTGTTTTTCTACCTATCGCTACCTTAATGATTTATTATAGCCCTTTCAACTCTAAATACTCTGTATGTTAACTCCCAGTTCCTATGGTACTTCTCCAGAACTGTGAATTTATTTATTTAGATTTATGACCGCAGTACTTCACCGAAAGGACGAGTAGCGAGATCTCTCCGTGGGAGGACCGACGAGATGAAGAAGTCTCCGTCTTATCAGCTACACACAAAGGACTATGTCGGGCACTGCTGAAGTCGAGGATATTTATGAAAGGCGAGAATACTTCATACTTCATTTTGAGTTTTAACAAGACGGAAGACGACAGTGGTTTTGGTTGTCTGAGTAATAGCACAGCTCCAGGGCAACGGAACTCCCCCGTGTAGGAGAGAGCGACGGAAGCTGCCCCGTTTAGGAGAGAGCGACAGACAGCTCTCCTGTATGATATTTCATAAAGACCCCGGTTGTGAAGTGAGTGACCCACCATCACCACCACCACCACCACCATCACCACCACCACCACCATCACCACCATCACCATCATCACCACCACCACCAGCTAAGTACCTAGCTTAGCTTCAGTTTAGCCTAACCTGAAAAGACAGGAAATAAGGGAATATGCCGGGACTCGGCTCTCCCACAGAATGTACTAATTGCTTGAAGATGAGTATGAAGATTGTAGAGCTGGAGGCTCGGGTTTCTGCCCTGTACCAAATACGGCAGAATGAGCAATTCCTTGACTCTATGTTTGAAGCTACTACAAATATAGCCAACAATACCATGATTGAAACCTGGCCTATGCTAGTAGCTACAGAACAGCACCACCCAAAAGACGGTCCTTGGCACAACCAAGGAACTAGACCAAAGCAGTGGATCACCGTCAAGGAAAAAAGAAAAAAACGAACCAGGACCTCACCCCCGGTACCGCCAGGAAATAGTTTCAACCTACTCTCAGAAACATGCATATCAACACCCAAAGCAAAGAGACATAGAAGCGTGGCTAACAACGCTAACGAAGCAAACAGCGGGCGAAACGGAGCTCACGCTAACGACGCTAATAGCAAGAATACCGGAGCTCACGCTAACACTAGCGAAGCAAACAGCTGGCATGCCGGAGCTCACGCTAATGCTAGCGAAGCTAACAGCCGGCACATCGGAGCACACGCTAACGACGAGACGACGAGGAAAACAGAGCCACTAGCGACACGGCTAGCAAACACGACCCAGACCGAGCGAACGGCTAACAGCGAAGAGACTATCATGCGCCGAGAACGTCGCGGTAGCCAACGCCGAAGGTACGGGACCAGCGTTAACATGCCGGCTATTGAGAAGGCTAACGAGGCTTCACCAAGGCCACAGGACTGTGGAAAGAACCGGCAGACTAGGCCTAGCCCAAAAACAAACGGCCCCAAAACTGTTGGAAAGAAAAATGCTAACCTCACACAGAAAATAGACTGTATACTGATTGGAGATTCCACAACAAGGTATGTGGAGATGGCAAACACAGAAAATATCTGTCTAGACAATACATCTGTCAAAGAGCTGGCCGAAAAACTTCCAACACTAATCAGACCGGGAATAACAAAAATTGTCATTCACTCTGGATCGTTTGACATCCTGCGAAAGAAGACTGGCACAGAGACTTTGAAAGACGATTTCACACGTTTAATGAACACACTAGACAAACATCAGTCTGTGTACACAAACACTGATGTGTCCATCAGTGGACCAATTGCATGCTTTCGCAGAGGACAGGAAGCATTCAGTCTACTCCTAAATTTTTATTCATGGTTAGGGGCTGCATGTCTCGTACACGGCCTGAAATTCATTGACAACTTCAATGTTTTCTGGAATAACCCAGAACGTTTTCAAAGAAATGGCTTCTTCCCAAATCGATTAGGTTCAAAGCTCCTATCAGCAAACATGCGTCATGCCTTGATGGCCTCCAAGAATATTAAGCTCATACCAGCACGAGAGATAGTCATGAAGGACACAATCTCACCACGGATTACAGCAGCACAAGACGTCCCCCCCCCCCCCCCCCATATCACACAAGGCCATCTCGTCTGATCAAATGTCCCCGAAAGCACAGCACAGTCAGTACGGTGCAGAATAGCACAATTGCCATGCCATCTCTCAAAACATACAAGTAATCCTAACCAGCCAATGGCATGGTGAAAAATATACACCATCAATGCGTTTACCTGCTATTAACCTCAGGGCCATCACGGTCAAGCCAAAGCAGACCTCCTCTAAAGAAGTCCAACAAATAAAATTAGCTTTCCTAAATGTCAGATCACTGAATAATAAAACTTTCTTAGTAAATGATCTGATTAAAGAAAATAACTTAGATTGCATCTGCCTAGTAGAGACATGGCTAAATAATGACACAGCTACATCAATAATGATAGAAGCTTGTCCACCAGACTATAACTTTTTTCAAATACCCAGAAAAAATAAAAGGGGCGGAGGAGTAGCAGCAATCTTCTCCTCAAAACTCTTGTTTAGAATCACAGAACTAGGCGAGTTCATGTCAATGGAATATCTTGCCATTGAACTAAAAACAGAATCAACTATTATTGTCACAATATACCGCCCGCCTAGACACTCACCAGTATTTATACAGGAGCTCTCTGAACTGATCTCACTATGTGTTACCGGATATGATAAGGTGATCCTAAATGGAGACCTGAACATCCATTTTAATAAGAAAACAGACTCCAAAACTATGGAACAAAAAAATCTACTGGATAGCTTTGACCTAATACAGCATATAACAAATGCAACTCACCGGCTTGGGAATACACTAGACTTAGTTATAACAACAACTGGGCTAAGCATAACAAATATCTCAATAACTGAATTACCTCTCTCCGACCATCACTGTATATTTTTGATACTCAAATAACCCTTACTAAAACAAAAAAAGAAATCATAGTTAAAAAGAGGCTCCTAAACGACAAAGCTGAATCAAAGTTCATTGATCTTATCAGACTACATGAACCACACAATCATGACAGCTCTCTAAATGAAATGGTAGAAAATCTCAATGATGCAATGTCATCTATATTAAATTCTGTCGCCCCATTAAAAACGAAAAAGAAGAAAACTAGAGCCTCGCCCTGGTTAAACTATAATACGGTCAACGAAGAAAAAAGGAAATGTCGTGCAGCGGAGCGAAAATGGAGAAAAACAAAAACCACCATATGCTGTGATATATACAAAGATGCTTTAACTGCTTATAATAAAACCATCCGCTTAGCAAGGAAAGATTACTTCTCTAAAATCATTACAGAAAATGCTGGAAACTCCAGAATCCTCTTTTCCACTATTAATGTACTACTTAACACTGCCCCTACACCTCCTCAGTCATCAACGGTTAAGTGTGAAGAACTTGCACTATTCTTTAACAACAAAATAACCTTGATCAGGGCCAGCATTACTCATGATGGAAATAAAGTTGATTGCGGCAAACCGTGCAATGTAACCATGAGAAGTTTCACATGCATCACATTAGATGTACTCTGCAAAACTGTCTCAGAATGTAACTCCTCCACCTCAGACATTGACCCTATACCTACAGCTTTCTTCAAACGGGTATTTAATAGTGTGTCAAGCCCTGTGCTAGATATCATAAACACTTCCCTTAGGACTGGTATTTTCCCGGATGCCTTTAAAACAGCAGTTGTAAAGCCATTACTAAAAAAACCTAACTTGGATAGTAATGAAATGGCAAATTATCGTCCAATATCCAACCTACCATTCATTAGTAAAGTACTTGAAAAGATAGTTTCAGTTCAAATAAATTCCTTTCTTGAAGAAAACAACATCTTAGAAGAATTTCAGTCAGGATTCAGAAAATATCATAGCACTGAAACTGCCCTCACCAAAATAATCAGTGACCTCAGACTAAACTCTGACGAGAATAAGATCTCCATCCTTATCCTGTTAGATCTCAGTGCAGCATGATACAATCGATCACGATATTCTAATCGATCGTCTTGAAAACCATGTCGGTTTCTCAGACCATGTGCTAGGCTGGTTTAAAACATACATCAGAGGGAGGAAATTCTATGTTAAACTAGGAGATCACATGTCTGATATATACGACAACAACTATGGAGTTGCACAAGGGAGTTGCTTAGGTCCTTTACTCTTCTCCCTTTACATGTTACCGCTGGGTGATATCATCAGAGAACATAATGTAGATTTCCATAGCTATGCGGATGATACACAACTGTACATATCTGCTGAACCAAATGATACAGCGATTAGCTCCATTACAGACTGCTTACTGGCAATAAATAAATGGATGAGTAAGAACTTCCTGAAACTAAACGAGAACAAAACTGAAATTCTAATTATCGGCTCCAAAACTAAAAAAGAAACATTAATAAAGAACCTGGGGGGACTAACCCCTTGGATCAAATCTGAGGTCACTAGTCTTGGGGTTGTCATAGATTCAGAACTGAACTTCAATTCTCATATTAGCAAAGTGACGAAAACATCGTTCTTCCATCTCAGAAATATAGCAAAAGTACGACCATTTATTAATCAGAACGATGCTGAGAAGCTAATTCATGCATTCATATCTAGCCGGTTAGACTACTGTAATGCACTTTTCACAGGTCTCCCTAAGAAAACCACAGAGAGGCTTCAGCTAATCCAAAACTCTGCAGCCCGACTGCTAACTAGAACCAAAAGGAGAGAGCACATTAGTCCAGTCTTAGCCGCTTTACACTGGCTTCCTGTAACATTTAGAATTGACTTTAAGGTCCTTCTCCTTACATACAAAGCTCTAAATGGACAGGGACCTAGCTACATCGCCAACACTCTAATAAATTACACACCAGCAAGAACACTGCGATCATCAGCTGCTGGACTACTAGAGGCTCCCAGAAGCAGTCAAAAGAGGATCGGTAATGCAGCCTTTATCAACTATGCCCCAAAACTATGGAACAAACTACCCCAAAACATCAGGGAAGCCAACTCGCTAGACATCTTTAAAAGACAGCTTAAAACCTATCTCTTTGCTCAGGCATTTCACTGATAGATATCTGCTACCACCTAGTGGCAAGAGGAAACATCAGGGATATCCTGACACAACTTGTATTTTTTTTTTTTTTTTTTTTTTTACTTTATTTTTTAGCGTTTATCGCTTTTCTGGTCAAGCATGACCGACAGTTGAAGGGTGAAACGGGAGAGAGAGCAGGGGGAGACATTCGGCAAATGACGGCGAGTCCGGGAATCAAACTCGGAGTCAACCAGATCCGTGACGCAGCACGGAGTCCCGCGACGCAGCGCGGTAACGTGGTGTGCTACTGGAGCACCCCCTGTATTTATTCTTACCCTGCCTACTCTTTTACACTGCCTATCAAATTCATGTGTCGGTTATTGCACTTTTTACTTCTTACTGATGACTATTTTTAAACTGAATCATTTTAAACTATTCTTATTATTTGCTATGCTCGCTCATGCCTGTATTTTTTATGTCCGTCGGTTATTGCACTTTTTAATTACTGAATAGAGAGCCTATTAGGATGCTAGATCCTAATGTGAAACACTATGCTTATGGCAGATCAATCAGCATGGATTGTCTGTAAACTTTAATACATGGCAGTTTGGTTTGTTAGAACAGACTGTAATCTTATGCTTATGGCAGATCAATCAGCATGGATTGTCTGTAAACTTTAATACATGGCAGTTTGGTTTGTTAGAACAGACTGTAATCTTCACTTGCTTATGGCAGATCAATCAGCATGGATTGTCTGTAAACTTTTCACTTGCTTATGGCAGATCAATCAGCATGGATTGTCTGTAAACTTTCACTTGTTTATGGCAGATCAATCAGCATGGATTGTCTGTAAACTTTATGCATTGTTGTCACTTGCCATATCTTGCTATGCTCGCTCATGCCTGTATTTTTTATGTCCGTTCTATTTTATAATTTTTATTTTATTTTATTTTATTTTTATTTTACTATTTTTAAACTGAATCATTTTAAACTATTTTTACTATTTGTGTTACTGAAAACTGTAAGCGGAGAGCCTATTGGGATGCTAGATCCTAATGGGAAACACTGTGATTCTACCTGTCTATCTTTTTATGCTCGCTTATGCCTGTATTTTTTACTGTTGTGAAGCACTTTGAACTGCAACCTCTGTATGAAAAGTGCTATACAAATAAAGTTATTATTATTATTATTATTATTATAATACGATAATGTCAATGCAACAATGTCAGAGGTAACGATAGTCCTGAACTACGAGTACTCGACCATTGATGCTTGGAATGGAGTGAGAAGAAGCGAGCAGCACGGGGAAAGCAAGATGGCGGGTGGAGACGGTAATTCTCTGGAGCTCCTACTCCAGAGAGCCGCAGACAAACTTGGAATAATCCTGTCGTCGCTGGTGAGGAGGGTCTCGTACGGACCGGGTTCCTGTTTTCCTAGCGCCCGATGGCAGGATTAATAGCTATTAGTCCAAAAAGCCCGTTGGCATGGTTGCTAGCTAGTTAGCCCTTGTGCACTTAGGCCAACCCGCATGTCGTCTTCAATAGTTAGTTAAATCCAGAACGCCGCTGGGTTCAGCTATAAGTCTCTCAACGTTACTTCGCTCGAACAAGTCACTATACTGTGCCAATAGTGGCTCGACAATATTATGTGGTATCTAATTAGCTGTACAGCTCTCTGTCAAGATACGTTGCTTGCCGTCCTGTTACTGCTGCCAAACACCTCTTCTATAACACACACTCTGTCCAGGCATGTCCCAAAGAACCCCGCGCATGCGCTCACGCTGTCTACGGCGTTAAGAGTGGAACATATACAAATAAGCGAATGATGAATACTGGTATAGGTAAACAGATGACGTGAAAATATATATCTTATATATATAAACAATATATAAGTTATACAAAATAATAAACGCAGACTCTATGTGTTAATCTGGACCTTCAGAACAGTCCCTGTGGCTAAAACCCCAAATGCGCTCAGAACTTGTAGGAGCAGAGAAGAGAGGAGAGGAGAGGAGAGGAGAGGAGAGGAGAGGAGAGGAGAGGAGAGGAGAGGAGAGGAGAGGAGAGGAGAGGAGAGGAGGAGAGGAGAAGAGATGTTGTAAATATGCATTCTATGCGTACGCCTGGGCAGCCAGCATCTAACTGTTCTAACAGAAATATATAATCCATTTCAGAAGAAGAACGCACTCAATCAATTATAATAATAAATTATTATTGAAAAGTTCTGGGTTTATAAAGTTGTATTTGGGGGCAATTGACCAATGGTTTGCTTTCAACCCATGAACTCCTTCCTCTCTCACCTTTTTATATATATTCTTTTATTGTATCTACTAAAACTGTATTGTATTGTATTGTTTTTTTTGTAAGCATTAGGAAAAGCGCTATATAAATCTGATGTATTATTATTATTAGGAATGGTGGGCTTTTTAAAATGTTTCTCATCTGGGTAAGAGTTTCTTATCTGGGTAAGAGTGCTCTCGACCACTCTTAGAATGTGGTCCTGCCTGAGAGAAAAGCAACAATAAGAAAACATTGCTGAATCCCAGGTAAGAACAAAATAAGAGGAAATGCTATAGTTAAGAACCAAATCTTCTTCTTATATCGCTTCATGAATGAGGCCCATTGTCACTGTAAATTAGGGAAAACTCCAGAGTTCAAATAAAGGTTGAATTAATGAAAAAACCTTCATCCGTCCCTTTCAAGTAGGATATCTTTACTTTTACTCAAGCATGGCTTTCAAATACCCCACACACCACTGAGCGCGGCTCACTGTACCATTTACAACTCTTCCCTCTCATCATTTTAATTGTTAATCATGTGCACGTCTTACGATTCCCTCGTCGATACGTGCAATTAGCCTTTAAACTGCAGATTAGTCTGTAATGAACGTACAGGCGGTTTTGAAATACCAATGCAATGCGTGTTTCATCTGAACACCGAATCCCCAGTGGTTCTGATCAGATCAGTCACATTCTACTGAAGAGACGTGGCCTATATTACTGCTCTGTTTCCCCTGAGAAGGTGCAGTGAGAACAACCTGACACAGTTGGCCATGTCTTGGCAGGACTCCGCTAGCGTGTGGGCGTGTGGCTTGCTCAAGGGAATTAATTAAGTGCATTGCTCAAGGGCACCTGGCTGTCAAAGGAGGGGAGCGCGTTCACTCATTCACCCCCTTGCAGATGCTCCCGGGGATTCGAACCGGCGGCGATGCTGTCACAAGCCCACCTCTATAAGGCTCGGCCCAACGCTTGCCACAGCCTTGCGTGTGCACCGTGGAATGTCCCGTTTTTCATTTCGGTGCTCATGTTAAAGGAACACGCCAACATTTTGGGAAATTAGCTTACCGTCTTCTCCAGAGAGAGACAAGGAGATAGATACCAGTTTCCTCTCTGTGCCTTCAGTAGAAAGCTTTCTGGCTGCATTTTAGCCTAGCTTAGCACAATGAATGGAAGCGGACATGACCGGTTAGCCTAGGCATTGTCCAACTAACACCTCTCCCAAAGGCTAACTGGCCATGTCCGCCTGACCGCGGTTCATTTCTAAGATTCTTCGCAAAATTAGGCCACAGCCCAATGGTCTCACAGCCCTATGTTCCCGGACGAACCCTCTACTACCAGAGGACAATTGGATAATAGGTTGGGTGGTGAAATTGGCTACCAAATTAAGAGAACGGGGATAAAGTCAGATACAAATGTATGAAAAAAGGAAATATGGGAACATAGGGCCTAATTATTTGTGAAAAAATTATCTTAGAAATGTGGGAACATAGGGCTGTGGGACCATTGGGCTGTGGGAACATAGGCATGCGCCCCTATCTTCTTGTCCTCTCTGGAGAAGACGATAAGCTAATTTCCCAAGATTTCACCACCCAACCTATTATCCAATGTCCTCTGTTACAACGTATGATGTTGTACTAAAGAAAGCCGTTATTGACAATCAATTAATCAGAAACGACCCCCCCCCCCCTTTCCTTCATGCATGATGGAGCATAATATATACCGATCATATGCATTTGAAATTTAAATTGTAGCGTGTATAGGGACGAAATGCCAATCGATTAAGTATAATATGCATCGGGCCTATAACTCGCATTCTAGGAATTACCGCAGACCACTCTAAAAACATACTTATATTCACAACGGTATTAAACGACAATGTATGAATGGAAAAATATAACGTTCCCACATCCTGAACGATAGATACCCGATGTCGAATGGGCCATAGTAATGCAGATATAGCTATACTATTTAAATAGTTATAGCCCTGTGTAGCCACCTGAATATGTCTGACTATTATTCAGGGTGTCTAACGCTAATCTTTTGCATTCCCTGTGTTCACGAGGACGTTGTAACCGGTTGACCGATCTTGATAATCCCTACCCTGACATGGACACTTAACGTGCTGCTCTTTGATTCTCCCTACCCCGACATTGACTCTTAACACTTTGAATGCCCAACCCGAGTTTTCTCGGGTTTACCCCCCGCGGGTTTAATGCCCATAATGAGAATATTCGTTTTTTCTCTTTTATTTTTTTTTATTATCGATCTGAATTCATATTTCATCAACCGAGTCTACCGTTGGTAAATCAGCCACACCAGGCGCTCAGATGTGAAAAAAGCGCCCCCTATCGTCTCCCAGATGGTAATTCACCCTTTTGGATTGGACTCAATGAAAATGCATGGCGGAAAAAAACCCGGACTCCACATTTTACTTCTCACGCATGTAACCGGGGCCGATCAGCTTCATGCTGGACCCTCAGCACAGTGTGTATATGCTGTTTTACAGTATACGCATGTGATCAATAAAAGGATCGATTTTTGGAATGGTCGATCAGGAATTGGAATAATCCATTTGGATACCATCTGATCTCAGGTAAGGAATCTATTTTACCAGTATTAGGATAATCAGACCTTTTTTCACGGAGATATACGCTTTCCCCCTATATGTGATATGGCTGTTTTGACTGTGCGAGTGATCAGGAAATAAGAGAATCGATTTACAGCTTGCGGCACCAGCGTGCATACGTACACATATACTATCGATAATCTAGCATTTATTTGAAAACTATTCATAAATAGGCCGAACAATGACAACGTTCTAGAATATTACAGTACATCAGCGTTTATCAGGGATTATTTTTTTTCTTCTTGAAAACGAGGGCTTTTCAAAATGCTATAAAACGGAAATGAACCGATAAAAAAACAATCCGCTTCGACAATGTTGACTGGAAATGGGTCATTGATAATGCGACGGGCAGATTAGACACATAGCCATAATTTAAAACATAGATTAGGTGATATTAACGTTAACATTGAAGTGGTTGCTGGGCATTCAAGGGGGTAAAAAGGAAAACACGGCCGGCTCTGAAAGTGTTAACGTGCTGCTCTTTTTGATTCTCCCTATCCTAAACATTGACGCTTCATAGTGGGACAGGATACAGGTGAAGGACACAGGTGAAGAAGAATGGGTTCAGAGCACGGTGCAGCAGGGAGGGGCTTCCTCTTCAGCGTTTTCCACGGAGGGAGAAGGACACGGAACGAGAGCTCCAGAGATTCAGCACGCGAGGAATAAACTCAGTTACAAAGCGGGTTATCCTAGAAGTATGCGGTAGTTTAGCGTTTGGTTAATGCGCCAGATAAACTCAGTTACACAATGGGTTATCCTAGAAGTATGCGGTAGCTTAGCGTTTGGTTAATGTGCCAGAGACACTGTGAATGAACCAACAGGCGAGCATCACCGAAGACCAGGTGGTAGATATTGTCCACCTTGCGTTAGCTGTGTATAGGCGTCATAGCAGGAGGGTTCACCACGACCCACAGCTTAGCTTTGTTTAGGCGAGCGCCACAGTTTAGCCCGCGTGTCGGTCCACCTCTTCAGCCCAGCAGAGGACGCCACTACACTGCACGCTCCTCCAGCCCCTTCAATCCGTTGCCCCAGCAGCTCACCTGCCCCAGCGTCCACCCCGCCCCGCTGGCTGTTATCGCGGGATCTCCCGACGGCCATCTTAACACCCGGACTAGTGGTGGTAAGAGTAGGCCCGCCATCTTGGATAAGTACAGCGGCGCTCTGAGTGCTGAAACGTTATCGGTAGACAATTCACTGTGTGGCGCAGGCTCTCTAAGGGTGAAGATAAACAGTGCTTTGAACGAACGCTGGCAGCAGTGTATAGGGGCGCCCCAACCATTTATTGTTTTGGGGAAAAAGCCGGCTTTAGCTAGGACTTTTATTTGCTAATGTGGGCCCACTGTTAATTTCTTTTGAGTGTAATAATAACGTGTGGTTCTTTATAAAATTCCCATTGAACTCCTTTACTATTTACCTTGTGCTCATCTACCGCGAAGCGGAGCAGTAGATAACCCTTAAAGGGAAGAGGTTCTTACTGTCTGTAATATAGAGTGAGAGCACTAGGTGCCCAGTGTGGGAATAACTTTCATCCATGTGGGAATAACTTTCATCCATGTGGGAATAACTTTCATCCATGTGTATTGTAGAGTGAGAGCACTAGGTGCCCAGTGTGGGAATAGCTTTTCTAATTGAGTAATACATTAAATAAAGTAAATTGAACTAGGTTATATAAAGCAGACGTAAATGGGAACACTGTGTGTGTGTCTTTAATGTGCATCTTGTCTAACCCTTTTCTCTCCGGGTAATGCTCATTATTGTTTGACCCTTTCCCCACCCCCTGCCTATAGTTTATTGTGAAAGGTCTTCTCTCATCATTAAGGAAGAGTACTGCTTTGGGGAGCGAATATATCATCCATCTTGCTGCCATCAGGTGTGGGAGGGCTCAGGAAGTATTGGGGGAAGTGTGAGTGTGTGGGGAGCCACTGCTGATCGCCCTGGAGGGCCAGAAGGACCGTCACCAGAGTACCATCCCTAGGTCAGTGAATCCTAGGCCCCATCCGCTCCTGCTGCTCGACCTCCACTTCAACATTCCTGGCCTACAGTCGGGGATTCAGCTGGACTCAGCTCTGCTGCATTCTCGCTACCAGGTGGCCGTGTACAACCACTCCCATAAAGCAGGGATAATCCACCCTGCTACACCTGCAAAGAAGGTGAGCGACTCCATAGGCTTACAGCGGTGGCGTCAGAGCTATAAGATGCTCATATTGCGTGGCGGGGATTGTGTTAACGGGTTAGAGCAGCTACACAGTGACCATGTTAACAGGTTAGAGCAGCTACACAGTGACCATGTTAACGGGTTAGAGCAGCTACACAGTGACCATATTAACAAATTTTTTGTGAAAATGGGGGACCCTGATGTAAACAAGATGAAAGTCTTTCTCTGGTCTGTATCCCCTTAACAATTGTGTGTATTGAGCCATACTGTATTGTACCCATTCTGCAATCTGTTAATAAAGTTTTCAATCAATCAATCAATCAAGCAAGCAATCAATCAATCAATCAATCAATCGATCAATCAATCAATCAATCAATCAATCAATCAACCAATCAATCAATCAACCAACCAATAAATTCATCAATCAACAGGTTAGAGCAGCTACACAGTGACCATGTTAACAGGTTAGAGCAGCTACACAGTGACCATGTTAACAGGTTAGAGCAGCCACACAGTGACCATGTTAACAGGTTAGAGCAGCTACACACTGACCATGTTAACGGGTTAGAGCAGCTACACAGCCCATAGAGCAGCTACACAGTGACCATGTTAACAGGTTAGAGCAGCTACACACTGACCATGTTCTGTATCGTAACGGCTCTCGCTCGGCGTCACTTCCGCACTGTACCTCGCTTGTGCACAAAGTAATGTTGATCCACAACACTGTTGTGTTAGTTGCAGTAATACTCGTATACAAGTTCAAGTTTCAAGTTTCTTTAATAGTTGTCATACAGAAGTACAGAATACTTTCATACAAAATGCTTCTTACTGTTACGCTCCAGAGACTGTGCTAGACAAGATAGTATCAAATAACATAGTATAGCATGTAATTTAGAAGTAGAAAATGAGGTCACAGTGTTCAGTATAGACATATGTACAATGTTCGATGCAGAATAGACGTAACTGAGTTACCATATAATATACAATACTATGCAGTGTACTAATGTACAGTACTATATAGTGCAAAGCAGAAATGGGATGAGGTACAATTTAGGTACAATTTACAGTAAGGTGTACGAGTTGTAGTGCAATCCTTCATCAATAAATATAAAGTGTGGGGAGTGGGTGCTACAGTGTGTTTGTTTAAAGTGAGTGTGTGCTATAAAGTGTGTGGAGTGGGTGCTACAGTGTGTTTGTTTAAAGTGAGTGTGTGCGTGTGGATGTGTGTGCTATGTGCGTTTGATGGTTGTTGTTGTGTAGTGTTTGTGGTAATATTGCCTTGGAATTTCATAATTAATATGTGTGAATAAATTAGAGAACCATACTGCAAAAAGGAATGTGTGCCCTTTCAACCGTAGAGGGTGTTTTAAGTGATACTGGTGTTACAGAAATAGTCAATAAACCCCCACTAACAAATGTGCTCAGAACAAAGAGACAAAAGTCACACCTACTGTGACCAGATTACAGCAGAGACAGCTGGGTTGAACACAGGGCAGACCAGTTTAGACTTGTTGAAGCATGGACACTAACTCACAAACAAAGTAATCTATTAATCAACTGTTTAGTATCAAAAGGTCTCATATGATGTCTGGTATCAGTCTAAGAAAGCACTGACTGTACTGGGATGATATTAGACATCTATAGCCATATAGAAGGAATGTTAAAGTTGGCAGCCGGCCTCCCCCCAGAGAAACCCAGAGGGAGGGGCAGCCGGCCTCCCCCCAGAGAAACCCAGAGGGAGGGGCTGCCAGCGCCCACAAGGACACCCCCCACAAGAGATCAACCCCCACAAGAAGACGCTGGATTGGACCAGCCATATGTATGATTGGCTAGAAATTATAGTATATAGGAGGGCCCTAAATGATAATTCGGGAGCTCTCAGGCCGGACCCAACCAGGGGTCTGGGGGCTCCTCCACCGCTTCGTCAACCCAGAAACTACTGTGAGCTGATTGCATTTTACGTGAGTAAATCATGGGAAACACCAATGGTTGTTTATAGATTAGAGTAATGTACAGATCCCTGATCTGTAAACCAGATTTACTCATGTATAATGTGTACAGTAAACCATGTATGTTCAAATTATGTTAACCAAGTGACTGTTTGATGTGCAGTATTTAGGTTTGAGATGCAAACCTGATTGTTGATTCCTGTACACAGCAGCCATGTTGATGTTTTCTGATCATCTTTTGTATGTAGAAGTCAACCTTTTATTCACCCTTGGCCCTGAATCAAATAAATCAGCTGAGTTGAAATACAATTCTGGTTTGTCTGGCCTACACGTTTTATTCCTCATCTGCTAAGTCAGAATGAGGAGACCAACAATTCTATCAGTATGAATCTTTCCTCCTCCTTCCAGATAGTCAATCTCATTGTATTGTGCTACAATAACCTCAAATTATTGTAGAAAGTCTGTGGGAATTTACTACAGAAATGGTGCCGTGCTTCCCTACCCTTTGTGTCTCCCCCTGAAAAGGTGCGGTAGGGTCTTGTTATATGTATCGTATCTGGACCGTGCTGTATGTTGGGGACACGGGGCAAAGAAGCTGGGGTGTTGCTGCGTTTGAAGTGATTAACGATGGGCTTGTTGTCTGAATGGAGGAGGGAGAGAGGGGCAGAATGAAGGTTGGTTGTGTACGCCACTGTTGGGGCCCACGGTGAATATGGCTTTTTGCATGCAGGGTTGGGGGTTGCGGTGTCTTAGCTTGTGTGTCCGGAGGTATGACGATCGCGCTTGTTGTGCAGTGAACATGCAAACGTAGGCTTTTTATGTTTGTATGTTCATTCAGACACAGGAGGCCGGTCTCGGCCCAGCGGGCCACGGGGGTTGGTTAACTCGTATGGAATATACTTTATGAACTGTACGGGGGAGTTGGAGTAATTACAAGGCCTCATGTTATATTAATGTGATTGCGTATTGGTACCGCACAGGATATCTGGTCATGTTATAACGGGGGTGGCGTCGTATCAGACGGCAGGTAAAAGGCTTTTCTTGCTAGGAAGCACGGTTATTCTGTTGTGTACGACAGGGGCGCGTTCTGAGTATGTAATTGCCCTAAAATTATTCTCAGGAAGAGGGCGCAGGTAAGACGAGGAGATTTGACTGTTCTGAAATGGAAGGGGAGCTGGGTCCAAGGTGCATTGTGTCCCTGCTTGTAGCCACAGAATAGGCGGGACGGGGACCGTGAGTGGGTCAGTATGGGCATAAATGCGTCGGGCTAAGGGTTCTGTTACTATTTCAGAACATACAAGTCAAGTATGGTGAAAGATTGTTAGGCCCTGGCATGATCAGCGCAGGGGTCTGTGCGATTACAGGACAAAAACGTAGTAATTGATAGAAGTGTAGGGTGCCGGCGTGTTCAGGGTGCGTTGTACGTTCTATGGTAGAATTATAGCGCAGATTAAATGTAGATATATTTGCCGTCCTTAGGCATAGTATCCTTTTTAAGCTTGAGCGAAACCGGCCTGTTGATTAATTACGTTCGCTGTGATACAAAAACAATTCGGTCGAACTGACTGATAAGTACTTAATGGTTTTGTTGTGATATTTTAGTGGCCGACGGACATATGTTTGAGGCGAGTCCTGCTGGTGATTGGGGCTAGTTAGCTTAGCTCTGTGGAAAAGTCCGCGGTGAAACTGGGGACGTTACGATGGCGTTATGAGAGAATTGATTAAACACTGTGGCGGCGATTACAAGTAAGAGGCGGTTGAGACGCAGGGTGGCAAAATTGTGGCCGTTTTGAGGGTTATTATTAATGCGGTAACGTGGTAAATGATATTAAGGATTCGCTGCTTGGTGACGTCATGGTGTGGTGGAGAGTATGTAACGTTCGCGGTGCTATGAAGTGAGGCGGAGAAGGTAGGAGGAAGGATTCGTGTTGAACTATATGTGCGGCGTTGGTTGGTGTGAGTGTGTTAAAAATTATTTTCTGTTAGAGTGGTTGGCTATTTTAAGCTTGTGTGAATTGTTTATGCTTTGGATGGTACTGAGCGAATTGCGTGGATGAACGGATCTTGAAAGGCACGGCTCCCGTGAGGGCCTTGAACGTCGCATTAGAGCTGGCTAAGGCTAGGTAGCTTGCATGCCGTTGTTTTGTGGCGTTTGGGGGGCGGCATATGTTACGTTTCGAGTTTTGAGGAAGATGTTGGGGAAGGGGTAAGGAAACGTGATAAATGTCGTGGCAGATTATGAATATCGGGGCATGTTATTATGAATGTCGTGGCAGACCTTGGTTGTCGTAGGCAACGTTATAACAGCCGCATCGGTTGCCACTGCGCATGCGCGGTACAACGTGGATTGGGTCTATTCGAAGTAGTTCGCTCAGGGGATAGAAATGACGGGTAAGAGGATGTTCTGCATTATGTAATATGGCGGTGTTTGTATATTGTGCATTGTATTTTTGTGTAAGCAGGGGAAGAGGTGTAACATGTATAGGGATTGATTAGAAATATGTACAGCTCAATACACACAATTGTTGAGGGGATGCAGACCAGAGGAAGACTTTTGTCTTGTTTACATCAGGGTCCCCCAGTTTCAATTCATCAGATAGTCAGTCAGTACTGCTACAACTACATACCAGATTTGCAAATTCAGTCACCCGTGTTAAAATTGAGAGTGGCTATGGGCTGAATTTGGAAAATGGCTCTACACTAGAGTTACACAATGCTTGCAGTAAAATCAATTTATCACATGTGTAAGAAAGGAGCATTTAGGACTAACCACTACAAAAGTTATGCTGAGATGGAGGATGCCTACATGTATAATAATTAGAGTTGATGGACATTTCCAGTTTTTTAATTTGTGTAACATGTACAATTGTATGCTTGGAATAATGATGCTTTGTTTTATGTAGCTTGAATTAAGATGCTTGTATAGAATGCATTGATGTTGAAATGTCAGATGTTGATACTTGATATAGCTTTAATGACACCATTGATTTAAATAGGATAATGTTTATATTAGTTGCTAAATGTTTTATAGTGAAATTTGATACAAGCCCGGTTGTGAAGCAGGATAATTTACTGATGCTTGTTTTAGGTTGTTAAATTTTTAATGCACTGTTAATATGATTAAGACATGTGTTGATGCTTGTTTTAGATTATTAAATCTTTAATACACTGTTAAAATGTTGACACAGGCCTCCGACTTGTAGGATAATTTATTGATGGGGGCTTGCTGAGGATGACACATTTTGATATGGTTGTGTTTACAGTGATCGAAACGATTGTTTTTATTAATCCTTAATGAGTTTCATTGCTATGTTGAAATACTGTTAGAATGTTATATCTTTAATGCCATTGATTTACATAAGCTGATGGTTTATATTAGGAATTGATTGCAAAATCCTTGGGTCACAGTGGGATAGTTTAGTGACAAGGGGTTTGGTATATGCTATTTTGATGACTGTATGATGGTGTACTACGTTTAGACTCTAGGGGACAGCTGCCCCTGGGGGATGGAATGTGTGAGTGTTACCCTTTTTGGTGTTTACAGGAGGGCCCGAGTTAGACTCTAGGGGACAGCTGCCCCTGGGGGATGGAATGTGTGAGTGTTACCCTTTTTGGTGTTTACAGGAGGGCCCGAGGGGGGTCAGGATGTACAGCTGCTTACAATAGCTGTTCTTTTATGACAGGATGAGAGAGATTAGATGCAACAGGATGAGAGAGGTGAAGATGCAGGAGACAGTTGTAGAGTGAGAGAACAGTTGGCAGTTATTTTTATGACGGGGGAAATGTTGAGACAGGAAGCGTGCTAATACAGAACACAGCTGGGTGAGTGAGTGAGACAATCAGGGAGGTAGTCGTTCAATGGGATTATGACTTTTGGAGGGCTAGCTTTTTGGTTAGGGAGAATAGCGGTAGACTCTCAGGGTACTAGGACTGCTTTGAGGTTCTGTCGTTGAGGGAGAGTTCCTAGACTCTCTCTGGCAGTAGGTAGGAGTGTAGAAATTAAGTGTGAATTGTATTAGCCAGGGATGAGTGTAGCCGGATGAGAGAGTAGAAGAGATGAGCGCAGGGGAACTAACCCATTGTCGGTCTGTGGTTGATTAACGAGTGTATGAGAGAGATATGTGTTTATAATATGAATGATTACTGGAGCTCGTAATTTTGGTTGAGCTGGTACAGATGATATTTTTTATTTAAATTTAATTTTTGTATGTATGTGTGAGATTGAGATGTCCTTTTGATTTCAGTGGGTGCTTGAGCGGGGGATGGGCCCCATGTTCTGCCTTACATTACCCATACACACACACACACACACACACACAGACACACACACACGCAGACACACACACACACACACACAGACACACACAGACACATTCACACAATTTGATCACACATGCATACACACACACAACTTAGCTTTCACTTAAGGTGAAACTAGTCTTAAAAATAACAAAATGTGTTTAGGTAAGGAGTGTATCGAACCACTTGGGTTATACCATTATCATTTGTTTCATATCATTTGTTTTACTGCATTTGATTTGATTTCTGTTGAATGTTTTGTAGGGATGAGGTATTGAATTTAAATTTTTAGATTTCTTTTCTATTTTAATCTATGATTGTGTGGCCTGAATGGGTGTGAATGGAGCCTGTAGAGGGTGACTGTGCTGGCTTGAAAGGTGTCAAAATCACAATGACAGATGTGATGAGGTTTGGATGTAGGGTTTTAGATTTCTTTTCTTTTCTTTTTAAATAACCATTGAGGTGGTCTACATGTGAGGTCTGTTGGAATGTTTTTTTTGATTATTTGCCTTTTGTTTCTTATTTCTCATCTGTCATGGTCTGAGTGAGTGGTGAAAGCTGGAGGCTGGAGGAAGTGGCGTCGAAACGTCAACAGAGTGTCGACAAGAGCTAAGTGGTCCCATCACGTTTGCATAATGATTAACATTTGGCTTCTCTTGAGAATATTTGACATGTTATGTAAAGAAAATTTGTTTTGTGTTTTGTTCCCTCGCAGTTTCAGTCGAGGGGGGAGGACGGACCGTCACAGGTAGAGGAATCATGGAAGATGTGTAGGAATACATTTCATTAGATTATGACACAAGGGTGTGAACCCGTTCAGTCATTTCCTGTGGGAGATTGTTGGATTGTGAAAAGAGGTCGCTTGTGGACGCTGGCCCCTCCTTCAACATAGCCCCGAGAACAGCGGCCGGAGGTTTGGGACAAACCGCCAGGCTGACAGGGTCGTCTGTAGATCCATGGAAATACAGTCATGGGACAGAATATGACAAGGTCCAGGCCTACAAACGTTGGCTTCAGCTGAGGCTGGCCGACATGGGGTGGAGGGGGGGGGGTGAAAACGGTCGGAGACTGTGCAACCAAAGCGTTGAACAAGGGCCTCTGTGTGATTGGTTGGTATGTTGGACGGGAAGTGACTGAACGGTAACGACTGATATAGATTATGACACAACGCGAGAGTACTGAACTAAACACATACACATAGGTAGGAGATTAGGGTAGGGAGGGGATTAGGCACCCCGAACCTCTAGCCTAAAACAGGCGGCAGTGGGCTCGCAAGAGTCTGGGCGCACGTTAAACACATACCTATAGTGCTGGGGAGAAACTGAAGGCCCTCGTGCGTAACGAGGTATGAAATAACATACCACTGTGGTACCGTCTAGTCGGCCCAGGAAACGTCGCACGTAAGTTGGTGTGGGCACTGGGTGGTACGTGGGCGACAGTCCACACCTAGGAGCAGGGCGGTGCACCGTAGGGGGCACAGCTCCTGCCATGAACAGGCAAGGCTGGCGAAAACGGTCAATATTTCCATGCCCAGAGCAAGCGGGGTGGGGACAAGACCGTCGGTTTCTAAACTGAGTGGCTGATAGGTACTACGGACAGTCAGCTGCTTGGGGTCCTGACTTGATGACGGACTATGAGGTCGCTATCGACTGGGTCGCCAGCCGGTCAGGAGAGCGTTATGACCCCTGCTTATAGTCACAGAAACGCAGGAAGTGGGACTGTGAGTGACTGGACAGTATGGGCATAAATGCACTTGGCTCAATGTACAGTCAGGCCACAGTAACCTTACTAGCCGATACAGGGTTAGTAGGCGAGCTGTGCTTTTGTGATCAGTGTTTTTGAAAAGAAAATGCTGGGAAGCAGAGGGATGAGGGGTGTCAATTCAGAGGAATCTGAATTGTCTCTCCTAAGATTGGAAAGGGACCCAGCCTTAAACTGCACCTGAAGGTAAACTAAGGGGACTTCTTCTGTTCATGTGAGGAGACCTTAGCCTGGAAGTGGAGGCCTGTATCCTTGGTTGGGTGAGAGGGGGTCCAGTGTAGGTGGCAATGCGGCCCTGAAAAAGCCGGTTTCCCCACACGTGGTATCTCCTGATCCTGGAGGGGAGAGGTGCATCTAAGTAGGGCAAGGAGTGCATCTGAACGGGAGGAGGGTACTCTTAACTGGAAGGAGGTTAAAAGGGTCAAAGCGGTAGGTTATGGCCGGTAATTTCTGGTGAAAATTTTTTTTCCCTTGGGTGCTGCTCCGCCCTCCCTGTCCGTCTGTGCGCAGAGGTGGTAAGGTTTATGTCCATAGGGATGTTCATAAAAGGGGGGAGAGGTGAGAAGACCAACTGAGTTGATTATGCAAAATGTGATTGGGCTGACTTGGAAAAGGAATTAACAGGAGAGGAGAAGCAAAATGTATGAAAGAATGAAGAATAATCTCTGTGTCTCCACAGATCATGTAAACGGATACCATAATTTTAAAAAATTGTGATTGATTAGACTTTAAATGTGTAATGTTTGGATTGGAAAAAGAAAAATGTGAGAAAAAAGAAAAAATTGAGAAAATTTTGAAAAAATGATTTTTATTAGTATATTGTATGGTTAGTATGAAAATCAAGTCAATATACAGTATATGACAATATGAATTGCCAAAGTGGGGAATGTGGTAATATTGCCTTGGAATTTCATAATTAATATGTGTGAATAAATTAGAGAACCATACTGCAAAAAGGAATGTGTGCCCTTTCAACCGTAGAGGGTGTTTTAAGTGATACTGGTGTTACAGAAATAGTCAATAAACCCCCACTAACAAATGTGCTCAGAACAAAGAGACAAAAGTCACACCTACTGTGACCAGATTACAGCAGAGACAGCTGGGTTGAACACAGGGCAGACCAGTTTAGACTTGTTGAAGCATGGACACTAACTCACAAACAAAGTAATCTATTAATCAACTGTTTAGTATCAAAAGGTCTCATATGATGTCTGGTATCAGTCTAAGAAAGCACTGACTGTACTGGGATGATATTAGACATCTATAGCCATATA
Source organism: Notolepis coatsorum (assembly GCF_963971535.1). Lineage (NCBI taxonomy): Eukaryota > Metazoa > Chordata > Actinopteri > Aulopiformes > Paralepididae > Notolepis > Notolepis coatsorum. Next base: position 174,189,106 of record NC_140170.1, on the reverse strand, counting down.
GAAGGAATGTTAAAGTTGGCAGCCGGCCTCCCCCCAGAGAAACCCAGAGGGAGGGGCAGCCGGCCTCCCCCCAGAGAAACCCAGAGGGAGGGGCTGCCAGCGCCCACAAGGACACCCCCCACAAGAGATCAACCCCCACAAGAAGACGCTGGATTGGACCAGCCATATGTATGATTGGCTAGAAATTATAGTATATAGGAGGGCCCTAAATGATAATTCGGGAGCTCTCAGGCCGGACCCAACCAGGGGTCTGGGGGCTCCTCCACCGCTTCGTCAACCCAGAAACTACTGTGAGCTGATTGCATTTTACGTGAGTAAATCATGGGAAACACCAATGGTTGTTTATAGATTAGAGTAATGTACAGATCCCTGATCTGTAAACCAGATTTACTCATGTATAATGTGTACAGTAAACCATGTATGTTCAAATTATGTTAACCAAGTGACTGTTTGATGTGCAGTATTTAGGTTTGAGATGCAAACCTGATTGTTGATTCCTGTACACAGCAGCCATGTTGATGTTTTCTGATCATCTTTTGTATGTAGAAGTCAACCTTTTATTCACCCTTGGCCCTGAATCAAATAAATCAGCTGAGTTGAAATACAATTCTGGTTTGTCTGGCCTACACGTTTTATTCCTCATCTGCTAAGTCAGAATGAGGAGACCAACAATTCTATCAGTATGAATCTTTCCTCCTCCTTCCAGATAGTCAATCTCATTGTATTGTGCTACAATAACCTCAAATTATTGTAGAAAGTCTGTGGGAATTTACTACATGTTCATTGTTCGTTTAGCAGCCTGATGGCCTGGGGATAGAAGCTTCTTCTGAGTCTTTCTGTGCTCGCCTTGAGACTCCGGTATCGCTTGCCTGACCGCAGCAGTTCAAAGAGGCAGTTGTTCGGGTGACTGGAGTCCTTAATGATTCTCTTAGCCTTGCCCCTGCAACGCTTGTTGTAAATGTTCTGGAGGGTGGGGAGCCCCCCTCCAATTGTGCGTTCGGCTGAACGTGTCACTCTTTGTAGTCTGCTTCGGTCTTGTGCAGTGCTATTCCCAAACCAGGAGGTGATGTTGCCAGTCAGGATGCTCTCTATTGTACATGAGTAGAAGTTCTTAAGGATCTTCTGACTGACTTGGAACTTCCTTAGGCGCCTGAGGAAGTAGAGGCGTTGTCGTGCCTTCTTCACAACACTGTCAATGTGTGTGGTCCATGTCAAGTCCTCGGATATGTGGGCTCCGAGGTACTTAAAGCTGTTGACTCTCTCAACCGGTGCCCCGTCGATGCTGAGGGGGCTGTAGTCCTTGACCCCCGACCTCCTGAAGTCCACAATCATCTCCTTTGTTTTGCTGAAGTTCAGGGAGAGGCTGTTTTCCTGGCACCATCCCGCCAGGACCTTGACCTCTTCCAGGTAGGCCCTCTCGTCATTGGCAGAGATCAGGCCCACCACCACTGTGTCGTCAGCAAATTTGATGATTGTATTGCTACTCCGCTGAGCCACACAGTCGTGTGTGTACAGGGAGTAGAGGAGGGGACTCAGAACACAGCCCTGGGGGGCCCCTATGTTGAGGGTGATGGATGAGGAGGTGCAGTTGCCTGCTCTCACCACCTGGGGTCTGCCCGTCAGGAAGTCCAAGACCCACTGGCAGAGGTCATAGTTCAAGCCCAGGTCCCTGAGCTTGGCTATGAGTATGGAGGGGACTATGGTATTGAATGCCGAGCTGTAGTCGATGAATAGCATTCTTACATAGTTCCCCTGCCTCTTGTCCAGGTGTGATGCTGCTGTGTGCAGCACATGGGCTATGGCGTCCTCCGTGGACCTGTTGGGGTGGTATGCAAATTGCAGGGGGTCCATGTTAATGGGGAGTGTTGTGAAGGATCAGATTAAACCGAATATGTATATTTATTTATATATATATATTTAATTGTATTTGTATATCGTTTGATATCCCCTGTATATTCCTTGTACAATATGCATTGAATATCCCCGTTTCTACTAAACAGCCCATAATAGTTTCATTCTACCATTGGACGAGAACCTGGCGCCAGGTTGCCATACCCCTAGGTCCAAGTTCAATCGTGCCGCCTAACATGTCGAGGCAACCCCCGGTTCCGCGCAGTAATATGTCGGGCGAAATACGAATGGTACTATTTGTTCATAGCGCATATATATATGGCGCCAGTAAAGTAGAACTTTCTTTTAGTCCAGTTCTTTACCCTCCAACAGAGTGACAGACGCAAAAGCCTCCCCACGACGCACGTGCGGTGTAGTAAGGCCTACTTGGCCCAGAATAGGCATTGAGATATCGTGTAGATTAATAGTTGAATGGTCATAGTTTGGCACCATACCGTCGAGTTGGACGTATTCTATTAAGCTAATAATAGTCTATTTATGTATGGTGCATCGTTCGGTTAGAGTTCTACAGTTATCAGTACCCCCATCGTTCCTGACGTTATCTGGACGCTTAACCAGGCTGGTCAGACCCCTAGTGGTGATTGCATCCGAGGAGCTCCGGGCCAAGAGCGACTGGACCTGTATATTGGATTACTCTACCCAGACGACGGCGAGCCTTCCACGGCTTGGATTATGCTTTGTGTGCTTTGATTATTCCATGGATAAAGGCCAACACTGCCGAGTGTTGGAATTACCCCCCGGAGAGGACTCCAGGTGAGACGGCGCTCTACACGTGAGGTCGCCTCACGTCTCTCCGTTGTGGACCGGCAGATACCGTTCCACAGAGGGTCCAGCTGTGTTCGTCTGCGGCCCGAGGTTCTGTGGGCACCGTGTCCAAGACTTTGGATTCTCCCAAGACACCGTCGGCCAGATGGGATACCGCCAGCGGCTTCTCTAACCCCCCCCTCCTACTGTCTTACAACCAGCGGGACCCCCCCCCCCCCCTTAGTGTATCCAGCTATAATCATTTAAGCACCTTCGCTATCGTTTCCTAAATATTCCAGGTTGTATACTTACTCCCTGCGCAACCAGAGATTGGACATTCAATGTTGATTTACCTACGAATACTCATTTGCCATAAAAGTGCATATTCCATATTTCAAATCATAAATGTAATTAAGTGATCGTTGTATACACCCTTTGCTGTATTAAACTTTCGATTTGGTACATTTGTGTTGGTTCGTTTCATCAGGTGGGAAAGTGTTCATCATACTTATATCTTGTACTGGGTGGCCAGAAGTTAAAGTACATGAGGTAGTGGTATTAAATATCATATCTAACAATACAGTCAGGGAATTGTACTCCTCAGTTACAGGGAGGGAGGAGCAGATGTAGCCCTTTACTAGCTTCTCAAAGCACTTCATGGCTATGGAGGTGAGAGCTACAGGGCGGTAGTCGTTGAGGCAAGCAGGCTTGGATTTTTTGGGTACAGGGATAATAGTGGACTTCTTCAGGCAGGTGGGGATGACAGCCTGTTCTAAGGACAGGTTAAATATGTCAGTGAATACCGGGGCCAGTTGGTCGGCACAGACTTTTAGGACGCGGCCGGGGATGCCGTCCGGACCTGCTGCCTTCCTGATATTCACTTTTTTATAGGTCCGCCTCACCTCATGCTCTGTTACCCTGAACACTGAGTCTCCATCAGCAGCAGACCCCCCCCCCCCCATTGCCGTGGCTTGTGGGCTGGTGTTGTTATTACCAGCATCAAACCTTGCATAGAAGGTATTGAGGTCATTTGCTAAGGAGATGTCACTGTTCAGTTTGAGGGAGGCGCCTTTGTAGTTTGTCATCATTTTGAGCCCCTGCCACATAGCTCTAGAGTCAGCCTGTTCAAACTGGAGTTCAATTTTATCCTTGTAGCGCCGTTTGGCCTCTGTCACTGTCCTCCTTACGTTGTATCGCGCCACCTTGTGGTCATTCATGTTGCCTGCCACTAGGCCGTCGTTGTATGCTTTGGTGTGCGCTCTCAGAGCTTCACGGACGGATTTGTCTACCCAGGGTTTTTGATTTGGGTAAACTCTCATTGTGGTAGTGGGGATTGTTTCTTCCACCAAAGTACGAACATAGTCCAGCACTGTCTCCGTGTAGACATGAATGTTATCTGTGTCGCGGAACACGCTCCAGTCTGTGCAGTCAAACGCAGCCTGGAGCGTCTCCTCTGACGTCAAATCCCATTTCTGCACCTCTCGCAAGACTACATGAGTGCTTTTGATTCTCTGTTTGTACATTGGAGAAAGCAATATGGCCGCATGATCAGACTTCCCAAAGCCACTAGCAGAATGAGCCTTGTATCCACCCTTGAATTGCGTGTAACAGTGATCTAGGATGTTACCGCCTCTGGTGTTACAAGTCACATGCTGATAGAAGTCAGGCAAGACCTTTCTCAGATTGGCGCTATTGAAATCACCCACCACTATAATGGCGGCGTTAACGTTCGCCGCTTGTATTCTATTTACCTCGTCGTGGAGTCTGGAGAGCGCGACATTATTGCTGGCTTGCGGTGGAATATACACTCCGACCAGGACGATCGCCGTTAACTCCCTCGGGAGGAAGAAAGGACGACACTTGATGGTTATATATTCCAGGTCTGGGCAGCAGTGGTTCGATAATTCCTTCACGTTAGCTGGATCGCTCCAATTGTTGTTAAACATGAAGGCAATACCTCCTCCACGTTGTTTGCCGGACTCTGCTGATCTGTCCTTGCGGTGGGTGAAGAAGTGATCGGCCGGTTGTATGGCGTGGTCTGGGACGTCCGGCGTCAACCACGTCTCGGTGAAGCAGAGAACGTTACAGTCTCTAACGTCTCTTTGGTATTGAATCCTTGCTCGGATGTCGTCCAGTTTATTGTCAATTGATTGTACATTGGCTAGCAATATACTGGGTAGTGGCGTTCGGTGTCGTCTGGATCTCAGCCTGTTACGGATCCCAGCTCTCTTCCCACGTCGTCTGGTGGTTCCTTTGTTCCTGGGGTCAGGATCTGGTCCCATTGTTCTGAGAATCTCCACAGGCCATTGCTGCGGTTCGGAAAGCTGATCCAGGGAGTAATCCAATCGGTAAGTTTCCCGTAATCCGATGTCTATAAGTGACTGACGGTCATACACATTAAATGCACCTACTGTTGGTACAGACAAAACTCTTAAAACTATAAATATTAACAAAAGTAAGCACAATCTCGACGGAGCGTACAGACAGGCGACCGGGCATAGCGGCGCCATCACACGTTCCACGGCCTAGCCGTTATACTCTCTGTCAGTGTTTTTTCTATGTACAACATAGAATGCGGGTGTAGGATTCACACACACACACAACAGTCTGTGGGTAGCGTGCATTGTATTAGCTTACGCTATGCATTAGCGTTCTACCAAAGGTCTCAAATGCTACAGTTGTTATTGTGTGTAGGGGTAAAGGGTTTTTTGTGAGGAGGTGCCGAATAAACCCCTCCTTCCCACTTGATTGGTCGAGGGGATTTTTTCTCATCTCCTGTTGAGCCAGTCAGGGCCAAGCCGTTCGTCGACTTGGCGGGGGAGGGGGGGGGGGAAGGGTTGTCCTGACGCGGCTCCTATTACAAACAGGAGTTGTGTGCGGGGTTTCCCCCCGTCATAGCATATACGTTGCTATGACGACAGCTTCCGTGAGTTAGATCTTTACGTAAGGTCTGTGGTGTCAAAGTGTCGGGTTAGAGCGTAGGGCTTACGGGTCTGCTACGCTCGATTTTATGTGTAAACTTGAGTCAGTTGGTCACGTGACTCACAGTTGCCATGTCTTTTTCCTACTACGACTCATGTGGGAAGGCTTTCTGGGGATTTTCGGTCTAAACCCTCTAAATAAGGGGTGACTGGATGTAAAAATATAAACAGTTTTTACTCCCGGCTGTGCAGATTGGGTTTTATGCTGTTGATGCTTCCTTCTTTTTTATTAAAAGGAGTTGGGGTTAGGGAGCATCACACCCCTCTTGTCATTCCCCTGGGCGCCTTGGGGATTCAATGAAAGGTCTAAATAGCCTGTTTATTGATGTGGATATGCCCGATGCACACATAGTGCTAGCTCGGGGTGTTCTGTTGAACATCAGGCGACTGACTGGCACGCCTTGGTTGCTTGGGGTTAAAACAGCGTTTTTATAAAGCAACTGGGATGGGTTTTTTTTCCTCTTCCGACGACCTATGTTGGTTGTCGACGGATTCTCGTTCATATCTGGGGGATGATGACGGAATGGATCTGAACATATGTAGAGGGGTCTCACGCCCTGGGGGTGGGCCACCGGGCGCGGTTCGCACCGAACGGCTGGGTGGCGCCTTCTTTTGGAGTAGGCATGTCGGCGTGGTTAGGGCACGGGACTGGTTCTGGTCACGCTGGTCCGGATCAGTTAAACCCGTTGTCCGCCGGGGATGCAGATCTGCTGTTCTGGTACCCTGAGGGACTTGGGCTTTTTCCAGGGGGAGAAATGCCAGGTCGGTCCGGGTGTCACAGGGTTAGGCGCTATGGAGACCCTTGTTGGGTACGTTGTACTCTGCACTGTCGTAATGGCTTACGGCCGTGCCAACCTGTACACGCCCGATCTCGTCAGATCTCGGCCGCTACGCAGGTTGGTCTTGGTTAGTACTTGGTTGGGAGACCTCCTGGGAATACCAAGTACGGGGTGCTTGGGGCTGGTTCTCCATTCTTTTCGCTCTTCTCTTATGCATGGCGAAGAGGGGCCTGTTGGGGTGGTCTTTGACCTCCTCGGGGGACCCTGTGCTCCCCGTATCGCCGGGCCCGGTCCGAAGTAATGTTTCGTCGACCCGTAGGCCTGGGATAACCCTGTTGGAAACTGAAACACTTGTACTGCGGTAGTGCCCGCAGGTACGTTTTGGAGTTTTTTCTTGAGGGGTTATGGGACCAACCACCGCATAGGGTAACGACTGGGTGGTTGGTTCTCTGGTGTGTTGGAGCAGAGTCAACTCCCGGGTTGCCCGGTTGAGTGTGCCCCTGCACGTTCATGACGTCTGCCAATCGTGTCAGCCTTCGCTGCCTCATTAAGGGAGGCTTTGTCATGGTGATCAACAACGCCAGCATACGCCCCTTCCGCCGGGGCGGCTGTTTTCAGCTGACCCCTCTGGCGCCTGTCTCGTCCGCAGTGCTCCAGGCTCGGGTTACAGCCTGTTGCCTGGTTTCCCCGGTGCGCTGCCTGCTTCCGTGGTAAGCCTTTTTTAATAATAATAATAATGACTTGGATTTATATAGCGCTCTTCATGAGAAGAGCAGCATATAAACGCCAGCATACGCCCCTTCCGCCGGGGCGGCTGTTTTCAGCTGACCCCTCTGGCGCCTGTCTCGTCCGCAGTGCTCCAGGCTCGGGTTACAGCCTGTTGCCTGGTTTCCCCGGTGCGCTGCCTGCTTCCGTGGTAAGCCTTTTTTAATAATAATAATAATGACTTGGATTTATATAGCGCTCTTCATGAGACCCAGAGCGCTTCACAGAGTCCATTATTCGTTCATACACAGTCATACTGGTGGTGGTAAGCTACAATTGCAGCCAGAGCTGCCCTGAGGTAGACTCACGGAAGCGTTGGTGCTTACGGCCATGCTGACTACCTGTGCTGCAGGGTCAGTGTGCCAGGCGGTGTGCTATTGGGGGGACAGGGCCCGCTCTTGTGAGGGGCCTTGTCCGAATACGCTGGCGATGTGGGGGGCGGTGTCACTAAGTGACCACCTGGTGGGGTCTTGATGCTGGGCATCATGGACCTCTCCGGGCCCCCGTTTTCCAGGGGATCCAGTCCCTTTGGTGGGTCTGGGTCTTCCTTCGCGCTCCGCTGCTACGGCCTTGCCACGGGGTTGGGTTTGCTCTTGACCCCGTGATTTCTGGGGGCAGTAACGAGGTCGTTCCTTCTGTTCGTTCCCGGGTGGCATGCGGGTTGTGCGTGTGTGTAGTCGTGGGGTCAGGCCACGGTCTGCTCACCCTGTGCGTTGAGTTGCTTGAGTGCCTCTTCGCACGGTCGGGTCCGTCGCCCTCCCGTGATCCTCCAATAGGGGGGGTACCCTCCATTAGGGGGGGTCGGGGGGGCTCGGTCCTCCCTGATCTGATGGTTGTGGGGGGCCTCAGCGGGGTGTATTTGTCGGCCGATGGCTCTCGCTCGGCCTCCCTTTGTGCGGAAGTGACGCAGAGCGAGAGCCGTTACGATACAGAACAATAGGCTATAACTATAACCAAGTTCTGTTAGTAATGGTGACGCTCGGCGTCCGACGCCGCTGCAGCCCTTGATCTCACCTTGTGGTGAAAGCTTGGGAAGGAGGCGAGTAGGTGGCCACACACCTGCTTATGAAGGTAAGCTGATGGGGGTGTGGTCAGACGAATACTGGGATATAAAGGTACATTGTGGAATTTTATTCAGTGCGCGTGCACAAGCGAGGTACAGTGCGGAAGTGACGCCGAGCCTCACCATTACTAACAGAACTTGGTTATAGTTATAACCTATCGTTAACAGGTTAGAGCAGCCACACAGTGTGTTCAGAGTAGAATCTAATCTAATCTAATCTAATCAAACATCTAATCTAACTTGTTGAATATCATCCTAGAAGACACCATCTAATGATCTAATCTAATCTAAAGTAAACTAACAGAATATATTCTATTCTATTCTAATCTAATCTAATCTAACCTGTTGTATATCATCCTAGAAGACATAATCTCATTTTATCTAATCTAATCTAATCTCATCCTAGGAAGACCACGGTGTCTGTCAGCACAGGGATAGTGAGATGGTGAGGTTCTGCTGTACTGAGGAGTAACACCCGTCAGACCTGCTCCAGTCTGACACGGTATACAGTTAGGATGAACCTTAACCTTTAACCTTAACCTTTAAACAAGGCACTTTTGATAAAATCTCGAGATAGTTTTCTCTTTACGGCAGGGGTGATGTGTGTAAACATGATCGACATGAATTGTTATACCACAATTATGCCACATCAATGTGGAACGCCCTACCCAAAGCTGTAAAGGAATGTGAATCACTACCCACTTTTAAAAATACTCTCAAAGAACACCTACGGGAGACTGCAATTCGAAACTGGCCCCTACAAATGTCTTAACCCAGTTGTACAGTAAATGACCATGTATGGCTTTGTCAGTATTCCAATGTACAGTGTACAGTGTCCCCCACCCACCCAACCCCACCCCACCTACCCAACCTCCCCCAATGTACAGTTTCTACGTCAAATGTATATACACTCTTTTTCTGGACACTTTTTGTATCACAAACAGTACTGTATTTGCAAATCTGGTATGTCATAAATGTATAGATGTAGCAGTACAGTCTATCTGTATGTCGTGTGTGTCATATATGTTATGATGAATTGAAAATGGGGGACCCTGATGTAAACAAGACGAAAGTCTTTCTCTGGTCTGCATCCCCTTAACAATTGTATGTATTGAGCTGTACTGTACCCATTCTGCAATCTGTTAATAAACTTTTCAATCAATCAATCAATCAATCAATCAAACAATGTTTTTATATCATTGATTTCATTCCATTCTATTTAATAATTATTATTGTTTTCTTTTTAAATCTCTGTTTTATTGAATGTAAAAGCACTTTGGGGCGTACTTTTTGAAAATTCTACATAATAAATGTATCATCATTAAACCAGTGTTAAGAATCTGTGCACACAATTAGCAGTATAAGCCAGGGGCTTGCCTGCAATACATGAACATGGCATAATGTACTGATCCAGGATAAGAAGAAGAAGTCTTTATTTGTCATGCAGATTAATACACACACATGCGAGATGGGCGACACACAGGAACACACACACATGCACTGAATCGCTGATGAAATGTCTCTCTGCACTTGACCCATCCCGTCGTCCTTCCCCCCATGGGCAGCCGGGAGCAGATAGGGGCGTCGGCGAGGTACCACGCCCCGGGGACCAATCCAAGTGCTCCTGTCCATCTTCGTCAGGGACCGCGACAGCGTTAGCGATCTGTTCTGCATGTTTTTCCATTGGGTTTATCTTATCGGGAGGGAAACCCTTGCGAGCACGGGGAGAACATGCAAACTCCACACAGAAATGCCCGGGAGATACCCCACCTGGGTACCTGGTCCCCAAGCGGGAATCGAACCCAGGACCTTCTAGCTGTGAGGCGAGAGTGTTAACCACAACACCACCGTGCTGCCTGCCGGATGCTGTTGTGGGATATTTGAGGATATCCTGATGAAGAATGTCTCAGTCAACCGAGGCTTGGATAATAACAAGGTTTATTAACCAAACAGATAGAATACATAGAGAGAATGGCTGAGGCTCTCGCCCCAGGTGATCAGCTGAAATTACCCAGGTAAGAAGCCTGGATAGATCTCAAGAGGAGATCTATATAGTTAACAGGAGGGGGTGTGGTCCCATTTGATAGGTCAGATGGGGGGGGGGGGTACAGGTAATGGGGACACAGGGGAGGGGAGTGTCTTATTCCACAGAGGGGGGGGGGGGCACAGGTAAAGGGAACACAGGGGAGGGGGATATATTTACATGAGGACATAATTATACCACAATACTCACTTTTCTTTCTTATAATGTGGGTGAGATTAATGTATAATATACCAGGATTGTTTGGAACAGGTAAAAGTGGGGATAATAGTTTAAAATAGAATTATTTACATACATGATTAATAGAATTATTTACATACATGATTCATGACATGATCGACTGGACTGCGGTCTGTGTTATTTTGATATCAGAGATGTGGGAATAGATATCACCCTTTTCTTTTATTAATCGCTCAAAATACCTATATCAATGAGTGGTCCTCATCTCTGATATCAAACAACAATTAACATAATCATTTGAAGCTATCGCTGTGCAAATATCTTGGCATACCTTCAGTCGTTCATGTCGTGACTCTGGGGAGCTAATGTGATCGTTGTGCATACAGGCATCGTAATAAACCAATTAAATACATGCACTGTCTGTGTGGTCAGATTGCACAGGGTGAAAAAACAAAATTGTGTGCATAATTAGGCTAATGTGTACAAAAACATTTTAACAACCGTTAACCTGGTGGTTAATAAAACTAACATGATTGATTATGGGAAACTGTTCAAAAATATATATATATATTTTTGCACGTTTTATGATGATTCTTGATGAAATTACTTAGGATCCAGTTGTATTTACCCTGAGTTTGAGTGTCACTTTCATCTGTGATTGCCTCAGTTTTGTTGGTCTTTACTTAGAATCAGGCAATTTTCTCCATTTCTTCTCTATAAATGAGGAGATAAAACGTCTTATGCATCGCTTCTGTATGTAATTCTAGTGCATATACTATCAATGGTTCACCATATAGGTGCAAAACAACGTTACATGTCCTCTTCTATGAGAGAATAAAACAACTGATTCTTTCTTGTCTGACAATACAATTTTGTAACCTAAGTAATTCAAATGTGATGTAATGTGATCATGTGGTCACTTCTTCCTTCAGCAATACATTTTAGCTCATTATTACTAACCATTGTTAATGCTTTCTCATTGATTTCTTTTCATCACATCCCTAGTTCATCGTTTTGCAGATACATACAATTGTGTGAAAAGTTTCCTTCTTGTGAAGGTATTAATCTGAATGATGTTGCGTCGTTGTTGACAAGGTGTTCTCTGTCGGTCGTGTGGCAGGGCCAAACAGTAACACATAAAAATTAAATAAATACATACAATAGACATTACCTTAGTGGCTAATGTGTCAAAATAAAATTGAAAACCGTTAACCTAGTGGTTAATATAAAAGGTGATTATGATAATCGTTATGCATTGTTCTGTGGTGCATACTATCAATGTTGAACACAAACTTGGTGTCTTGGAACAATCCAACTGGTTCTGCCCTGTTTAACAATACCATTTTGTAATGTGACTCTGTGATCATTTCTCATTGTCATTATAAAATTGGTTAATGCAATCTTACTGATTGTATTTCATCATATTCCTAGTCAATAATTTTCCAGATACATATGAACTCTGTGAAACAGTTCTTGTTTGTGAATCTGACAGTTGCTGTGAAGTGTTGATCATCTGTTCTCGGTCTGTCGTGTGGCAGGGCCAATACATACATAACAATGTGGACAATGTGTGTTCAGAAGTATCTTGTTCTACAGGTCTCTGATGATGTCTCTTCTTGACGATGCAGTCGGGAACATTCACTGGTCGTCGTTCATTCAGAGGGGGCCTACAGGAGGTCGCCGTCCGCTCCCTGTGTACCTTGTCAAGGGTCACCGGTAGCAGTCAACTATAGTGGTCTTTTCCTGCAGCCTATGTTGTTCTCCATCACCACCACACATCCGCCACTGTGCTCACGCTTGGCTCCCATCAGGCCCAGAGACATGGTGGTCAGGGCGTTTTTGAATGTGTTGTGCTGGTTTCGCTGTCCTCTCCTCGTCATTGCGGTACCACTTGATGGAGGGCGAGGGCCCGCCGGTGTAGTGGCTAGTCAGTAGGACGCTCTTTTTCACACGGATGACAATCTTGTCATGGGAATCCACCTTGATGGTCGGGGACTTGGTTCCCATCTGCAGGTGATGGGTTTGGTCTGCAGTGCCGGGGTGGAGGCTGTCAAAAGGTTGATCTCCTCTTCGTCAGTGTCTCCTTGGTCAGTCTCCTTCGTGGTCCCCTGCTCCACTTTCTTGGGGATGTCTGTGGGCTGGGTTGGATGGTTCTCCCACGGTTGTTGTCGTCGCCTCTGGTTGTCAATTTTCTTTATGTGTCCCGCTGTGATTAGCTTGTTAATCTCAGCGCGGTACACAGTCTCTTGAGCGGGGTCTCTGGCTAGGCGCCGCTCTGTGTTCAATAGATACCGCTCCGTCGCTTCTTTTGGGGCGTGGAAGGTGGGCATACCCTCTCGCCTCAAGAGTGGAGTTGCGTATCTCATCACTCCATTGACTTTGACTCTCTTTGTCCCTTGCTCGAGGAGTGCTATGGCGTAAATGTCTTCCTTGGAACGAATGTCTTTCTTTTCGTTCTTAAAGGGCATTGTCTCTAGTGTCCATAGCCTCTCGACATGCTGTAGGAGGGTGGCGTCTTCTTCTGTCACTCTGGAGTGGAGGCAGCTAGTGGCTGCTGTTCGGTTAAGAGACTTAGCGAGGGGGCCTTGTAATGTCCATCCTAGGCGGGTCTCGACTGCTGCAGGACAGCCTCTGGGCCCTGTGTGGACCCGGTCTATCGGGACTATGAGGTCTGCATGGTCGGAGCCTATCAGCAGGGTCGGGGTGGCACCGTCTATGAGCGGGATAGGTAGTTGACGCAGGTGCACATATTTATCCATCAGCTTGGCGATGGGGTAGGTGTACTGCGACAGGCCTATTTCTTGGCTGGTGAAAGCATTAGTAATCCTATACCGTCTCTCTGGCTGCCCGCTTGCTGCGATAGTGAAGGAGACATTCTCGCCCTTTATCGTCTTTAGATCTCTTCTTATTGTCCGAATCGTCATTGGTTGTGTCCGCAGCTTCGTGGTTCAGGTCGCGCATCGTCTCACTCGTCCTGTCCTCTCACCAATTCGTGATCTGAGGGTGATAAACACTGCCTTAGAAAACTCCTCACATAAATGATTCAACGCCTTTCTGCTAAAGTGGAAAATCATTTTGGGATTAATTCATTTCATTTTAAATAAAATCACTTAATTGACAATAGGAAATGCAAGCCAATTGCATTAGCAGTGATTCCTTACGTCAAGAAGGTCACATTCACTACAATTTTATCAGATCTTGTATCTAACTAGATCTTCCAGCATTACACTTTAAATAAAATTTGTAAATGAATGGCCAAAGTCTTGAATCAGATAAAATAGCTCCTTGTCTTCATATTCTGATGGTCTTAAATTGAAGTTGATCTTACCTCAGGCCGCGTACGATGGTGTGCTTCTTCAAGATACTTACCTCGCCATGACTTCTCGGTTGTTCTTCACATCTCAGTATGGCTCATCATAGCATAGCATGGGGAAAAAACATAAAATCTAGGTAGCCAGTTAATTTTTGCATGAAAAACAATCATTCGTTTTGTCATCTACGTTTTAACTAACCTTACTGTCATGCATTTGTCCTAATAAACTAATCTACACTGTAGCACTCAACACTTTGATGACCATTGTTACTCAGCTGATAGAGGTGTGCCTTGCCTGATGTCCTGTCGTACAGAACCTGTGAGTCGCTTTGGATAAAAGTGTCAGCTAAATGATCAATGTTGTTGATATCTTGTACATTTAGATAATTGTGCTGCAATTTTGGTGGTTGATAATTTTGCAGTCATGGAAAGTATTAGTTGTTAAAAGAATAGTCTAAGGAAAGTCATGCATGTTATTGGTTATAAACAGAGAATAGAAGGAGGGGATTGTAAGTAGTTGTTTTCATCATTAATCTTTCATCTCGGGCACTTCTCTAATTCATGTGTCTTTTGAAAAGAGATGATGAAAACGACTGGTTAGTTATTGTTAGTATGGGAGTTAGGTAGATTTTCATAACTGCAAATTCATCACCGGTGTCTAATTCATGTTAATTAAGTGGTTCTCTGTTGCCATCCACCGCTAGGTGAGTTCATCAAGTCTGTGGTCACGAGTGCAGGCATTTGCATTGCTTTGTCTCCCAAGTGCCCACTCTGAAGAAATTTACATGTGGGTGTTTTGGATGTAGATTTGTTCCAAATGGTCAATCGATTGTCTCTCAGCTCTGCACTGTCTCTCGGTTGACATGCAAATTGTTGGATTTTCTGTCTTTTGTGATACAATTTGGGTGTAGTCATTCACTGTTTTGCATCTCGCCTCAGAGCCAGATCTGTAAATACAAACACATGTTAATTTTCCACTCTTTTCTAAAACCTGGGTGAATCCTCTTTGACTGTCTGTGTGCTCAACAAACATTAGCTAGATCTCATCCATCCCGTTCTTGGATGTAATGATAGTGTTATCATTTATCAATCATATCGCATATGTACACAAGCATATGAATGTGGACCCACACATTTTGAATCATGTTTAAAATGTCTTACAATGGAAAGGGCTAGTTATCTTTCATTGGTTCTTTAGATAAACACATTAACTCAAGTGAATATAACCTAAACATCTTACTTTTAAACATGATCTATGTTGTTTGTGTTCCAAGTTTTCAACATTGAAAGCTTATAAAGTCTAATCTAACGCTGTTTATGTGGACTACAATTCCTGTACTGCCATATATTGGGAACCGGAAGTGTTTGTTTAGCTCCCATGGTCAGTATGACCGGTACGCCCACAGATGTATTATAATTCTGAAACAGACATTGTAATTAGCTTTATGTGACTTATAATGTGTAAATTAAAGCACATAAACACTCAAGTGATCTGAGATAGTTGTAATTTGCTTTAACTGATAGTTGTGTATATGTACAGTTTCTACGTCAAATGACTCCCTTTTCTTGACTCCTTTTGTATCACAAAAAGTACTGAATTTGCAAATCTGGTATGTCATAAATGTACAGATGTAGCAGTACTGACTATCTGTCTGTCATGTATGTCATAATATGTTCTGATAAATTGAAAATGGGGGACCCTGATGTAAACAAATCTGGTATTGAAAATGGGGGACTCTCTCTCTGGTCTGCATCCCCTTAACAATTGTGTATTGAGCTGTGCTGTATTGTACCCATTCTGCAATCTGTTAATAAAGTTTTCAATCAATCAATGCATCTATATTTATGATTTTTATACTCACCGGGGACAGCTGTTGTGTTGGGTTGGATCCGTTACGTGTCGTCAGCAACCCGCATCTCGCCACCTCAACTCAACATTTTCCAATAGCAGCGCGCACATACATATACAAATAAAACATATACTACACGTGGATTTCACGCACCCTTGGCCTTGGGTACATTACACTTTACGTTCGCTTATGGATAGTTTAATATAAAATAATAACTTCACGGCGCGCATAGCGTCACGTCATTGCTCCATGCGACGTTCGTGTGTTCTCATTCGCCTCGGAAATAACGCTTTGTAATTCATACAGTATTTTTCCCACGAGCTCTCAATAGCCTGGAATTCCTATACCAGCGTTTTGTTACCGAATGAACGCGCCTGTGCATATGTGAAACGTAAACAACCTGAAACGATAAAACTATACTTCCCCAAATGGCCGTTCCCGTGGGCCGGTGTTCTGCGGAATCCGGAAATTACTATCCTAGTTTGTTCCCGTGAACTGCACTTCAATGTTATTCTTTGTATAACGGTAACTCGTTTCTCAATGCTCGTCGCGCTATCCGCAGCCGGTTCTTGACTCAATAAAGCAACGCGACGGGTCCTATAATACTTGTGCACATACAAACGAGACTTAAACAGACAAACAAACAATAATACATATAAGTTAACGTGTGTGTATATCTGACTGTATTGGATCGCTTTACGTTTAGTCGGCCAACATCTGTTGCGACAAGGCATTAATACCCTTGATATATAACTACACATCGTTATTAAAATCATAACGACCGAACCTGACTTCGAAATTTACCAGCGATATATTAGATTATATATACCTTTTAATCATACTCTCGGCCTCTTAACCCGCGACTAACGTCCTGTTTAATGTACTTTCCGCGACTGATGTCCCGTTTAATGTACATTTACGTACTCCCGGGACATCGCGTAATCATGTACTAACTAGGACATCGCGTGATCATCTTCCCGCTATCTGTATTGATCAATTGGTTAATTTAATCCAAAATACATCGTTTTCAGGAATGAGATTGTGGGCTTAGTTTGAGGTTGAAACAATGAATATTATGACGCTACTCTGGTAATTTCTAATTATGATTCCATCAGCTTCTCGGTCCTAACTTCCCGCCTCTTTGCAAAGGAATCACAGAACGTTTTTAACAGAGTAGCGTTTTCCAAGGATATCACATCATAATAAGCTCACGTATCTATTTTGTTGCCTATATTTTTAGTCTGCATCAGCTAGACTAGGGGTAGCAATCCAACAACCTGTGTGTGCCTTAGCTTTCGGTCGGCTCCGACTCGACCAGGAATAGCACCTCAACCTTTGTGCCTAAACTTTTGGGAATAGCACTATAACCCATCCTCTCAGAACCGCCTGATAAAGGACCCAGGTGCACGCGCGCCCTGGTAACGATTCTCAATACAGATCAGATATATTAATGCACATTATTCTACTCAGCCATGATCTCAATATTGGACAACATTCTGTAATATTCACCTGGCACAGAGAAAAGCGGGAAGATTTTAATTCCTTCCATACATTTTTGGTCGACCATCCTATTATACTCACTTTTCTCTGTATAGTTGAATGATACAGCACGCCGGGAGGACGCAAAAAGTCCGTCACAAGTTCGTAGACGCCAATTGTGGGATATTTGAGGATATCCTGATGAAGAATGTCTCAGTCAACCGAGGCTTGGATAATAACAAGGTTTATTAACCAAACAGATAGAATACATAGAGAGAATGGCTGAGGCTCTCGCCCCAGGTGATCAGCTGAAATTACCCAGGTAAGAAGCCTGGATAGATCTCAAGAGGAGATCTATATAGTTAACAGGAGGGGGTGTGGTCCCATTTGATAGGTCAGATGGGGGGGGGGGGGGTACAGGTAATGGGGACACAGGGGAGGGGAGTGTCTTATTCCACAGAGGGGGGGGGGGGGGGCACAGGTAAAGGGAACACAGGGGAGGGGGATATATTTACATGAGGACATAATTATACCACACTGTCATGTCTCATTCTGCTCTATAGGGGGCGTACTAAACAGGAAAAGCTAAATAAAGACAGCATTCAGCTGTGAACCATTTTGTCATAAAGCATTCAGACATACCACATCATCCAGTTTTTTTCTTATTTAAATGCCAATGCAGATGTACAGCTACTGTACTCTTTGGAATGTGTGAATACTACTGCAATATTTAAATATGGCCTGGGTTCAGTACTAGTCAACATCACAATGTTTAAATAGAGCCTGGGTTCAGTACAAGTCAACATCACAATGTTTAAATAGAGCCTGGGTTCAGTACTAGTCAACATCACAATGTTTAAATAGAGCCTGGGTTCAGTACTAGTCAACATCACAATGTTTAAATAGAGTCTGGGTTCAGTACTAATCCTTTGTAAAAAATTCTCCCTGCTTCTCTCTAGTGGTCAGAACATTATTATTGCAACGTAAATATACAGTATTTGTCAAGACATTCCATTGACTTACATCGATTCCCTAACTCTAACCTTAACACTTATGCTTACCTTAACATCCTAATTTTAACACTAACCCCAGATCACACACACGCCCACACACACACACGCATACACACAGGGACGTGCACAGGACTTTAGGGGGGCAGGTGCTCAAAGGCTGAAAAGGGCACTATACTTGTGTGTATATGTTAACCGAGCGCACGTAGCGCGCAAGCCCGATTTTTAAGGCCCCTTTTCGGGCGGGGGGCCCCCTTTTTATGCTTTTTGGGGGTTTTTGGTGATCAAATATTGAATATTGAACTATAATAATCAAGTGCAGGAGCTCACTTATCCTTGAAAGACATTTTTATCACTGACTTAAAAGGCCCATACATCTCCATAAATGTTCAGGGGAGAAGTGCTTACCCTACAGACCCCAAGAAGTGCTGTATATTCTGTATTGTTTAATATAAATGCATTTTTTATTCCAATCCCGATTTGTATTTGAGATTCCCAAATCCCATTGGACTTGACTTCTTCGTGTCCCTCAGTGAGTGTAATACCAGCATTCAACTGTATGCGCCACAGCGGTTTCTATCATCATCACCACCCACGCTATGCATAAAATATATAGGTCCGCGGAGAGGCGCGCTGAGGAGGCCGTGCAAACTGCAATAGAATATGGGGCATCTAAATCAAATCAAATCAAATCAAATCAAATTTATTTATAGGGCCCGACAACACACGTTAATGTCCCCATGGGCCGTACAGATCTTCTTTAAACAAGTCAAGAAGAAAACATAACAATAAGTCAAGAACAGAACAAGAACACCATAAGGTGCAAACATTTTTAGATGGATGCAAATAAATGAAAGAATGCAAGCACTCCCAGACATACCCCACGCGAAGGTAAGGAAAAACTCACTAAAACCTAACAATAGGGAAAAAAGCTCCACAGGCAGTGTGGAGGAGAGAAACCTTAGAAGGGCCATTCAAGGGGGGATCTCCCTTCTTAGATGTTGGTGATAGTAGTGTTGCAGACGGACAGTTGGTAAGCATGCACTCATGTGTGTAGTGGAACACAGATGAGTGCATGCAATAGCAACTGTACATTTTGAAAAATTTAAGATAGAGCTAATAGCGATAGCAACTGAACATTTTGAAAGATTAAAGATAGAGCTGATAGAGCAATCTATTTGAGGCACAGGGGCGGCGCAAAGAGGGACACGTCCTCCCCGTCTTAGTCAAGGGACATTTAACACTCCTAAAATTTTATTTTTTCAAAGGGCACTTTTTTGATGAGGCTCAAAAAGGCAGGTGCTCTAGCATCCCTTGGCCTCTATGTGTGCACGTGCCTGCATACACACATACACACACACACACACGCACACACACACACACACACACACACACACACACACACACACACACACACACACACACACACACACACACACACACACACACACACACACACACACACACACACACACAGGCAGGGTGAGAGGGGCATTATCTTGACATGGTGCTTTTATGAGTTACATGATGAAATATTGAAGAAATAGAGAAGGAGAGATTTAGAATCGCTTTAAGTGTTGTAATATATATATATATATATATATATATATATATATATATATATATATATATATATATATATATATATATATATATATATATATATGTGCATGTATGTATGTATGTATGTATGTATGTATGTATGTATGTATGTATGTATGTATGTATGTATGTATGTATGTATGTATGTATGTGTGTTTATGTGTGTGTATTTCACATGTGTATGTATGTGAATGTGTATGTCTGTATGTCTGTATGTGTGTGTGTGTGTGTGTACTGTATGTATGTGAGTGTGTGTATGTGTGTATGTACGTGTGTGTATTTATTGTGTGTGTGTGTGTTTGTGTGTATGAATGTAAGTATGTGTATGTGTGTTGTGGTTGTGTGTGTGTGTGTGTGTGTGTGTGTGTGTGTGTGTGTGTGTGTGTGTGTGTGTGTGTGTGTGTGTGTGTGTGTGTGTGTGTGTGTGTGTGTGTGTGTGTGTGTGTGTGTGTGTGTCACCATCTAGTGCAACAATGTACAAACATGCCAGAGTGAAACCAGAGTGGTTTGGCCTTACCAACGATGTTTTTGCTAACATACCCAATACACCGGACGTTGTTTTTGTTGACACCAGCCACGGGGAGGTGCTGGTCATAGAAGTAGGCTGTACCTTTGACCTCTACATGGACCAGGCCTTCCGGGACAAGTATATCAAATACCAACCACTTCTCAGTGTGATGGCTGACCTTGGGTATAGGTGTAGATATGGTGTACTTGTGTTCGGAAGTCTTGGCCATGTACACAAATCCACCATGACCGGTCTGAGAATTGCTGCAATGTCTAAAAGAAAAGCCAAACAAATTGCCAAATATTGCTCTGTCTCAGCTATTATTGGCAGCTTAGCCACGTGGAGAAGGAGGTGCTATGTGTACCCTTAAGTGTTCAGTGCTGCTTGGCCCCGATACATTTGATTCCCTGTTTATGCAATATAATTTGTGGAACCAAATAAAGTATTAAAATGTGTGTGTGTGTGTATTTATAAAGCCTGGCTCCTTCATAACTGATGTGATGAAATCAGAGGCCAGGTAGGCTGACTCAACCATGGCCTGCCCTTACTGTAACACACTGTTACGACCCTGGCTCATGGGCATGCAACCTATGTGCAAACCAACACCAAAACCCTGTGCTCTAACTCGAAGTGCTACTATCTCAAAGAACTATTAATATAAATGTAAACTAAAGTACTAAGGTAAACCCAACGGACAAGGACTGGAAGAACCTGA
>NC_140170.1:174145665-174165665 GCF_963971535.1 Notolepis coatsorum | reverse complement strand
CTATCTGTTCCTCTAGTCTCATAATACTATCTGTTCCTCTAGCCTCATAATACTATCTGTTCCTCTAGTCTCATAATACTATCTGTTCCTCTAGTCTCATAATACTATCTGTTCCTCTAGCCTCATAATACTATCTGTTCCTCTAGTCTCATAATACTATCTGTTCCTCTAGCCTCATAATACTATCTGTTCCTCTAGCCTCATAATACTATCTGTTCCTCTAGCCTCATAATACTATCTGTTCCTCTAGCCTCATAATACTATCTGTTCCTCTAGCCTCATAATACTATCTGTTCCTCTAGCCTCATAATACTATCTGTTTCTCTAGTCTCATAATACTATCTGTTCCTCTAGTCTCATAAAAATACTATCTGTTCCTCTAGTCTCATAATACTATCTGTTCCTCTAGTCTCATAATACTATCTGTTCCTCTAGTCTCATAATACTATCTGTTCCTCTAGTCTCATAATACTATCTGTTCCTCTAGTCTCATAATACTATCTGTTCCTCTAGTCTCATAATACTATCTGTTCCTCTAGTCTCATAATACTATCTGTTCCTCTAGTCTCATAATACTATCTGTTCCTCTAGTCTCATAATACTATCTGTTCCTCTAGCCTCATAATACTATCTGTTCCTCTAGTCTCATAATACTATCTGTTCCTCTAGTCCAGGGGTCAGGAACCTTTTTGACTGGGAGAGCCATAAAAGCCAAATATTTCTAAATATATTTCATTGGGAGCCATATATAGTATTTTTAACATATAATAAATTAAATATGTCTTACTTTTAATGCAACTTCTGGTGCTGCATGGTTTTGCTGATGGCCTTGTAATCTGGTTCACACGTGGTGAGATTGAGCTTCATGCAGGCGTTGAGGCTTACATCAGTTAAACGTGAGCGTAGGTTGGTCTTAATGTTCCCCATATGCGAGAATGACTGCCCACATGCATATGTAGAGCCAAACATGGTCAATATACGGCAATACTCACGCTGCATTGTGTGGTATGTCACAGGAAGCTCGTTCCAAGTTTTAAGAATCAGCTGGTCTTCAGGTTGAAGATTTTTTATTTCTGTCCACTTGTGTTCCCTCGCCAGCTCTGCTCGCTATATCTTCAGCTACAGATACTATTAGCTGTATCTTCAAAACTAATTTCTGTTTACTTTAAAATGACACAGTATTATTAAGAAATATCACAAGTATTAAAAAAATATATATATATATATATAATTTTATTTTTTTTACTCAAATATTTCTGGGAGCCATATGCTGTCACCAGAAGAGCTATATATGGCTCGCGAGCCATAGGTTCCCGACCCCTGCTCTAGCCTCATAATACTATCTGTTTCTCTAGCCTCATAATACTATCATCTGTTTCTCTAGTCTCATAATACTATCTGTTCCTCTAGTCTCATAATATGTTATTTTACTGTGCTTTTACTGTGCCATACTTTTATTACTGTTTTCTTATTAATGTGATGCTTTATATATGCGTTTGTGAGCTACATGACATGTATGAAAGGTGCTTTATAAATAAATACTTACTTACTTACTTACTTACTTACTTACTTACTTACTTACTTACTTACTTACTTACTTACTTACTTACTTACTTACTATCTGTTTCTCTAGTTTCATAAGACTATCATCTGTTCCTCTAGCCTCATAGGAACTCTCCACAGCATTAAACCTCCCTGGCAGCCTGTCGTGTTGCTGTCACACTGCAGGCTCAGGACATTTAGTTTGAGTGGCACTGTGTCATCAGTGTTTCATGTGCTAAACCACACGGCCTCTGCACCAGCCACACACCCACACAGCAGCACTGTCTGCACTACATGTGTTTGCACAGACCACACATACATATCTTAAATGCTTTATTTCAATCCAGTAATTCAATTATGATACATATGGTTAAAATTATAGAGGTAGACACACACACACACACACACACACACACACACACACACACACATATGCACGCATGCACACATGCAAAATGATGATAAAGAGTTTGTTATGGCTGTTAACCGCATACATGCATGTGCACACACACAGACACACACCTACATTCATACACACACAGGTCAGGAGAGCTGATGCAAAACTGTGATGAGATTGTTAAACATGCATACACACACACACACACACACACACAAAGAAGCCTACTCACACTCTCATGACACACTCTCTCTCTCTCACTCTCTCACACACACACACACACACACACACACACACACACACAAAGAAGCCTACTCACACTCTCATGACACACTCTCTCTCTCTCACTCTCTCACACACACACACACACACACACACACACACACACACACACACACACACACTCACTCACTCACTCACTCACTCACTCACTCACTCACTCACTCACTCACTCACTCACTCACTCACTCACTCACTCACTCACTCACTCACTCACTCACACAGGACAAAACAGATGATGCAAAATGATGATAAAGAGTTGGTTATGGCTGAAACTGAGGATGACATATTTACACACACACACACACACACACACACACACACACACACACACACACACACACACACACACACACACACACACACACACACACACACACACACACACACACACACACACACACACACACACACACACACACACACACACACACACACACACACACACACACACACACACACACACACACACACACACACACACACACACACACACACACACACACACACACACACACACACACACACACACAGCATGCCAGCTTAGGAAGAGAGTTGTGATGAAACCAACAGTAATGCTAGCTGTCGGCATGACAAATCTATCTAGGGTCACCTGACTCAGGGAGGGTCAACGCCCCCCTTCCTGGCTCCTCCCCCTTCAACAGTCTCATTTAGAGGAATCATGACTCACTGCTTCTAAATGCCAACTATTTACTAGTTATTATGAGCATTGACCTTTTCAGTGGGACCGCAATTGTTTATTTCTTGTCAGCTATTGATGTTAGAAATAAACCAACATTTTGTGTGTGTGTGTGTGTTTGCATGTCTCTGTGTGTGTCTGTTGTTACAAATCAAATCAAGTGGAGTTAATTCCTGTCAAATGAATGTGATTCAGTTTATGTGATTACATTCTGCACATGTTCTTGTGTATTGTGTTTGTCATGTGTGTATGTGTGTGTGTTTTACATGTTCTTGCGTATTGTGTTTGTCATGTGTGTATATGTGTGTGTTTTACATGTTCTTGCGTATTGTGTTTGCCATGTGTGTGTCTGTGTGTGTTTTCATGTTGTCTATTGTGTATATATCTGTGTGTGTGTTTACATGTTGAACAAACACTATACATACATACCCAATAAACATGTTGAAATATACAATACTACAGTCAGAAATACTACAGTCAGAAATCCTACAATCGGAGTCAGAAACACTAGTCAATACTGCAGTCAGAAATACTAGAACCAGAAAGACTACAGTCAGAAATACTAGTCAATACTATAGTCAGGAATAATAGTCCGAAATACTACAGTCAGAAATACTATAGTCAGAAATACTACAATCAGAAATACTAGTCAATACTGCAGTCAGAAATACTACAGTCAGAAATACTACAGTCAGTCAGAAATACTACAGTCAGAAATACTACAATCATAAATACTACAGTCAGAATTACTAGTCAATACTACAGTCAGAAATACTACAGTCGGTCAGAAATACTACAGTCAGAAATACTACAATCGTAAATACTACAGTCAGAATTACTAGTCAATACTGCAGTCAGAAATACTACAGCCGGTCAGAAATACTACAGTCAGAAATACTACAATCGTAAATACTACAGTCAGAATTACTAGTCAATACTGGAATCAGAAATACTACAGTCAGAAATACTACAGTGAGAAATACTACAATCAGAAATACTACAGTCAGAATTACTAGTCAATACTGGAATCAGAAATACTACAGTCAGAAATACTACAGTGAGAAATACTACAACCAGAAATACTACAGTCAGAAATACTACAGTCAGAAATACTACAATCAGAAATACTACAGTCAGAAATACTAGTCAATACGGCATTGCATGTTCTCTCCCCGTGCTCGCAAGGGTTTCTCCTCCCAATAAGATAAACCCAAATGGAAAAACATGCAGAACAGATCACTAACGCTGTCACGTCCCTGACGAAGACAGACAGGAGCACTTGGATTGGTCCCCGGGCGCGGCCCACGCTGGCTGCCCTTTGGGGGAAGGACGACGGGATGGGTCAAGTGCAGAGAGACATTTAATCGGCGATGAATCGATTCGATGCATGTGTGTGTTCCTGTGTGTCACCCATGTGTTACCTTCTGCCTGTCTTCTAGACCTACAGAAGGCTTTCGACACAGTGAACCATGACATACTGCTCTCCAAGCTTAAGGCCTTGGGTATGTCTGAGACAGTGGTCAGATGGTTCTCTTCCTACCTTGCTGATAGGGTGCAGCGGGTCGAGGTCAGTGGCACTATGTCAGAGGCCATGCCCATTGTATGTGGGGTCCCACAAGGAAGCGTGCTAGGACCTCTCCTTTTTTTACTGTACATAAATGACATGTCAGCAGCATGCTCATGTAACTTGTTTTTATTTGCAGACGACTCAGCCCTGCTAGTCTCACACAAGGATCAGAACACACTAGAACAGATGCTAGGTGAAGAACTTGCAGGGGTCAGCAGGTGGCTTTCGGACAACAGGCTTTCTCTTCACCTAGGTAAAACAGAGGCAGTACTATTAGCCTCCAAGCCCAAGCTCAGGAAAGCACGGGAGTTTAATATCCAGCTAGGAGCTGTAACCCTAAAACAGCAAAAAAAAGCTAAGTATCTAGGCTGTATGATAGACGGGAGCCTAGATGGGGAGGCTATGGCCTCCCAAGTGCTGGGCAAAGTCAACGCCCGCACCCATGGCCCTCATGCATCAACGTGGACTTTGAACTTGACCTACTTCCACACGTAAGCACGGAATGTAGAACTAGCGTACGCACAGGGAAGTCGGCATTCATCACACGTGCGTACGCAGGCTCTATGGTCCTCCGTGTTGATGAATACCACTTTGTTCTACCGTCAATGCTCGTGCATGATTATCCATATATGGTCATGGAAATGAGGAAACACCCCCCATGGGATGTGAAATAATGGACCGACCCGAGCGGGACTCCGAGAAACTCCACGGAGAATTCACTGCTGTCGAACCAAGAAGACACTATCGCGTATTATGATTTATGGGATAAATAAAAGGCGGACTTGTAAACGGTGATGTCAGATATCAACGGCTCCCTAAAACCATTGCTGCAATTCTGCCTGGACAGCTCAAAATACTAATAAAGACCGTTCGTTGACCACTGTTTGGCGCTGGTTGTGTGTCATTATAACCGTGCTGTATGAATGCCTTTATTAGTTGTGTTCGATTGGCTATATGATTTTTAGAGGCATCTATTTTGTTGTCGGCTAATAAAGACCGCGCTGGAATATGACTGCCTTTTCCCGTGTTGTTTGATTAATACCCACGGATTAAAGTTCTCCTCAATTCTATTCCAAATCGCGATGGATCTCCCGTCAATTTTCTACCTGCTGCATATGATTTCTAGAGGCATACTACAATCTATTTTGATGTCAGTATTGGGTAGCCTATATAAACAATATAATACGAGAGCATAGAACAATGAATCTCACTGCATGTATGATGTATCCTGCCTTTCAATACATGAACTTGAATCCCATCATATAGTCTGTCCACTATCTGCATGGTGTCATTGCAATGCGTTTTCTATTCTTTCTTGTACAGTAAAAAGGGGGAAGAACACTATTCATATGACTTATTCTGCTTACAGCTTCGAAATTCCACTTGTTTCGTTTAACGTAAAGCCTTTTAAATATAATCAAAACGTTCCCGTGTTTCGGCGGTCTGTGCGCAAAATAATAACGAGTTGAGCTTTATGATTTATGATGAATTGAAAATGGGGGACCCTGATGTAAACAAGACGAAAGTTGGTCTGCATCCCCAATTAACAATTGTATGTACTGAGCTGTACTGTACTGTACCCATTCTGCAATCTGTTAATAAACTTTTCAATCAATCAATCAATCAAGCTACGCGGAGCGCAGTCAGTCAGTAGCCTACACCCCGTATATTCCGATAACGCTATATAAACCATGAATGAATGAATGAATGAATGAAAACTTTATTAACAGATTGCAGAATGGGTACAGTACAGTACAGCTCAATACATACAATTGTTAAGGGGATGCAGACCAGAGAAAGACTTTCGTCTTGTTTACATCAGGGTCCCCCATTTTCAATTCATCGTAACATATATGACATGCTGCATTCATTCTGAGAGAAAGATCTATTATTCCAAATGCTATTTATAGGGTTTTGACCATAATTACACTACTGTTGCTATCTTACAATGAACTATAATGAACTACGGTTCATACAGAACATCCAGTGTTATTATGCACAGAAGCTCATTTCCTTGTTGTAATAATATATTCTACCACTGGGAGCTAGGTACGCCAGGTCTGAAATGTGCGTAGATGTACGCACGAAGTCAAGTTCAAATCGAAATTGATGAATCCCACTCTTTGCTTAGAAATGATCGTACGCACGGGTTACGCACAGATCTGTGCGTAGAACACGTTGATGCATGAGGGCCCATGTACCTAGCTAGGAAAGCCAACCTCCTTGGCAGAGATAGCCTCAGGCTATTAGCAAATAGCCTAGTACTCTGCCACTTTGACTATGGTAGCGTATCGTGGTTCGAGGGCCTGTCAGTGACCATAAAAAAGAAGCTTCAGGTTTCCCAAAATAAGCTAGTAAGGGTGGTAATGGGTCTTGGCCCTCGCACCCACATAGGGAGGAGTCACTTCCAGGAGCTAAACTGGCTTCCTATAGAGGCCAGAGTTACCCAGCTCAGACTGAACATAGTGCACAATATTATAAACCAAAGGTCCCCTAGATACCTCCAAAACTACTTCACCCCGGTCAACGAATCCCACAACCACAGAACTAGAGCAAGCATAGCAAACCTGAAGCCTGCTTCTTTCCGATCGAAACTGGGCCAATGCTCCCTTACTTTCTCTGGAGCCCAGGATTGGAACAAGCTGCCTCTCCCCATCAAGCAGAGCTTGAGCCTCCACAGCTTCAAGAGAAGCGTCAGGAAGTGGCTCATGGACAGAATAGAAGAATAGCCCCCTATAGTTTGAATGGGTTTCCAATCAGTTTTTAGTTATTGTGGGGTATACAATTTTAGCAATAGGTTAGTCTTTTAATGTTTTAAATGTATGAGTTTTGTGTTATTGTCAGTTTTTAGTTATTGTTACTTACTTACTTAGGCCCATCGCTCCCAATGGAGCATAGGCCATCTACGACTTTTCTCCATCCAACACGGCTTTGGGCTGTCCTTTCTGCCTCCCCCCAGGTAGTTCCTTGTCTCTTGAGCTCCGCCTCAGTGTCCCGCCTCCAGGTGTTCTTAGGCCGCCCTCTCTTCCGCTTCCCTTGGGGATTCCAAGTCAGGGCCTGGCGTGTAGTACTGGTAGCCGGTTTCCTCAAAGTGTGGCCTATCCATCCCCACTTTCGTCTCAGGATCTGCTTCTCCACTGGTTCCTGTCTTCCTTTCAGCCATAGTTCCTCATTCTTGATTTTGTTTGGCCACCGGATCCCAAAGATGCGTTTCAGACAGCTGTTTATAAAGGTCTGTATCTTCTGCAATGTTCTTTTCGTCATTCTCCAAGTTTCTGAACCGTAGAGAAGGACAGATTTGACATTTGAATTGAAGAGCCGCACTTTGGTTGTCATGGCGATGTCCTTGGAGGACCAGATGTTCTTCAGAATGATGAATGCTGCTCTGGCTTTGCCTACTCTTGCTGTGACGTCGCCATCTGTGCCGCCCTTCTTATCCAAGATACTGCCTAGGTAAGTGAAGGAGTTGACTTCCTGTATGGATTCATCACCTACTGTGACTGTGTTGTTGGTAGAGGTGTTGATCATCATTAGGTTGGTTTTCTTCCTGTTTATTCTCAACCCAGTCTCAAGGGATGTAGTTGCCAGCTTGGTTGTCTTGTCCTGCATCTGGTTGTAGTTGTGTGACAGGAGAGCCAGGTCATCAGCAAAGTCGAGGTCATCCAGTTGTGTCCATAGGGTCCACTGTATGCCGTTTTTATTTCCTTTTGTGGTGGTCTTCATAATCCAGTCTATGACTAGAAGGAATAGAAAGGGCGATAGGAGGCATCCCTGACGCACACCGGTCTTGACCTCAAAACTCTCTGACAGTTGGCCTGCATGTAAAACTTTGCATGATGTTCCTTGATAGGTGTTTTGAATCAGAGTGATGATTTTCTTTGGGATACCATAATGCCTCAGCAGTTTCCACAGAGTCTCTCTATCCACACTGTCAAAGGCTTTTTCATAGTCTATGAAGTTTATGTATAATGGAGAGTTCCATTCGATGGATTGCTCTATAATGATGCGCAGGGTGGCGATCTGGTCCGTGCAAGATCTGTTGCTCCGGAAGCCTAGTTATTGTGGGGTATACAATTTTAGCGTTAGGTTAGTCTTATAATGTT
This sequence comes from Notolepis coatsorum, assembly GCF_963971535.1. Classification (NCBI taxonomy): domain Eukaryota; kingdom Metazoa; phylum Chordata; class Actinopteri; order Aulopiformes; family Paralepididae; genus Notolepis; species Notolepis coatsorum. The sequence continues at coordinate 174,157,077 of NC_140170.1, read as the reverse complement.
TTAAATGTATGAGTGTTGTGTTATTGTCGTGTTTTTTTGTTGTGGCCTAACAGCCCTGGGACCATGACGGAAATAAGGGTTTTACTCTTTCTCATGTTATCCTTTGGATCCTTGTTGTGTGTTTTTAATCCATCAATAAAATCAAATCAAATCAAACCATGTCCTCCACAGAGACGTGTTGTTACCATGTCCTCCACAGAGACGTGTTGTTACCATGTCCTCCACAGAGACGTGTTGTTACCATGTCCTCCACAGAGACGTGTTGTTACCATGTCCTCCACAGAGACGTGTTGTTACCATGTCCTCCACAGTGACGTGTTGTTACCATGTCCTCCACAGTGACGTGTTGTTACCATGTCCTCCACAGAGACGTGTTGTTACCATGTCCTCCACAGAGACGTGTTGTTACCATGTCCTCCACAGAGACGTGTTGTTACCATGTCCTCCACAGAGACTGAACGTGTTGTTACCATGTCCTCCACAGAGACGTGTTGTTACCATGTCCTCCACAGAGACGTGTTGTTACCATGTCCTCCACAGAGACAGTGACGTGTTGTTACCATGTCCTCCACAGTGACGTGTTGTTACCATGTCCTCCACAGAGACGTGTTGTTACCATGTCCTCCACAGAGACAGTGACGTGTTGTTACCATGTCCTCCACAGAGACAGTGACGTGTTGTTACCATGTCCTCCACAATGACGTGTTGTTACCATGTCCTCCACAGAGACGTGTTGTTACCATGTCCTCCACAGAGACGTGTTGTTACCATGTCCTCCACAGAGACGTGTTGTTACCATGTCCTCCACAGAGACGTGTTGTTACCATGTCCTCCACAGAGACGTGTTGTTACCATGTCCTCCACAGAGACGTGTTGTTACCATGTCCTCCACAGAGACGTGTTGTTACCATGTCCTCCACAGTGACGTGTTGTTACCATGTCCTCCACAGTGACGACGTGTTGTTACCATGTCCTCCACAGAGACGTGTTGTTACCATGTCCTCCACAGAGACGTGTTGTTACCATGTCCTCCACAGAGATGTGTTGTTACCATGTCCTCTACAGTGACGTGTTGTTACCATGTCCTCCACAGAGACGTGTTGTTACCATGTCCTCCACAGAGACGTGTTGTTACCATGTCCTCCTCCACAGAGACGTGTTGTTACCATGTCCTCCACAGAGACGTGTTGTTACCATGTCCTCCACAGAGACGTGTTGTTACCATGTCCTCCACAGAGACAGGAATGGTTTGGTTTAACTGGACAGAGTAAAGACTGAATATCCCACACTGCTTTCTGAGAGAGAGAGAGAGAGAGAGAGACATGGAGAGAGAGAGAGAGAGAGAGAGAGAGAGAGAGAGAGAGAGAGAGAGAGAGAGAGAGAGACAGACAGACAGACAGACAGACAGACAGACAGACAGACAGACAGACAGACAGACAGACAGACAGACAGACAGACAGACAGACAGACAGACAGACAGACAGACAGACAGACAGACAGAGAGAGAGAGAGAGAGAGAGACAGACAGACAGACAGAGAGACAGAGAGAGAGAGACATTACACTGCAGTGACCGCTGGTTCGAGCCCTGGCTGTGGTGTCTTTTTTAGTGTTTGTTTTGTAAGCGACTTATAAGTTCTGTACAACAGCAGGGCCCTGTTTCATGTACGTGGTTCAACTAAGTCGATCAACATGTCCATTATCCAGCTTCAGTTAACCCGATGTTCAAAGCCGGGATTTTCCTGTTTCACAAAGGAGGATTCAGTCTCGTTAACTCAAGCCAGACTTGAGAGTCAGGCTCAAGTCAGGCTAGATGCGCGCTCCCGTTTTAGGTGGAAAGCCAGCACGTATCGATGGCAGAGACCCTGATTCTCAACGGCATTGATTGATTAATTGATTTAAGACTTTATTGACAGATTGCAATAGGCTCAATCGCCTCGCCGACAAGTTAAATGCGTTATCTATAGGCTAATTCTAAGTCCCTCATTACCTCAATCAATCAGATTATATTTCTTTAAACTTGCCTGCTGGATTGAATAATCAAATGAGATCTTGCTAGCGAAAATAACTAGTTAACTGTTATACAGAATTACGAGACGGCTTTCTTGCCCATTGATTGATGTATAGTCAATATTTAACTTATCTCCAATGTGGTCCAACGGGTTGTTCTTTTGACTTCCACACGGACGACCCGGGTTCAAGACCGGGGTCCTTCTTTTTGCAATATAGGAATAATTCAATTTGGTGCACGTTGAGAGCTATATAAAGAATGACATCCTCAATGCATGTAGATTTATAATATTTTAACTTAAAACCAGACTACTTTGGCGTATAATCATTAATATTATATTCAAAAAAATCATATTGGAAACACGGGGATTTGAACCCCGGTCGGTGGATTGGGAGGCTTGAGCACTACCGCTGGGCCACTGGGCCAGATGGGATAAATTCATTGTTTATACATTAATGAACGAGAGACCCGTGTTTAGAATATCCTTTGTTTTGAATGAAGTTTATCTCTTTATCCTCATTCATTAATGTGACGTCAACGGCTCATTCAATTTCTCAAATCCGTCAAACAGCGCATCTCATCAGACATCTTAATCCCAGTTACAATTAAAATAACCACATCATGTGTACATCGCACGAGCGAGCGCCACCGTCGCCACGGTATATATAACGTGCATTATTTAGGACAAAGTGAATTTAATATCAGCATTTTGGGTCTATTTTACATTTCAAAAGCCCCCTCTGGAAGAATGGAGCACAAAAACGTAATTCAGAATGGTATAATGCAGATCGTAGACTGTGGGAATAGTTTCAGGAAACGGGCTGTCACTTCTTTGCGGGGGCGTGGCGATAGTTCAGGCTAACTTGAACTTGAACTCTGCTTTCGACCAGGCTCAAACTTTTGGATATGTTGTCATGGTGATTTGGAAAATCCAGGTACATGAAATCGGAAAGTCAGGCTAACCCAGTTATCCAGCTAAAGTTATCCGGCTAACTCGGTTATCCCGGTACATGGAACGGGGCCCAGGCCACACAAGTCAGCAGGACGGGCACAGCTCTGGCAGCTAAAGGTCAGTGATATTGTTCGTCAAACAGTGTTGAACTTCAGTGCTACAGTCTTAAGTAGTATAGTAGTAAAGACAAATTAGCATAGTAGGTAGTAATATGGGCACACACACACATACACACACAGACACACACACACACACACGCACGCACGCACGCACGCACGCACGCACGCACACACACACACACACACACACACACACACACACACACACACACACACACACACACACACACACACACACACACACACACACACACACACACACACACACAGGCAGATGCAACACACCGATAGAACACGGTCTCCCTGGCAACCACATACACAAACACACACACACACACACACACACACACACACACACACACACACACACACACACACACACACACACACACACACACACACACACACACACACACACACACACACACACACACACACACACACACACACACACACACACACACACACACAGTCTTGTGCCTTGTGTTCAACACTAAACTGAATGCTCTCTGCCGTAACGAGATGCAATCAACATGCAACGATGACCAACACTTAGAACACACACACACACACACACACACACACACACACACACACACACACACACACACACACACACACACACACACACACACACACACACACACACACACACACACACACACACACACACACGAGAGAGAGAGAGAGAGAGAGAGAGAGAGAGAGAGAGAGAGAGAGAGAGAGAGAGAGAGAGAGAGAGAGAGAGAGAGAGAGAGAGTGAGATGAAGTCATGGTCTGAGATTGCAAGAGTTGCAGGGTGTTGGGTTGGATGGGAGAGCGATAGAGTGTATGGTGTGTGTGTGTGTGTGTGTGTGTGTGTGCATGCAGGCCAGGTTGGTGTGAGTGTCTATGATAGAATGTAACCCCGCAAGCTGATATCTGACAGCTCAAACAGCCTCAGCTTCAACCTTCAGTCAGTGACACAGAACAGAGTTCAGTTGGTAACGTAGCTACAGTACAATAGACTTACACACCATCCCTCAGGCTGCAGTGTGTTCTGTTCATATGGCCTGGCTGGCTCTCCATCTGGGTGGTCCATTAGGACCGATGGGTTTGTTTCTATCTGGTCCATTAGGACCGATGGGTTTGTTTCTATCTGGTCCGGGACTGATGGGTTTGTTTCTATCTGGTCCATTAGGACTGATGGGTTTGTTTCTATCTGGTCCATTAGGACCGATGGGTTTGTTTCTATTTGGTCCGGGACTGATGGGTTTGTTTCTATCTGGTCCATTAGGACTGATGGGTTTGTTTCGATCTGGTCCATTAGGACTGATGGGTTTGTTTCGATCTGGTCCATTAGGACTGATGGGTTTGTTTCGATCTGGTCCATTAGGACTGATGGGTTTGTTTCGATCTGGTCCATTAGGACTGATGGGTTTGTTTTGATCTGGTCTATTAGGACTGACTGTATTGCAGATTAAGTATTGATTTTCCTATGTTGGCTTAATGTTCTTTTCGGGAACGGTTTTTGTTGATTGTTTTATTTTGCAAACTTTAACTTTTTTTGTTCTTTTCGGGATCGGTTTTTGTTGATTGTTTTATTTTGCAAACTTTAACTTTTTTTTTTAATTTGTTTTTGAATTATGGGTAGGTTGTTCTATAAGCCATTTGGCTTCAAACCTATCCTTTTCGCTTGTTTATTTGTAAACATTTCGAAAAATTATTTGTTTATTGTTTATTTATTTGTAAACATTCTAAATCAAATCATTAATTAATTCATTAATTTGTTTCTATCTGGTCCAGGACGCGTCTATTAGTTTCCTAACGCATTTATGCTTCCGCGTTCGCGTTTTGTGACTCTGATTGGCCACTGCTGTTTCTGGTGCGATCTGATTGGCCACTGACGTTTCTGGTCATGTGACATGTGCGCCCAATCGCGTGACGCGCCCACTTCCGCCTCGACCAGCAGCAAACTACCTAACGCCTAGTTTATCACTGGTTAAGCTTAGGCGACTCTTTCGAAGTTGGTTAAGGTTAGAGTTTGGAATCAGGGCTGGTGTTCTATCGCCCTGCTCTAAGACAAACTCTAACCTTAACCAACTTCGAAAGAGCGCCTAAGCTTAACCGGCGAAAGAACTTGCCGTCACACGATTGGTGCGACCAGAAACATCAGTGGCCAATCAGAGCGCAAAACGCGAACACGGAAGCATAAATGCGTTAGGAAACGAATAGACGCGTCCAGGACTGATTGGTTTGTTTCTATCTGGTCCATTAGGACTGATGGGTTTGTTTCTATCTGGTCCATTAGGCCCGATGGGTTTGTTTCTATCTGGTCCAGGACTGATGGGTTTGTTTTTAGCTGATAGAGGACAGGTGATTTGCTAACATGGTGGATACTGTACATTATAATGTTGTGACAGTGTATCATTACTGCTAACATGGTGGATACTGTACATTATAATGTTGTGACAGTGTATCATTACTGCTAACATGGTGGATACTGTACATTATAATGTTGTGACAGTGTATCATTACTGCTAACATGGTGGATAACATTGTAATGTTGTGACCAGGCATGTCTAGTCTTGTTTTTATAATATTATATAATATATTTGATGCTGGGTCCAGCTGTACTAGACATGTCTAGTCTTGTAAATCCTGTAATGGAAATATTATCTTCATGGAGCAACGCTCTAAGAACACATGTCTGTCTTGAATCATGAGGGACTTACAGTACAGTAATGAAAGTTACAGTAATGAAAATTTTTCATTTTCTCTGTAACCACCAAAGGTCTCTGTTGGCGGAGCCCATGTATTACAGTATAATGGCCAGCAGAGGGAGCTCTCACCCTGTCAGACCCTGCCAGGCTGGTGAAGCTCTGCAGCCTCTCTGGCTTCTCCAACACTATAAGCAATACGTGAGACAACGATGTACAGGCCCTGGGCTGTGAGGTGTCCCCATCGTAAACATTCTCCATCAGCAGCAGCAGACACCTCACATCAGCAGCAGACACCTCACATCAGCAGCAGCAGACACCTCACATCATCAGCAGCAGACACCTCACATCAGCAGCAGCAGACACCTCACATCAGCAGCAGCAGACACCTCACATCAGCAGCAGCAGACACCTCACATCATCAGCAGCAGACACCTTACATCAGCAGCAGACATGATGGGTTTGTCTCTATCGGGTCCAGGACTGATGGGTTTGTTTCGATCTGGTCCATTAGGACTGATGGGTTTGTTTCTATCTCGTCCATTAGGACTGATGGGTTTGTTTCTATCTGGTCCATTAGGACTGATGGGTTTGTTTCTATCTGGTCCAGGACTGATGGGTTTGTTTCTAGCTGATAGAGTCCATGTGATTTGGTCTCTCTCTGGTCCAGGACTGGTCTATCTGGTACAGGACTGGTGGACTTGTCTTTATATCTATCTGTTTTACGAGTGATGGGCTGGTCTCTCTCTGGTCCAGGACTGATGGGTTGATCTCTTTGGTCCAAGATTCATGGGTGTTTCTCTGGTCCATGATTGGTGGGTTGGTCTCTCTATCTAGATGGTCCAGGACTGATGGGTTGATCTCTTTGGTCCAAGATTCATGGGTGTTTCTCTGGTCCATGATTGGTGGGTTGGTCTCTCTATCTAGATGGTCCAGGGCTGATGGGTTAGTCTCTCTCTGGTTCATGATTGGTGGGTTGGTCTCTCTATTTATCTGGTCCAGGACTGATGGGTTGGTCTCTCTCTGCTCCATGATTGGTGGGTTGGTCTCTCTATCTAGCTGGTCCAGGACTGGTGGGTTGGTCTCTCTCTGCTCGTTGATTGGTGGGTTGGTCTCTCTATCTAGCTGGTCCAGGACTGGTGGTCCATGGCATCTGGAACAGAAACAGTTAAACCTGCACTATGGAACTTTTTCATGAGATTATCACTTATTTAGGAAGAATGAAAAATATAAATCTTTTAGCATCCTAATCAAGGGGTTTGGCTGAGTTGGGCTGAACATGAGAAAACCATCCCAACAGTGATGCATGAAACAGGCTCTTCTGGTCTGGTACGACCAGTGTAGTGAAATCCAGAAAAGGCTGTAGTCTCATTTAAGAGATTATGAACAGTGTAACAGTATTATTACTGCTAACATGGTGGATAGTGTACATTATAATGCTGTGACAATGTATCATTACTGCTAACATGGTGGATACTGTATAATGTTGTGACAATGTATCATTACTGCTAACATGGTGGATACTGTATAATGTTGTGACAATGTATCATTACTGCTAACATGGTGGGTACTGTATACTGTTGTGACAGTGAATCATTACTGCTAACATGGTGGGTACTGTATACTGTTGTGACAGTGTATCATTACTGCTAACATGGTGGATACAGTACATTATAATGTTGTGACAGTGTATCATTACTGCTAACATGGTGGATACTGTATAATGTTGTGACAGTGTATCATTACTGCTAACATGGTGGATACTGTACATTATAATGTTGTGACAGTGTATAATTACTGCTAACATGGTGGATACTGTACATTATAATGTTGTGACAGTGTATCATTACTGCTAACATGGTGGATACTGTACATTATAATGTTGTGACCAGGCATGTCTAGTCTTGTTTTTATAATATTATATAATATATTTGATGCTGAGTCCAGCTGTACTAGACATGTCTTGTTTTTATAATATTATATAATATATTTGATGCTGGGTCCAGCTGTACTAGACATGTCTAGTCTTGTAAATCCTGTAATGGAAATATTATCTTCATGGAGCAACGCTCTAAGAACACATGTCTGCTTTGAATCTTAAGGGACCTACAGTACAGTAATGAAAGTTACAGTAATGAAAATGTTTCATTTTCTCTGTAACCACCAAATGTCTCTGTTGGCGGAGCCCATGTATTACAGTATAATGGCCAGCAGAGGGAGCTCTCACTCTGTCAGACCCTGCCAGGCTGGTGAAGCTCTGCAGCCTCCCCATCATAAACATTCTCCATCAGCAGCAGCAGACACCTCACATCATCAGCAGACACCTTACATCAGCAGCAGTTGAAAATGTAGTTGCCTCCCAGCTCCAGGACCACCTTAAAAATAACACCCTGTTCGAGAAGTTCCAGTCAGGCTTTCGCTCATCCCACAGCATGGAAACAGCTCTGCTCAGGGTGACGAATGACCTTCTAATGACCGCTGACGCAGGATCACCATCACTTCTCATCCTCCTCGATCTGACAGCGGCGTTTGACACTGTGGACCACACCATCCTCCTGGAGCGCCTCCACAACACTGTTGGACTGTCGGACCATGCACTGCAGTGGTTCCAGTCCTACCTCTTAGGCAGGACTGAATATGTCTCACTGGGAGGACACAAGTCCAGGATGCTCGATGTCACCTGTGGTGTTCCGCAGGGGTCGGTTCTTGGTCCCATCCTATTCATCACCTACATGCTCCCCCTCGGTCGTGTCATCGGCAGACATGGAATGTCCTTCCACTGTTATGCCGATGACACACAACTCTACATAAAAAACTGCCCCAAACCCCTCTGCAGCTCTGTCATGTCTCACCACCTGTCTTGAGGAGATAAAGGCATGGATGAACAGCAACTTCCTCCAACTAAACAGCAAAAAAACCGAGGCACTTCTCATTGGCACCCCTCACCAGGTTCAGTCTTCATCCATATCCCATCTCACCTTTGACAGCCAGGTAATCCCCCTCTCCCCAGTCACAAATCTGGGGGTTCGATTTGACCCCCACCTGACCTTCAACATCCACATAAAACACCTCTGCAAGACCTCATTCTATCACCTAAAAAATATATCCAAACTCCGTCCCATTCTAACCCTGTCAGATGCAGAGAAGCTTGTCCATGCCTTTGTCTCCTCAAGACTGGACTACTGTAACGGACTCTTCATCGGAATTCCTGGCAAGAGCATCCAAAAGCTGCAATACATCCAGTACAGCGCTGCCAGGATCCTGATGAGAGTCCGTAAACACGATCACATGATCCCCATCCTCCACTCACTACATTGGCTCCCCGTCTCATCCCGGATCAATGACAAAATCTTGATGCTCACCCATAACTGCATAAACGGACACGCACCCCTCTACCTTCTGGAACTCATCACTCCACAATCCTCCACCCCTACCCTCATATCTGCAGGTAGCCTGCTCCTTCGGGTCCCCAATACCCGGCTCTGCGCCATGGGTGACCGAGCCTTCTGCACGGCTGCACCACGCCTGTGGAACAGCCTCCCCATCCAGCTGAGGGCACCACAGAGCCTGGACTCTTTTAAAACAGGCCTGAAAACTGTTTAAAAAGGCCTTTGACTGTTAGCTTTTTTTTTATATTATTATTTCATTTCTTGTGCTGTTGTTTAAAATGTTCTGTTTATACTATGTTTTTAACTATTTTATCTTATTTTTATTCTGTAGTTTATCATCAGCAGACACCTCAAATCATCAGCAGACACCTCACATCATCAGCAGACACCTCACATCATCATCAGCAGACACCTCACATCATCAGCAGACACCTCACATCATCAGCAGACACCTCACATCATCAGCAGACACCTCACATCATCAGCAGACACCTCACATCAGCAGCAGACACCTTACACCAGCAGCAGACACCTCACATCATCAGCAGACACCTCACATCAGCAGCAGACACCTCACATCATCATCAGCAGACACCTCACATCATCAGCAGACACCTCACATCATCAGCAGACACCTCACACCAGCAGTAGACACCTCACACCAGCAGTAGACACCTCACATCAGCAGCAGACACCTCACACCAGCAGTAGACACCTTACACCAGCAGCAGACACCTCACACCAGCAGCAGACACCTCACACCAGCAGCAGACACCTCACATCAGCAGCAGCAGACACCTTACACCAGCAGCAGACACCTCACATCAGCAGCAGACATCAGCAGCAGACACCTCACACCAGCAGCAGCAGCAGCAGCAGAAGCAACAGTTTTCATCTCACGATACCTCACAGTGCATTGGCTTGGCTTGGTAACAGCAGTCATGTGGTAAGTTACTCTGGTGCCAGGAAAGTTGCTCCCGTTCTCTGAGCCCGTCTGTCATGATCTCTATACCAAATGTTGAATGGAATTAATTATAATTAGAAATAATTATGTCTACTTTACTCTCCTGGATAGAACAACGTCTCTCAGTACGTTACTGTAACGGTCATTGGTTATGAATCTTTCAGCCTCCCATGACAACTACAATACCCACAGTCCTCCCCCAATCAATCACTGCCCCTGACAGCGTGACAAATACAATAGACCACCGCAACACTTACGGGATTCTGAAATCAGGGAGGAGATCGCGGGGGGGTCAAATGAAGGAATGTGGATGAGAGCCTTGATGTAAGTGGTTGTAGCTACGGCTGTGTGGGTGCTGGAGACATGATCGAATAGACTTTTATACGCATGAGTCTCGTGAACACGGCGCGACCAATTCGAAATCGATCGGAACCTAATCGGCCAAGCTATAGTCCCTTTTTCAGCACCTACTCCCCATGCGCATGCGCAGATTCCCAAAGGATTCTGAAGGCACGCGAAGCCGCGTTGGAATGTTCCATCAGAGGGGGGGGGGGGAGTGTTGCGTTTATATTTTTGTGTGTACTTACAGTATAATAAAGTGCTGTAAAGTAGTAGTAGTAGTATTACATAATACATATCTAATTAGTACCATTTCTCTCTATTTCTCCCTCCCTCTCTCTCTGTCTGTCTCTCTGTCTCTCTCTCTCACACACACACACACACATCTCTCTCTCTGCCAGTCACACGCTCCGTAGCAGTATCTCTTCAATTAGGCTGTCCTCAGGCCACATGACTGGGAATATCACTAAAACACACACACACACACACACACACATACACACGTGCACGCATGCACACACTTAAACACTTACATCCCCCCACCCTCCAGGGCACGTGAGACACCTTAGCCTGGAGATAACCCCCCTACACACACACGCGCACACACACACACACACACAGTAATGCACTCACCACATGGTACAAACTATATGTACTGTACCATCAGAATGTATTGAGTTGCAGAATGATAAATGTAACCTCTAACTTAAACTGTAATCCACAAAGAAAATTATTAGAAGCTAATTCCAAAAGTATTATTATTATCATCTATCATCATTATACATCTAAATGATGTATACAATTTAATAAAATAATTATTATTATATACAATTTATACTTCTACTACAACTACTACTAATAATAATGATTATTATTATAATAATATAATATTATTAATATTATATAATATTTATAATGATAAGACTCGTAGCCATGTCTTT
>NC_140170.1:174116559-174145465 GCF_963971535.1 Notolepis coatsorum | reverse complement strand
ACAGTCGTAGCCATGTCTTTAATATCCTTATAGATGTGATTATTTCCTTAAATCTTTCTGAGTAATCTAGAAAGTCAGCAGTGTCTGTCATCTGCTCTGTTTGCATTACTGTTGCTATTGTTTATAATCCGTTTAGTGAAATCCCATTATGTCATCTGTCATACTACACACACACACACACACACACACACACACCGGTACTACACACATGAACACACTGTCAAGGAACAGTATGGAATTTTGACTTCTAAAAACATTCTAAAAACCAGTTTGCTCTTATTACAAACCAGCAGTCCACATTTCAGAATTCCTGAAATCAGTACAAGACAACATTGGACCTCATTCCAAGTTAAGTTAAGAATACACTTTGGTTGCCTAAGGTTAAATTAATGATATACCATAGATTGCCAGCGCTATTTGTCTATGGAGAAAGTCCCCTTCTTTGCAGGGCTATAACTTTTTAAATTCTATTGCTACATTGCCATTATTAGGGCCCATTCAAAGTCCTATATGTATTGTTCATTGTGTAGCAACGTTAAACTTTTTCATTCACATATTCATAGTAAAGTATGGTCTAATGTATAAGTATGTTTTCATCTCTTTCTGCAGCTTTCTCCAGAACGTGATATATAGCCCCAAATGCATTATATTGATGATGAAATACAGTTTGATGGCAATCAGCGCGATATAAAAAATTCCAACTAGACGTACTTCTAGAAGTTACTACACGTCATCTGATGTTGACCGGATGGGCGAGGGGGCGTTTATAATTCCGTGGGCAGCGTTATACCAATCATCTAATGTGGGTCAAATGTTGATAATATCAGTTATTATCGAAGACGGTAACGTTACACGCTGAAACTCACCCCAGTCTCCGCGCGCCGTTGGGCGATCATCGTCGAGTAGAAATTTTATCATTATGGGATATATTATTACCCGGTCCATCTCCAGCTTGTATAATGGTATATACGTCCAAATCATGTTGTTTATCGAGTTATTGGCAATCGATCGCTATGTGGTGTGACGAGCTAGAGTGCCGGAACCTATACCGAGTGGCCGGAAGCAATACGGACGTCTAGCAAAACCTCTACTGCGCTTCCTGTTAAGCGGTTGCGCCGATCGGCCACCAGATGGCGCTCCTGAACCGCCAGAGAGCTCAGTGGGTCCTGCTGGTGTATCTCAGGCCAGCGGAGGGACATTATGAATCCGATCGCAGATTTTTGAAATATTGATATAAGGACGCTGTACAGCGTCCCCCGGCAACTTTAGCATGGCCAGCAAAGATGTGAGAAGACGTGTCCCGGCACTCAAAGTGTTAAGAATACATTTCTTCTTAACTCTCACAAGTTTCTTTAGATAAAAACCTTGCAATTTGTCCCACCATTCCTGCCATGTTCATGACTCTTTTAGAAAGATCTGTACTTTGAGTCGCCCATGAGAGAATGTTTTGTATTTTAACTCCTAATAACCTTGACCTCTGTAACCTCTTTAAACTGAACACTGCCATATATTAAGTACCATGGCTTGAATGTCTTTTTTGCAGTACAGATCATCATATCTTTTGTTTTATTTACATTTAATACCAATGTTTTCATCCAAGCACACGCTTAACATCATTTGATAGATATTCATTCAGTTTAGTTTTAGTTTGTGAATCTGCTACTACAATGGTTGTTGTATCGTCTGCAAACAGTATGTGCATTAGAGTTGGCTAAGACTAAAGAAAGATCATTTGTGTATAGTATACTGCAATGGTCCAAGACAACTCCCTTGTGGGGAATAAAAAGAGCCGTTGACACACGTACAGTAGCTGAAGAAGAACATACCAGAACATACCAGTACATACCAGTACATACTCAGGCATATTGTCCCTTCTGGGTAAGAGAACAGGGAATGACTTACAATTCCATCCTTTTTCTAGGCATTAGTATTGTACTGACATTGTATTGGTATTGTATTTGTATTGTGCTGGTAATGTATTGGTATTGTATTGTTATTTTATTTTATTGGTATTGTATTGTTATTGTACTGGTATTGTATTGGTATTGTATTGGAATTGTGATTTTACTGGTATTGTATTGGTATTGTGATTTTACTGGTATTGTATTGCTATTGTGATTTTACTGGTATTGTATTGCTATTGTGATTTTACTGGTATTGTATTGGTATTGCACTGGAATTGTATTGTTATTGTACTGATATTGTACTGGCGTTGTACAGGTGTTTTACTGGTATTGTACTGGTATTGTACTGGTATTGTATTGTCACTTGGTGTTATTACTGAGCTGCTTGTGAATGTTGTGACTCATGAACAGAGACATTCCATTGTTACCTGAATCAGACCATCAACTAAATACCTTATTGTATGTTGCCCTGAATCAGACCATCAACTAAATACCTTATTTTATGTTGCCCTGGATCAGAGCATCAACTAAATACCTTATGGTTGTCAGGGCCAGGACCGGGGGACCCAAAATGCAGGGGACACTGTGGTGAGATAAAGGATATTTATTAAAGAACAGGGGAAGCTTGGATGTCAAATCAAGTCAAGTCAAGTAATTTATTTATATAGCGCATTTAAAAGCTCAAAGAGCTGACCAAAGTGCTATACAGTAACTACAAAATGTAAAACTATAGACACAGTCACACAGTGTAACAGAGGACAATACAACATGACAAAAGACAGGATGAACACTCAATACAGTAGGACCACAAGACACAACAGACGATTGTGTATGACATGTAGGAGTATACAACAGACGATATTGATTGATTGATTGAACATTGTATTAACAGATTGCAGAATGGGTACAATACAGTATAGCTTAATACACACAATTGTTAAGGGGATGCAGACCTATACATTTATGACATACCAGATTTGCAAATACAGTACTGTTTGTGATACAAAAAGAGTCCAGAAAAGAGGGTATATACATTTGGCGTAAAAACCGTACATTGGAGGCGGTTGGGTATTGGTGGGGTGGGGTTGGGGGGCGGGGGGCTGTACATTGGAGGTGGTTGGGTGGGTGGGGTGACTTATATGATACAGTATGACACATACAGTATGACATAGGACAGTAGACATGTTATGACACAAAGACTATACAGCCAACAATATAGTAAGACATAGGAGGCTAGCCGATATGGGAGTAGGACTATGCAACAGACAGTACGGTAAGACATGAGACACTAAAGGGAATGACAATGACAATGACAATAAAGTAACTGGACACAGAACAGCAACACAAGGGGGACCGAGTAAGCACTAGGCTGACAGAGGAAATTGTAGAGAGTGGTGGTAAGGGAGCGGGGATTAATCCTACCCAAATGCTATGGAGTAGAGGTGGGTTTTGAGGTGGGATTTAAAAGCATCCACAGAGGGAGCAGATCTTATCTCTGGGGGAAGACCATTCCATAGCCTGGGGGCCACTGCTGCAAACGAGCGGTCACCTCGAGTTTTAGACTTAGTGAGAGGGACAGTCAGGAGGGCCATGTTGGATGATTTGATTTTGGCGACCCCACACTGTATCGCGTAATTTCAACGTGGAAATAAGGAATATCAAAATAAAAGCACACGTTGTTTGGAAAATGAAATTACAGCTCTATGTTATCAATGAAATTAATGAATATTATCAACAAAAGCAATGGAATTGTTTCTGTATACACATTTATAAAACGAGGCATATTTAGCCAAAATATGTTGCCAGAACATGAAAAGAAAATGCGCTCACGTGCGCTTTGGCAGAGATCCGCTTCTACTCTGAAAATCCGCCCTCACAGAGGTATGTTGATGAGAAGGGGACAAGCTTTATCAGCGCAGCATTACACAACACTGGGTACTCGTTCCGGACTGATATCCAGAACTTTGCGAGGGCCTGTCCAGTGAACTTGACTTTCAGTAGCTCGTCACACAAAAGATCATTGAGCGCCTCCTGCATTCTGTTCCTACAACAAGCCATCAAGCTGAGTAAATACCCCCAAATCTCCGCTGATTATCCTGGAGTGCCACTAACGGAGTTTCCAGCTCATTATCAGCACATTTCTCTGCCAATGTGTTGTTTTTGTCTGCAAGGAAAATCTGCGCTTCTTCTCCGAGTTAACAAAGGCGAATACTCTGCCACCTCACTTCAGTGTGGTATTGCAGCTGGTTATGCGCAGAGCCCATTTCATCGCAGCCAACCAGCAACGCTTCTGACAACAAAACTATTGCGAGTCCAGGTTACACACAAAAGACCAGACCCCCCCCCGCGATTATACATGTGCAGGGTGTAGTAAGATGTGTATTGGAATACGTGTGTCGGCCTCCATTGATGAAGGGGCGAGACATGGCAAATACACACAGCTGCCGGGTGGAAAACTCAATTGGAGTTATTTTTTTGTTGCCAATGGGCGACCCCACTGTCACCTACCCGCGACCCCACGACAGGCAGGCAGGCAGGCAGGCAGGCAGGCAGGCAGGCAGGCAGGCAATGGGGATCCTGAGGCAAAAGGAAACACAGAATGAGCGAAGCACCAAAGACACAGAAAGCTGACAAAAAGCTTTAGAGGGATAATCCTTCAAAGAGAGACTTGAACATCACCCCCAGAGAACGAGCTGACGAAGAGTGACTGAAGAACCCACCGGGGTAGATGTGCTGCAGGGCTGACGAGTAGATGGCAGGCAGGTGTGGTTGCTGAGCAGGTGAGTGGAATGAGTTGATTACCGGGAAGCTTTTATGCAGGAAGCTGCTCGCCTCAGCTGACACACAAACAAGAGGACAGACAGGAGACACACAGGAGCTGGACAGACAGGAGACACACAGGAGCTGGACAGGCAGGAGACAGACAGGAGCTGGACAGACAGGGGAGACACAGGAGCTGGACAGACAGGAGACACACAGGAGCTGGACAGACAGGAGACACACAGGAGCTGGACAGACAGGAGACACACAGGAGCTGGACAGACAGGAGACACACATGAGCTGGACAGACAGGAGACACACAGCAGCTGGACAGACAGGAGGAGACACACAGGAGCTGGACAGACAGGAGACACACAGGAGCTGGACAGACAGGAGACACAGGAGCTGGACAGACAGGAGACACACAGGAGCTGGACAGACAGGAGGAGACACACAGCAGCTGGACAGACAGGAGGAGACACACAGTAGCTGGACAGACAGGAGGAGACACACAGGAGCTGGACAGACAGGAGACACACAGGAGCTGGACAGACAGGAGACACACAGGAGCTGGACAGACAGGAGACACACAGGAGCTGGACAGACAGGAGACACAGGAGCTGGACAGACAGGAGACACACAGGAGCTGGACAGACAGGAGGAGACACACAGCAGCTGGACAGACAGGAGGAGACACACAGCAGCTGGACAGACAGGAGGAGACACACAGGAGCTGGACAGACAGGAGACACACAGGAGCTGGACAGACAGGAGACACACAGGAGCTGCTGGATCGGGACAATTGTATGTTGCCCTGGATCAGACCATGAGCTAAATACCTGAAATACCAACCCATGAACCCACAGCCACTTTGACTGTAAGATAAGATAAGATAATATATTCAGATATTCATAAGATTGGGGAAATTCAGGCATCATAGCAGCATGGGGGAGGGACGAGGGGAGGTACAGGTAGGTAGTATGAGACATGGTACAGGTCATAGAATTATAGTACAGTGGAGAAGTACAGATAAAAATAGAATAAAAAGGCAGCGTAAACAATATAACAATATAATTAACTCTGGACATGCGCATAATGGGACGACCAGTTGAACTTCTCTGCTCACATCGCAGCGACAACCAGAACCTGCAGATTCCTCCTGAGCAACGTCAGAAGGATACGCCCCTTCCTGACAAAAGAAGCCACCCAACTACTCGTCCAATCAACAGTCATCTCCCGCCTCGACTACTGCAACGCACTGCTAGCTGGCCTCCCGGCCACTGCCACCAAGCCTCTTCAACTCATTCAAAACGCAGCGGCCCGCCTGATCTCAAACCTACCGAAGTCGGCCCATGTCACCCCACTTCTTAGGGACCTGCACTGGCTCCCCATTGCTGCACGTATCCGCTTCAAGGCCCTCGACCTAGCATACCGTGCGGCAAAGGGAACCGCTCCCGCCTACCTCCGGTCAATGGTCTCTAACTACACACCCTCAAGACCCCTACGCTCTGCATCTTCTGGCCGCCTCAGACCTACTCCTATCCAAGCTCCCGGAGGGTCATCAAAGAGAAGCCGCCTATTCTCAGTCCTTGCCCCACAATGGTGGAATTAACTACCCATCCCAGTTAGGACAGCCAAAACCCATCCAATCTTTCGCCGTCGACTAAAGACTCACTTCTTCAACCATTATCTGAAATGATAAAAAAAAAAAAAAAAATCTAACCCTGACTAACCTTACTGTCATGCACTTGTCCTAATAAACTAACCTACACTGTAACACGCAACACTTTGATAACATTGTTACTCAGCTGATAGAGTTGTACCCTTCTTGTTGTCTTGTCGTACAGAACTTGTAAGTCGCTTTGGATAAAAGCGTCAGCTAAATGACTAAATGTAAAATGTAAATGTAATGGGCAACAAGGTGCAAGATGAGGGTATGTATGCCCTCTCAGTTGTATTTGCCCTACAATAAATATAGTTACAATATATAATCTAATAATCCACTAATCTAAATCTAATCTAATATATAATCTAAAAATGCTAAATGCTAAAATGCTAAATATGTACTCTGACGAAGTATACTGTATATTTGCCCTACAATAAATATAGTTACAATAATCCAATAATCTAAATCTAATCGAATATATAAAAAAAAATGCTAAATGCTAAAATGCTAAATATGTGCTCTGATGAAGTATACAGTATACACATAAGGTGCGCTATGCATACAGTAAGTATATGTTGTCCTTTTAGGTGGGGGTCAGACACACTCAGTGATGGAAGTTCCTAGTAGTTGGATATGTGGCAGCAGTCCCTTCCCACTGTTGTGGAGCCTGATCGTTGCTGGTATGAAGGACTGGCTGAGGCGGTTAGTTGAGTGCCGGGGGGTGGTATGAGTCTGTGACACGTGCTTCTCATCTTGACTAGCTCGTCGTAGAGGGGGTGGGAGGGATTGGATAGCATCCCCTTCCTTTTCATCCCCCTCTCTACCACCACCTCTAGTCTGACCGGCTCGACTCCCACCACGGAGCTAGAGCGACAATGTAAACCTCTAATGACCACAGAGAGGAACATGTGAAATATCTGTTACTCCAGTCCTCAACAACTGTTTCCCCCTCTTACATGAAGCCTTTAAAGTCACACAACTGGAATCAAATCACAATTATGTTTGTCTGTCAGTCTGTCTTGTCAGTCTAACCACCTGGCATGTCCTGTTCATTAACCTGCTAGCTGACTTTCACATGGTTCCTGTTATGATTGAATAACACTAACACACACGCACGCACGCACGCACGCACGCACGCACGCACGCACGCACGCACGCACGCACGCACGCACGCACGCACGCACGCACGCACGCACACACACACACACACACACACACACACACACACACACACACACACACACACACACACACACGCCAGCCCCCTCTCAATCATGTACCAGCCCCCTCTCAGTCATGTACCAGCCCCCTCTCAGTCATGTATACCAGCCCCCCTCTCAGTCCTGTATACCAGCCCCCTCTCAGTCATGTACCAGCCCCCTCTCAGTCATGTACCAGCCCCCTCTCAGTCATGTACCACAGCCCCCTCTCAGTCATGTACCAGCCCCCTCTCAGTCATGTACCAGCCCCCTCTCAGTCATGTACCACAGCCCCCTCTCAGTCATGTACCAGCCCCCTCTCAGTCATGTACCACAGCCCCCTCTCAGTCATGTACCACAGCCCCCTCTCAGTCATGTACCATCCCCCTCTCAGTCATGTACCACAGCCCCCTCTCAGTCATGTACCAGCCCCTCTCAGTCATGTACCACAGCCCCCTCTCAGTCATGTACCACAGCCCCCTCTCAGTCATGTACCACAGCCCCCTCTCAGTCATGTACCAGCCCCCTCTCAGTCATGTACCACAGCCCCCTCTCAGTCATGTACCACAGCCCCATCTCAGTCATGTACCATAG
The DNA here is from genome assembly GCF_963971535.1 of Notolepis coatsorum. NCBI lineage: Eukaryota > Metazoa > Chordata > Actinopteri > Aulopiformes > Paralepididae > Notolepis > Notolepis coatsorum. Next base: position 174,137,342 of record NC_140170.1, on the reverse strand, counting down.
CCCCATCTCAGTCATGTACCACAGCCCCATCTCAGTCATGTACCAGCCCCCCTCTCAGTCATGTACCAGCCCCCTCTCAGTCATGTACCACAGCCCCCTCTCAGTCATGTACCAGCCCCCTCTCAGTCATGTACCAGCCCCCTCTCAGTCATGTACCACAGCCCCATCTCAGTCATGTACCAGCCAGCCCCCTCTCAGTCATGTACCACAGCCCCATCTCAGTCATGTACCACAGCCCCCTCTCAGTCATGTACCAGCCCCCATCTCAGTCATGTACCAGCCCCCCTCTCAGTCATGTACCTGCACGACTGGCGGGGGGGGGTGCTTAGTAAGATATATATGATTGGGCCAGCCCAGTGTCAGTTTTTTTTTTTTTTTTATTAATCATAACGGCCCACATATGCGTCGGCCCACCGGGCAAATGCCCAGTATAGTATGCCAGATGGCTACTCCAGGCCTGCCTGCTTCTAAGTTCAGTGACCTGACTGCAGACAAAAAAGAAAAAAATTAAGAAAAAAATTATAATATCTTTTTTTTTCAAGTACCACCAGCAGGGGGCCCAAGTACCACCCGTGGTACACGTACCACAGGTTGAGAACCACTGCTCTATAGTCTGCCCCATTGTTCTGACCAGGATTATTACGTTCCTTTTGGCCTCCTTGCTGAGTCTGACGTGGACGAGAAACCCATCTATAGGCCTAGTTATCAAATGCGTGGTTTATTATACCGGATGTTAATCTTTGATATTATGTCATGTACACAGTATACAATTATTGTACAATAGAAGATGTGAATTGATGTAATCAAATTAACAAATGAACATTAGATTAAAGGAAACTACGTTAAGTCCAGAAAATGTATTTTCTAACCTAATATTAATTGGAAATGCAATTGTTGTGCCTTTAAAGCATCAAATTGATTTAATATTGATGTATACTTATTTCCTACTGTACTCCGTACCTGTGCTCTCTCTCTCTATATATTTTTAACTCAACTAGGTTTTACAATCCGAAGTTGAGAGAGAGAGAGAGAGAGAGAGAGAGAGAGAGAGAGAGAGAGACAGAGAGAGAGAGAGAGAGAGAGAGAGGGAGAGGGAGAGGGAGAGAGAGAGAGAGAGAGAGAGAGAGAGAGAGAGAGAGAGAGAGAGAGAAAGTGTGTCTTTTTTTGTATGTGTGTGTGTGCGTATGTGTTAAAGTGTGTATGCAAAGGTGACTTTATTACCTGTGATTATATCTCAATTGTTTATGTTCCATTCACTCCTCTGTCCCGTCTCCCTGTCTCCCTGTCTCCGGCTGTCTCGGAGCGATGACCGGAGTGTTGAACGTCCCGTGATTAAGACGGGGAGGATGCGACCCTCTTTGCGCCGCCCCTGTGCCTCAAATAGATCCGCTATCAGCTCTATCTTTAATCTTTCAAAATGTTCAGTTGCTATCGCTATCAGCTCTATCTTAAATTTTTCTAAATGTTCAGTTGTTATTGCATGCACTCATCTGTGTTTCACTACACACATGAGTGCATGCTTACCAACTGTCAGTCTGTAACACTACTATCACCGACATCTAAGAAGGGAGATCCCCCCTTGAATGGCCCTTCTAAGGTTTCTCTCCTCCACACTGCCTGTGGTGCATTTCTTCCTATTGTTAGGTTTTAGTGAGTTTTTCCTTACCTTCGCGTGGGGTATGTCTGGGAGTGTTTGCATTCATTCATTTATTTTGCATTTATTTAAAATTTGTTGGACCTTATGGTGTTCTTGTTTTGTTCTTGACTTATTGTTATGTTTCTTCTTGACTTGTTTAAAGAAGACGTGTCCGGCCCATGCGGACATTAACGTGTGTTGTCGGGCCTTACAAATACATTTGATTTGATTTGGTGTGGCAGGTCTTGGAAGTTGTACAAAATTGCATACCTTTCACCTTGGCATGTCTTCTTCTTTTCTTCTCTTTTTATACTGGATGGCCGGATGGCTTTTGCCTCTTCATAGTTCTCTAACGTTAGTCTTTCTTTCCTCAACGCTCAATTCTATAAACACTTGACCGATACCCATCAATGCACAGCGCTCTAGCATGTTCTGACTGTGAACACCTAAAGCTGAGGCTCAGACCGACCGACCGTTTTAGATTTTTAGGCAACTGCCTATATCGCCTGTAGGAAGCTCCGCCCTCAAACACCTTATTGTCTAATGTAACCAGGTCTTTACTGCCCTCCTCAAAGGGATTCCCATTGCTCAGCACCACCTCCATCAGGTCTTTGGCATGGCGTTGACATTGGTGCTGAGATGCAGATCCTTTCTTGTGATGAGGACGTTCCTCACAATCATCGTTTGTTCTTCACAATCAACTGTTGTTTACAATTCTCATATCTAACTCTAGTTCTCCACATATTTATTGTCTCATTGTGTGAAATATCATATAAGATATGCTCCAATCATGTTTATTTTATTTGTATTCAATTACTCATTCATGAAAACTTAGGTACAGGCACCAACATCCCCATTCTAGGTTTAATAGAATAAAAGTTATGAAGCGTAATTCGAAATAAATACAGAAATTGCAGCCATCTTTGATTTTTGCCATACCAGAATATTCAAAACATCAATATTTGAACTCCAGTTGATTCCTCACACAGTATTAACTTAAAATAGCAATACAACATTATATTACACAGCAATTGTGTGAACATTAAGACGTTTTTAAAGAATTCATGATTTCGATTGTGGCCATTTTGGATACGTTTTTATAAAATTCAACTGGTTCCTTGACACTCAAGCCAAAATTGTTCTATAGATCCTTATCTTCAAATTAGAAGTGGAAACGAAACGTTCGCATATACATTTTAAATGACTGAGTGTCCAGGCACCGCACTATCAGAAAAGTGTGTGGTTTTCTGGTCAGCAGGAGATGTGCATCTCTGGCAGCTTATGGTCAGTGGCATTGTTCGTCAAATAGTGTTGAACTTGAGTGTTACACCCTGAGTGCATAGTAAAATAGACATATTAGCATGGTAGGTAGTAGTATACGGATAGTAACATAGTACATAGTAGTAAGGTACTAGTAAAAGACAGTTATTTATATATATATTATATTGTAGAAATCATCGGAATAGAGAAACGCACAATTTCTATCAGTTGACACCACAAAGCCGTGTGTCATTTATTTCGCAGTAGCACAAGTGACAGCTGTCAGAACTATGCCGTGCTAGCTTCTGACAGCTCGTAGTAATCAAACATTTACCAATGAAACCCCACACAGGGCGTCTCCTCTCAGCCCAACCCCAAAACCAACCTCCTTAAAGTGACAGTGCCCCATCAACACATCAAAACAATACCATGGGGAATTATGTCTCTATAGAACCCACTACAATATAAATATTATATTTATTAAGAAGGTTATTTATTTATTTGCATCTCAGATATAGATTGAAGAGGTGTGTTTCTATATGGGTGACATGTCCCCATACACAGGGCAGGCGAGGGCATTCGCATGCAGTCACCAGCTCTCCACCCAATCCAATTCCTATATGGGAGATTTCCCACTACCTGTTAAGACGGCACTCTCTTACGTTAAGACAGCACTCTCTAACGCCACCATCGCCAAAACACCAAAAGAGCATCAAATCACTGACCTCTAGGACCATCATTCAGGTCATAGTACCAGTTAGATTAGATTACATTGAAATGTATTGTCATCATACAGCATAAGTACATTACAATGAAAATAAGTGGGGCATCCAACCCGAGTGCAAATGTAACAGTAAAGTGCAATAGTAATATTAATATAGTGATTAAGCTGGGTATAAGATATATACATTTGTTCTACTGAGTATAATGCTAATCACATGTATGAGTTGTAATATATTTTAATGTTTCAAAAATGTTCTTATGTACCCCAGTTGCTATTGCATGCACATATTTGTGTTTTATTACACGTATATGTACATACATACCAACTATTTGCCTGTTTTATTCTCCACCCATCCATAGCAACACTATTATCACCGACATCCAAGAAGGGGGATCCCCCCTTGAACGGCCCTTCTATGGTTTCTCTCCTCCACATCGCCTGTGGTGCTTTTTTCCTATTGCTATAGGTTTTTCCTTACCTTCTCTGGGGTATGTCTGGGAGTGTTGCATTTATTACTTTACATTTATTTTGGATTTCATGGTGGGTTTTTTGTTCATGATTTATTGGGATGTTTCTTCTTGAATAGTTTAAAGAAGACTTGTCCGGCCCATGGGGACATTAACTTGTGATTTCGGGCTTTACAAATCAATTTGATTTGATTTAATATGCATTTATATGTCCAGTGATACAGGTATAAAGACACTATGCTCAGGCACTCTACTACTGGCCCCTGAGCAGCTAACACTGGAGCGGTTAAAGCTGAGGTGCCTTGCTCAAGGGCACAGCTAGCAGGCACATGCACACATAGAGCCCGACGGGTACACAAACTAAAAACAGATATTGGCTGAATTACTAGAAGAAAGAAATGCACCACCTTTGGCTGATAGTAATTTATTAATTTCTTAGGATTTCTTTTGGTCTAATAAATGTGTAAGGTTCTTAGATGGATCTCCTGCTGCCTCCTCCTCCTATTCCTCCTCCTCCTCCTCATCTTCCTCATCTTCCTCCTCCTCCTCCTACTACTCTTCATCATCTTCCTCCTCCTCCTCTTTCTCCTCTTCCTCCTCCTCCTCCTCCTCCTCCTCCTCCTCTTCCTCCTCGTCCTGCTCCGCCTCCTCCTCCTCCTCTTCCTCATCTTCCTCCTCCTCCTACTACTCTTCCTCATCTTCCTCCTCCTCATCCTCTTCCTCCTCCTCCGCCTATTCCTCCTCTTCCTCATCTTCCTCCTCCTCCTAATCCTCCTCCTCCTCCTACTCTTCCTCCTCATCCTCCTTCTCCTCCTCCTCCTAATCCTCCTCCTCCTCCTACTCTTCCACATCTTCCTCCTCCTCCTCCTGCTCCTCCTCCTCCTCCTCTTCATCCTCCTGCTCCTCCTCCTCTTCCTCCTCTTCCTCCTCTTCCTTATCCTCCTCCTCCTCCTCTTCCTCCTATTCCTCCTCCTCCTCCTCTCCTCCTCCTCCTCCTCCTCCTCCTCCTCCTCCTCCTCCTCCTCCTCCTCCTCCTCCTGCTCCTCCTCCTCCTCCTCCTCCGTCTCCTGCTCCTCCTCCTCCTCCTCCACGTGGAGCAGCGTACTGGCTCATGTAAAATGGCAGGCCATGCATTACGCAGCAGCTTAGGGCACCGCGCTGGATCTTCATGTCCTCGGCTACAGTCCACCTGTCGCTGCTCTGGTCGTAGCGCTCCACGTTGGAGATGGTGCTTAATATATAAGAGCCATTGAAGCCTCCGACCACGAAGAGCAGGTCGTCCAGCACCGCGATGCCAAAGCTGCAGCGGGGGGTGAGCATGTTGGGCAGGGCGCTCCAGGAGTCAGTCAAGGGGCTGTAGGCCTCCGCGCTACGCAGGACTCCACGGTCCTCCCCTCCCACCTGAGGACAGGACACATGAGAGGTATGTTTTAGTGTGTGGCTCAGGCAGGCAGACACTGTATTAATCCATTTAGGGAAATGAGGGCATCACAGCAGCATTGTGAGTCAAATGATACATATCTATAAAAATATCTAGTATAAAGCATTTGTCTCCGTGTGCACCTACCGCATAGACGTGTTCTCCGTATGCAGCGACTCCCACTGTGGCACGCCTGCTGCTCATGGGGGCGATCAGAGTCCACTGGTCGGTGTCTGGGCTGTAGCACTCAGCTGTGAGCAGACCCTCCCACCCCATGTTGTAGCCACCACAGATGTAAACCTGTATTAAGAAAGAATATTCTAATTTTGTTTATATATTCCATTTGATTTCATTCTACTTTAATTGTCTGTTAATGTTGATGCACCAAAGGACCCAGACACATCTTTTGTATGTGCAAGCTTACTTATATAAATAAATAAAGACATTTATGATTTCTGATCTAACGTTCCTTGTGTTCATCTAGCACCCTGTGTCCCTCAGTTCCACCCACCTTGCCCTGGAGGGCTGCTGCCCCGGCGTTGCTCCTGTGCTCCAGCATGGGTGAGATCACTGTCCACTGGTCGGTTTCAGGCTCGTAGCGCTCGGCGGTGTTCAGGTCCACGTGTCTGTTGTCTCTCCCTCCCATGGCGTAGATACAGCCGTCCAACACCACCACGCTGAGGCTCCTGCGGCGTGAGTGCATGGGAGCCGCCTGCAGCCAGCTGCGAGTGACGGGGTTGAACCTGGACACACTGCTGAGATACTCTACGCCGTCCCAGCCACCGACGCAGTAGACCAGACCGTGGAGATAAGCGGTGCCGTGGTTCCACCGGGGACTCTCCGCCTCAACACTCACGTCCATCCATCCACCGGCTCGGATATCGTAAGCCTCCATGGTCAGGATGTCGCCACCCCAGCCTCCGATGGCCAATAGGACCTCCTGGGGCCGGCGTGGGCGCATCAGGGGGTTTGGGAGCCTGTCGGAGCCAGGGGGGTTCAGGACGCTGAGGATGAGGGGCCTGCAGTCAGGGCTGTCCCTCACCACAGGGTTGTTCTGGACGTTGTTCAGCAAGTAGTCAGGCCTCATCAAGCCCATGCGAACCTGGGAAGAGACAAGCAGACAGCGGGTACAACTTAGACATCGGTTGTAGACGGTTTCTGTTGCTAGGGAACAGTTTGGACCCAAATGTTTGAGAACCACTGTACTAGGGAACCTAGTGTTGTTTTAATGTAACGCACAGTAATACAATTATTTATTTTTATTTTTTATAAATGTTTTTCTTTTCTTTTCATACATAAAACAGAACATAACAGTACAATAATAATAATAATAATAATAATAATAATAATAATAATAATAATAATAATAATAATAATAATAATAATAATAATAATAATAACAATGACAACAGGGACGACAACAATAAGAACAGTAACATGAATCATAATGACCTTGACAAGAGACAGACAAACAAGAAAAAGTAAAATAATAAAAATAAAATTAAAAATAAATGTGGCTCAGGCACTAGCAACCATGTTTGTGTATCCGTAATACAATTAGTTACCTTGGGCAGCAGCAAAGGGATGTGTGTTTTACGCTCCTCACGGGAGTGGTCGATCCAACGGAGGACGGCCTCGAACACCGTCTCCTCGCTCTTCACGTTCAGGTCATCCCTCTCGATGATGTCCACTAGTTGCTGCGGGGACAGCTCCACAAACTCCTGTGAGACGTGCAACATCTCCTCAAAGTGGCACACGATGCAGAGATGGGCCTTGCGCCTCAGGTCAGGGCAGCAGTAGATGTCCGTGAACCTCCAGATGCCGACACAGTTTTCCAGAGACAGCTGGCCTTCTAGGAAGTCAGAGCACGCTCCTACTATGCCAGTGACGCGAAGCTGGTCTGCAGCCACCAGAAGCTCTTCCACGTTCTCTGCTGTCACCAGCACAAAGCGTGTGTAGGAGTACTCTATGATGAGCTGCATCATACCCGGGGACACCCCAGGGATACTGTAGACTGTTTTCTCTGAGTCGCTCCAGCGAGTGAAGAGGGCTCTGTGGGACGCAGAGTATAGAGATATCTGATGAGTAAACAGTACGCAACATTCTGTCCTGTGTAGTAATTAAGGCTGACCCCTATTAGTCGAATAGTCGACTAATCGGTCGAAAGGAGCCGTAGTCGACTGCCAACCTCTTAGAAGCGTGGCTAACGCTAATGGCACGCATACCAGAGGCCAACTGCCTAAGAAAACAGGCACAGAGGCACTGAAAGAGGATTTCACCCATCTAATGAACACACTAGACTAGACAAATATCAAGATGTATCCATCAGTGGACCAATTGCATGCTTTTGCAGAGGACAACAAGCCTTCAGTCGACTCCTTCAGACATTAAGCACCCACCAAAGCCCAAATGGAATGATAAAATAAAAAATAAATTTATATTATACTTTTATTTTTAATTTTTTTTGTCGACTAATAGTCGACTAATGGCAAATTTTGGCCAATCATAGTCGACTATCCAAATCCTTAGTCGGGGACAGCCCTAGTAGTAATATATTTTCACTGTAGAAGTATAGGGTCTTAGCACAGTAGAAGTATAGTATCTGTTTACAGTAGAAGTACAGTATATTATCTGTTTACAGTAGAAGTGCAGTATATTATCTGTTTACAGTAGAAGTGCAGTATAGTATATTTTTACAGTAGAAGTGCTGTATAGTATATGTTTACAGTAGAAGTACAGTATAGTATCGGTTTACAGTAGACGTGCAGTATAGTATATTTTTACATTTGAAGTACAGTATAGTATCTGTTTACAGTAGAAGTACAGTATATTATCTGTTTACAGTAGATGTGCAGTATAGTATATTTTTACAGTAGACATACAGTATATTATCTGTTTACAGTATAAGTACAGTACAGTATCTGTTTACAGTAGAAGTACAGTATCTGTTTACAGTAGAAGTACAGTATAGTATATTTTTACATTTGAAGTACAGTATAGTATCTGTTTACAGTAGAAGTACAGTATAATATCTGTTTACAGTAGAAGTACAGTATAGTATCTGTAACTGAGGGGTACAATTCCCTGACTGTATTACTAGATATGATACTTACTACCACTACCTTTGTACTTAATATTCGGCCACCCAGTACACGGCATAAATATATTATGATGAACACTGTCACGTAGATGAAACGGATCCAACACAAATGTACGAATTAGAAATAGGTCTTTATTTCTACACAGCGATGGTGTGTAGAGCAAGCACTTAATCAAATCAATCACATTTATGAATGGGAATTAGTATGCACTTTTATGGCAAGAGTATTCGTCGGTATATCAATAGAGAATGTCCAATCTCTGAAGGCGCAGGTGGTACATATACGACCTGGAATAGTTAAGGAATAACAGCAATGATACTTTAATGATTATAGGCTAGATACACTAGGGGGGGTTAATCCGGTCGCTTGTAAGCCGACAGGAGTAGGAAGGGGGGGGGGGGTAGAATCCGGCTGCCTCATCCGGCCAAGGGTATCCCAGGTGAACCCACTGTAGTGCCGTTCAATGCGCCGGCGATCCTTGGACCACAGATGAAAGCAGGTGGACTCTTTGTGGGCCGGCGTCCTCCGGTCCACGGAGGAGAGACGTGAAGCGACCTCGTCTTGCAGAGCGTCTCCTCACCTTGCGTCCTCTCCAGGGGGGGGGGTTCCAACACACGGCAGTGTCGGGGGTCTTTATCCATGGAATAATCAACGTATACAAAGCATAATCCGTGCCGGGGAAGGCGGGCTGTCGTCGGTAGAATAATCCGGTATACAGGTCCACTCGCTCGTCGGCTCTGGGGCTCCTCGGGTGCAGCTTCACGTGGGGTCAACCACCCTGGATAAGCAGCCAGTTCTCTGCCCGAAACGATGGGGTACTGACTACGGTAGTATTCTCACCGTACGAAGCACTATATATTAACAGACTATTATTAGCTTAATAGACTACGTCCAACTCGACGATATAGTGCCAAATATGACTATTCAAATATTAATATACACGATGTCTCAATACCGATGGTAGGCGAACTTGGCCTTACTCCCACACGTGGCGTCGCGGGGAGGCTTTACGTCTGTGACTCTATTGGAGGGTAAGAAACTGGACTGAAAAGGAAGTCCTACTTTAGTAGCGCAGTATATATACGCACTATGAACAAATAGTCCCATTAGTGGTGCGGTAGCCAGATTCCTACGCGGAACTAGGACTTGTTCGTACATGTTGAGCGGTACGTTTGAACTGGGTCTGGGGGGTATGGCAGCCTGGCACCAAGGTCTCGACCAATAGTAGAATGGAGACTATTATGGGATGTTCAGTAGGCTAGAATGGATATTCAATGCATATTGTACAAGGAATATACAAGGGATATCAGGGAATATTAGAGAATATACAAATACAATTAAATATATATATATAATAAATATATATATTCGGTTTAATCTGGCCCTTCACAACAGCCACCCCCTGATTGGTCCCAGACCTAATCAGTTAAACAGAGACAGATTAATCGCGTTGTCTATTTACACATAAGGGTTTGCTGTAGGGGTCAGTCAACTTCACAAAGTCATAGGGTTATAGGGTCATGGTCATCATCGATTGTGTCTGGGAGTCGGGGCAGTTCTATGAGCCTCGCCACGGGACGGGTGTAAGTGCGACCCTGGACGAGCACTTCAGCTGCTCGGACCTTGCCGTCGGCACCGGTGATCACTTTGCTTACGCGGCCGGCCGGCCACATAGCTCTGGGCAGTGATTGATCAATAATCATGACGACTGTTCCTTCTGTCAAATTGTCTCTCTCCTTTACCCACTTCTGGCGGGTCTGTAGAGACGGTAGGTAGTGCAGTAGGAAACTGCTCCAAAACTTGTCGGCTAATACTTGGCTGTACCTCCACATTCGTCGGCCGTTCGCTTCTTCAGGCCGGTACATTGTCTGGGGTAATGCAGGATCTAGCCGCCCCATCAGGAGTGTGTTGGGGTCTGCGGAGATAACAGTGCTCAATCCACAGAACACAGGCTTCTTATTCTCAGCCTCCTCCTGACTGGCTTTCCTCGGGATAGGCGTGGGCCACTCTCCTTCCGGGAGCTTTAGGAATGCTGGGCCGTCACTGTAGACATTGCGACGGGTGAGGTCATCTAGGGGCATTCCCCGGGTGATGACGTCAGCTGGGTTCTGTTTTGTATCAACGTAGCGCCACTCTGTTTCTCCGGTTAACTCTTCGGTTAAGTCTTGAATCTCGGTGACTCTGACTCCCACGAAGACTTTGTACTTGCATGAGTCCGATTTGATCCAGGCGAGTACTGTCGTGGAATCTGACCACAGGATTGTTCTAGACACCGGTATGGTGAGCTCACGTTGGATGAGCGTGGCTAGGTGCGCTCCGGCTAGGGCTGCGCAGAGCTCTAGGCGTGGGATAGATTGTTGCTTGCGTGGGGCTATTCTCGAGCGGGCGAGGACAAATGCTGTGTAGATCTCTCCCCCCCTTTCTTGGGCCCGCAAGTAGGCTACTGATCCGTATGCGACCTCTGAGGCGTCATTGAAGACGTGTAAGTCCATTTTACATGTCTCTGGCCTCACCGTGGGTGGGAAGTAGCTTCGGCGCATATTAACGCCTGGGAGTGAGTGGAGCTCCATCTCCCACTCTCTCCAGGTGGATGCAAGGTGTGCGGGAATGGGGTCGTCCCAGCCCTGGTCCTTGTCCCACAATGCTCGTACAATCATTTTTGCCCTGGTGGTGTACGGTAGAATACATCCTAGCGGGTCATATTGTCGGGCGAGTGTTGTGTACACACTCCGTCTGGTGGTCGGAGCCGCCGCCGGCCTTCCCTGCTCCGTAGTCAGGGGCTTGTGTCTGTAGTGAAGCGAATCTGTTTTGAATCGCCACACCAATCCCAGGGTCATCTCCTGGGCTTCTCCCGGGATTGTAGCCATCCAGGTCTCGCTGCTGGCTGCCTTGTCCTCGGAGGAGAGGCTGCGCAGTACTTGCGGATCGCTGCTGGCCCACTGCCTGAGATCAAAGCCGCCTTTGATCAATGAGGCGCGGAGTTTAATCAGGAGAGCCTCGGCTTCTTCCTGGGTTGAAAGGCTTTGTAGACAGTTGTCTACGTAGAAGCTGTTCTTTACGCTGTGTCGGACCTCTTCGTCCGCTGCTGGGTCCTCTGCTACATGTTTCTGTAGTGCAAATGTAGCACAGCAGGGGCTGCACGTCGTTCCGAAGGGGAGGACTTCCCATTGGTAGATGGCTGGGTGCTCATCTCCTGGCTTCTCTCTCCATAGGAACCGTAACAGGGGCTTGTCCTCCTCTACTAATCTCACCTGCAGGAACATTCCTTTAATGTCCCCGCTGATGGCCACCTTTTCCTGGCGGAAGCGGAGTAGAACGCCGAGTAGGGAGGGGCCGAGTGTGGGACCGGGCAGTAACTCTTTATTCAGATTTTGGGATCCGATCTGGTAGCTGCAGTTAAATACTATGCGGTCTTTACCGTTGTGATGGACCTTGTGGTGAGGCACGTACCACGATTCAGTGGTCTGGTCAGCCTCTTTAATGTCCATCTTTGTGACGTGTCCCGCTGTGATGAGCTTCTCAATCTCAGCGCGGTATACACTCTCTTGGGCGGGGTTCTTGGCTAAGCGCCGCTCCGTGTTCAGCAGGTACCGTTCTGTGGCGTCTGTCTTGGCGTGGAAAGTAGGCATTCCTTCTCGCCGCAGGAGTGGCGTGGCGTATCTCAACACGCCGTTGACCGGGACTCTCTTGGTCCCTGTCTCGAGGAGGTGAATGGCGTAAATGTCATCTTTAGAGCGAATGTCTTTCTTTCCGTTCTTAAAGGGCATTTGTTCCAAGGTCCATAGCCGCTCTACGTGTTGCAGGAGTGCAGTTTCTCCCTCTGTGACTCGGGAGTGGAGACATCTAGTGGCTGTACTTCGGTTGAGAGATTTGGCGAGCGGGCCTTGGAGAGTCCATCCCAAACGGGTCTCGACTGCTGCAGGACAGCCTCGGGGTCCGGTATGAACCCGGTCTATCGGGACAATGAGGTCTGCATGGTCGGAGCCTATCAACAGGGTCGGCATAGCATTGTCTATGAGCGGGATCGGTAACTTGCGCAGATGTACATATTTCTCCATCAGCTTGGCGACGGGGTATGTGTACCGCGACAGTCCTATTTCTTGGCTGGTGAAAGCGTCTGTAATCTGGTACCGTCGCTCAGGCTGGCCGCTTGCTGCGATAGAGAATGAGACATTCTCGCCCTTTATCGTCATCAAATCTCGTCTTATTGTCCGAATTGTCATTTGGGTTTCGCTTCCCCGCAGCCCTAGCTGGGCCGCAGCGGAGGCGAGCAGAAGGGTCTTCTCTGACCCGTCATCGAGGACGGCGTAGGTGTCCAGGACTTTATTCTGGTAGCTTAGTGTCACACGCACTACTTTTAGGAGTACTCGGGCTCCACTGCTGCTGGCGGGATCGATGTACATGACGCTCGCTTTGCTGCTGGATGGTGCGGGTGAAGGGCGCCGTCTGTTACTGTCGTGAAGTATGTCCAGATGGGCTCCATCGCATTTGGTGCACCTTTTCTTTAAGCGGCATTCGGCTGCCATGTGTGAGCGCGCACAGCGAAAACAGCGCTTGTTGGACTTTATCCATTGACTTGCTTCCTCCGCGTTCAGCTTGGGGAAGGAGTCACATTGCGCTAGCCAGTGTTCTTTCTCACAGTAGGGGCACACTATCTTCCACTTCTCCGTTCTGGAGGGGGTACTGTGGCTCCTGCTGCTCGGTACTGACTCCGATTGGTGCATCACAGTCACCGATCTTCTTCCATCATTTAGTCGTCTGGTTCCTTCTCTGGAGCCAGGGGTGCTCCGTCCGAATGTATCTAGCCGTAGGCTGCTGACTTCTCTCGCCAGGAAGTCTGCTAGATCGAGGAGGTTCGGTTCGGGGCCATTCGGGTCTCGGTGGTCTCTCTGCCGCCTGAAACGCTCCTGTCGAGCGGGCGGCAGCTTCTCCAAGATCCTTTCCACATTTGAGTTGGCGTAAAGTTCATGCCTCCCCTTCTCTCTCTGCGCTCCCAACATCCCTACCAGGGACTGCACTCTGATGGACAGGTCGTCCAGTGCTCGATTGTCTATTGCTGGGGGTAAGCGGTCGATGTGTCGGATCTCCTGGATCACGTAATCCCATATGCGCCCATACCTCTGGTCCAATGCTACCAGCGCTGCTGTGTATGGGGTGGTGGAAGTCGCGTAGGCGAGCGCTATATTATGTGCGCGGGGTACCTTTAAGTGCTTCAGTAGGATGGCGTATTTATGGCGTTCATCCAATACATCCACCAACATGGTCTCCAGACACATGCGGAGTTCTGTATACTGGGCCCGGTTCTCTTGGGTGAAGTCGGGTACCATAGGCGTGCCAATGTATGACGCTGACTGTGGATACATCGGCGAGCGTTGGGGGAGAGGCCTCCTAGGCGAGTCTCCTCCCGCTCCTTGGTATGGGCTGGTACCGGCAGTGTACCATGGCCCGCTTGTCCAGGTGCTGTTCCTCGGTGCGGGTCGTGCGTCGTGCTCACCCGTGTATAGAGTCGGGGGTCTGTAGCGCAGCTCCGCGGGAGTATAGCCTGGGCTGTACCGGACCTCCTGGTCCGGTAGAGTACTGCGCTGTCGTCGGGCGTGGTTCTCCTCCTCTTCCTCTTCGTCTTCAGTTAGGTCATCCAGTGCTTGTAGTCTCTGGTTTAGCCTCTCCACAGGATATGCTGCTCCTTCCCGGTTGCTAGGTCTCGCTTGGACCGGTGGGGGGAGGTGGTCTGTGGGGGGTATAGACCTCGTCTGTTGGTCAAGTTCAGGGTTGTTTACTCGGCTAGGGGATGCCGCCCTGGAGGTGTGTCTAGACGAGTTCCTGGAGCCTCTGGCGGAGGGAGAGGGTGTTGTCCGTCTGATCAGCTGTTCTATTAGTTGCGCTTGCTGTCTGTCGCGCTCTGCGTCCCGTAGAGCACCAGCAGCTGCTCGCTGGCTGTCTGCTCGGTCTCGGGCCGCATTCTCTTCCCTCTGAATGCGTCTTATTTCTAGACGTATATGCTCTTCTTCGCTCCGCTGCTGGATCTGCAGTCGGTCGCGTTCAGCAGCGGCGTTCAGGCTGATGAGGAAGGCCTGCTGTAGGGTCCTCTCTGCCTCGCTGGGAGAAGGCGGCTGTATAGGGGAGCCTTCCCTCGGGGTACTCCTTGCGGAGCCTTGGAGCTCTATCTCCACGGTGCTCTCCCCGTCTTCTTCCGTGCCGAGTTCTCTCTCGGTAGCGTTGTATTCCTCCCGGGACTCATCGGGGACTACTTCTTCAGTACTGGCGGGGTGTGAAGTCATGTCTGGTTCCCACTGGTCCCCACCGTGAACTTGGTCAGTTACATTAGAACCCGTAGGGGCCTCTATGGTCGGGGTAGTCTGGGCGTTGGGGTTAGACATACTTTTACTTTCTAGTTTTACTGCGTTTACTGTTAGTAGAAGACTAGGTTGTTGACTGACAGCGTAAGCCTCTAAGTACTGAGGGAGCCGTCGTTCGCGCTGCGGGCGTTGGTTAGGAGGATCGTTTCGTGGAGTGTTCATCATAGGCCATTTCAATATTAATAACACTATATTAATATTACACTAATTACCATCCGGCTCGAAGGACCAATTGTAACTGAGGGGTACAATTCCCTGACTGTATTACTAGATATGATACTTACTACCACTACCTTTGTACTTAATATTCGGCCACCCAGTACACGGCATACATATATTATGATGAACACTGTCACGTAGATGAAACGGATCCAACACAAATGTACGAATTAGAAATAGGTCTTTATTTCTACACAGCGATGGTGTGTAGAGCAAGCACTTAATCAAATCAATCACATTTATGAATGGGAATTAGTATGCACTTTTATGGCAAGAGTATTCGTCGGTATATCAATAGAGAATGTCCAATCTCTGAAGGCGCAGGTGGTACATATACGACCTGGAATAGTTAAGGAATAACAGCAATGATACTTTAATGATTATAGGCTGGATACACTAGGGGGGGTTAATCCGGTCGCTTGTAAGCCGACAGGAGTAGGAAGGGGGGGGGGGGGTAGAATCCGGCTGCCTCATCCGGCCAAGGGTATCCCAGGTGAACCCACTGTAGTGCCGTTCAATGCGCCGGCGATCCTTGGACCACAGATGAAAGCAGGTGGACTCTTTGTGGGCCGGCGTCCTCCGGTCCACGGAGGAGAGACGTGAAGCGACCTCGTCTTGCAGAGCGTCTCCTCACCTTGCGTCCTCTCCAGGGGGGGGGGTTCCAACACACGGCAGTGTCGGGGGTCTTTATCCATGGAATAATCAACGTATACAAAGCATAATCCGTGCCGGGGAAGGCGGGCTGTCGTCGGTAGAATAATCCGGTATACAGGTCCACTCGCTCGTCGGCTCTGGGGCTCCTCGGGTGCAGCTTCACGTGGGGTCAACCACCCTGGATAAGCAGCCAGTTCTCTGCCCGAAACGATGGGGTACTGACTACGGTAGTATTCTCACCGTACGAAGCACTATATATTAACAGACTATTATTAGCTTAATAGACTACGTCCAACTCGACGATATAGTGCCAAATATGACTATTCAAATATTAATATACACGATGTCTCAATACCGATGGTAGGCGAACTTGGCCTTACTCCCACACGTGGCGTCGCGGGGAGGCTTTACGTCTGTGGAGGGTAAGAAACTGGACTGAAAAGGAAGTCCTACTTTAGTAGCGCAGTATATATACGCACTATGAACAAATAGTCCCATTAGTGGTGCGGTAGCCAGATTCCTACGCGGAACTAGGACTTGTTCGTACATGTTGAGCGGTACGTTTGAACTGGGTCTGGGGGGTATGGCAGCCTGGCACCAAGGTCTCGACCAATAGTAGAATGGAGACTATTATGGGATGTTCAGTAGGCTAGAATGGATATTCAATGCATATTGTACAAGGAATATACAAGGGATATCAGGGAATATTAGAGAATATACAAATACAATTAAATATATATATATAATAAATATATATATTCGGTTTAATCTGGCCCTTCACAACAGTATCTGTTTACAGTAGAAGTACAGTATAGTATATTTGTACAGTAGAAGTACAGTATAGTATATTTTTACAGTAGACATACAGTATAGTATCTGTTTACAGTAAAAGTACAGTATGGTATCTGTTTACTAACCAAGCTAAGCTGAACCAAGCTAAGCTGAACCAAGCTAAGCTGAACCAAGCTAACCTGAACCAAGCTAACCTGAACCAAGCTAAACTTACCTGAAATAGTCACTGCAGTCACACAAGAGGGCCTTGTGGGCATTCAACTCAGTGCTGTTGACTTTAATAACCACATCACAGAGCCTTCCCTCCAGACGCAGCTCATTAAGGTTTGTACAGGACATTGTTTCCTTTTCCATGTGGGGATTTTAAATTGTATCTACAGAATATATTCAAGCTTACAGACAAGTAGCCGGAAACAACAAGTGAGATCTTCACTTGTCTTCTGAGATCTGATATCTTCTGAGAGAATTGTTGAATATATACTGTACACAAATGTTCTAGAATGTTTGATTATGACATCATACTGTGACATCACAAATGTTCTAGAATGTGATATTATGACATCATACTGTGACATCACAAATGTTCTAGAATGTTTGATTATGACATCATACTGTGACATCACAAATGTTCTAGAATGATTGATTATGACATCATACTGTGACATTACAAATGTTCTAGAATGTTTGATTATGACATTATACTGTGACATCACAAATGTTCTAGAGTGTTTGGTTATGACATCATACTGTGACATCACAAATGTTCTAAAATGTGCTATTATGACATCATACTGTTCAAGTTCAAGTTCAAGTTCAAGTTCTTTAATAGTTGTCATACAGAAGTACAGAATACTTTCATACAAAATGCTTCTTACTGTTACGCTCCAGAGACTGTGCTAGACAAGATAGTATCAAATAACATAATATAGCATGTAATTTAGAAGAAGAAAAATGAGGTCACAGTGTTCGGTATAGACATATGTACAATGTTCTGAGTTACCATATAATATACAATACTATGCAGTGTACTAATGTACAGTACTATCTGTGACATCACAAATGTTCTAGAATGTTCTATTATGACATCATACTGTGACATCACAAATGTTCTAGAATGTTTGATTATGACATTATACTGTGACATCACAAATGTTCTAGAATGTTTGATTATGACATTATACTGTGACATCACAAATGTTCTAGAGTGTTTGGTTATGACATCATACTGTGACATCACAAATGTTCTAGAATGTGCTATTATGACATCATACTGTGACATCACAAATGTTCTAGAATGTTTGATTATAACAGCATACTGTGACATCACAAATGTTCTAGAATGTTTGATTATGACATCATACTGTGACATCCAGTTATTATTAACGCGTTTCTAACGGCGTTAGCAGGGGTGCAGTCGTAATATGGGCGAAGGCCAAACGCCTGTGCAAGCGCGCTCCCGCGCACGCGCATACATGTTCCCTCTGTTGCGCACAAAACAGATGATACACCTTGTCTCATCCTTCCAGTGAAGTCGGGAGATCAAGCAATCCCCCACCCCACCTACAGGGCTTGTATTTGGTTGTCGGTATCCTATTATTATGCAAAGTCTAGGTGATAAGTGGCACGACGAGTCATTTTATCACCTCCTAGACTTTGCATAATAATAGGATGCGCGCACTTCGGCCTCAGTGACGTTTGCCCAGCACTGCACCCCTGGGCGTTAGTTTTTTCAGTAACGAGTAATCTCGTATTTAATGTTGCCCAGTCGTGGCCTGTTGAGGGGCAATATACATATCAAAAGTTCCAAAACATCTATTGTGTTTGTATTTGTATGATCCACTATATAAACATAGTAATTATAATATCTACATACATGGCATTTGATTGGAGGCTAGTCTCACTTTGTCCCACAGCAACATTAAAATAGTTTAGATTTGTGTATGTTGTTTATGTAAAACATTTACTTGAAAGTAACGCAATACTTTCTGAAGTAACTAGTTACTTTTATAATTTGTAACTGATTAAGTAATTTAGTTACTTTTTGGAAGAAGTAACTAGTAACTGTAACTAGTTATTTTTAAAAGTAACTTGCCCAACACTGGTGACATCACAACGGAACATGTTTGAGGTGCATTTGAATAATTTAAATAATATGTTGACATTAAAAAATAACAAATAAAATGATAAAAAAAACTACATAAAACAATGATACAAATTATAATAAAATATTTAAGTAAAATGTATAGAAATAAAAAAAAATAAGACAATGATAATAATTCATTTAAAAGCTATTTTAAAGAGGTATGTTTTGAGCAGTGCCAACCGAGTCTGCTGTCCTAACAGACTTGGGGTCTGTAGGGTAAGCACTTATTCCCTCCGCCCTGAACATTTATGGAGATGTATGGGCCTTTTAAGTCAGTGATAAAATTGTCTTTCAAGGATAAGTGAGCTCCTGCACTGATTATTATAGTTCAATATTCAATATTTGATCACCAAAACCCCCCCAAAAGAATAAAAAGGCCCCTCCCCGCCCAAAAATGGCCCCCAAAAATAGCACAGGCCCAGTGCCCTTTTCAGCCTTTGAGCACCTGCCCCTCTAAAGTCCTGTGCACGTCCCTGCCGGGGAACATAGGACCCGGGGAACATAGACATGCTCCCGAAAATGGCTATCTGCAAAGCTCAGCAAATATCAGAAAATGTCAAATAGAGTACAGAAGATACTACACATTAATCTGGCCCATGTTTTGCTCCTTGAGGGCAAGGTTTTGATAATTGTGTAATACTTTTGATTTTTGTGTTTGTGCAATCGGAAAAAAAACTGTAATGTGTATCAATGTGGAACCATTTAGCTGAAACACTTTTATCCAAAGCGACTTACATGTTCTGTACGACAAGCCATCAGGAAGGGCACAACTCTATCAGCTGAGTAACAATGTTCATCAAAGTGTTGAGTGCTACAGTGTAGGTTAGTTTATTAGGACAAGTGCATGACAGTACGGTTAGTTAGGGTTAGATTATTCTTTTTTATTATTTTTTTTAATTCAGATAATGGTTGAAGAAGTGCGTCTTTAGTCGACGGTGGAAGATTGGACGTGTTTCAGCTGTCCTAACTGGGGTGGGTAGTTCATTCCACCATTGTGGGGCAAGGACTGAGAATAGGCGGCTTCTCCTTGATGACCTTCCCGGAGCTTGGATAGGAGTAGGTCTGAGGCGGCCAGAAGATGCAGAGCGTAGGGGTCTTGAGGGTGTGTAGTTAGAGACCATTGACCGGAGGTAGGCGGGAGTGGTTCCCTTTGCCGCACGGTATGCTAGGTCGAGGGCCTTGAAGCGGATTCGTGCAGCAATGGGGAGCCAGTGCAGGTCCCTAAGAAGTGGGGTGACATGGGCCGACTTCGGTAGGTTTGAGATCAGGCGGGCCGCTGCGTTCTGAATGAGTTGAAGAGGCTTGGTGGCCGGGAGGCCAGCGAGGAGATGCAATCAACATGCAACGATGACCAACACTTAGAACACACACACACACACACACACACACACGAGAGAGAGAGAGAGAGAGAGAGAGAGAGAGAGAGAGAGAGAGAGAGAGAGAGAGAGAGAGAGAGAGAGAGAGAGAGAGAGAGAGAGAGAGAGAGAGAGAGAGAAACCAGGTAGGAACTGTGACAGGTTGATGTTGAAGGAACAACGAGAGTTCAGGTTGATGTTGAAGGAACAACGAGAGTTCAGGTTGATGTTGAAGGAACAACGAGAGTTCAGGTTGATGTTGAATGAACAACGTGAGTTCAGGTTGATGTTGAAGGAACAACGTGAGTTCAGGTTGATGTTGAAGGAACAACGTGAGATCAGGTTGATGTTGAAGGAACAACGTGAGGTCAGGTTGATGTTGAAGGAACAACGTGAGATCAGGTTGATGTTGAAGGAACAACGTGAGATCAGGTTGATGTTGAAGGAACAACGTGAGTTCAGGTTGATGTTGAAGGAACAACGTGAGATCAGGTTGACCGTTGATGTTGAAGGAACAACGTGAGTTCAGGTTGATGTTGAAGGAACAACGTGAGTTCAGGCTGATGTTGAAGGAACAACGTGAGGTCAGGTTGATGTTGAAGGAACAACGAGAGTTCAGGTTGATGTTGAAGGAACAACGTGAGTTCAGGTTGATG
>NC_140170.1:173979846-174114846 GCF_963971535.1 Notolepis coatsorum | reverse complement strand
ATGTGTGATGTCAGAGAGACACCGCTGCATGATAATGTTCAGGCGCCGGCGCCGCGGCGCAGTGGTTTAGGAGCCCAGGCTCAAAACAGCTCGAGATCTTGAGGTAGAAAAATGCTGTTTTTGAGGACTTGATTAGAAATACAAAACAATGAATTAAAAAAAATATATAATTACAGAGGTGTTCCATAAACTCACAGGAATTGTGTAAAAGTGCCCAAATAGTGAAGGAAATAGTAAAATAGTTCCCCTTTAACCCAATGAACATTTTTCATTTTAAAGGGGACCTATTGTGAAAATGGTCTTTTCATGTGTGTTGCATTGTTTTTACAGAACGAGGGGTTGTCCCAACACTGATAACATTTTAAATGTGTGCATTGTGCATTTTCTGCAGTTCAGCTGTGACAAGAACCCTTTTCTACCTAAAGTTGAACCTAAAATATGTGGAAATCTTTTATGGACACGATTGCTATGCTATTGCTGGATCTTGAATCGTACAGTATTTGATCTGCGACGTCTAGTCTGAGAGTCGGATCTGAATTTCGTTCAAAACAGGCTCACGCACCACCGCTAGATAAACCATAAAAGCAGTTAGCCCGTTACAGGCACAGAAACAGGCCACTGAGAACAGCACTGAAACAGTCCCAATTTTCTTTACATGACATGTTTAGGGGATCTCAAAGACCTATATTAACTTGTTCAAAGGGACTAAAGGACCCTTTAAAAGTTATTGAATCCATCCCAACGTTGAAAACGCAGTCATAAAGAGTTTAAAAGTGAGCATTTTAATCAACTGCTATCTGAAGCTGCTGTTTCAACACTCTCACATTTAAACCAGATTTCAACTTGACCTACAAAGCTGGTCACGTTGAAATCCTGCTTGTTGAAAGGTGAACCTTTTTTTCTTTTTCCAGATACTATTTGAAGTCTGTGTTTCAACACTCACATTTAAACCAGATTTACACTCGGTGGACACACTCACACCTACAGTAGACCCAGTTCATGAATCTGTTTACATTTGCTGTTGTTGGCTGTTTCTAAACACTGGTGTCTGGTAGGACATTCCTGTAAACACTGGTGTCTGGTAGGACATTCCTGTAAACACTGGTGTCTGGTAGGACATTCCTGTAAACACTGGTGTCTGGTAGGACATTCCTCTAAACACTGGTGTCTGACAGGACACTCCTCTAAACACTGGTGTCTGACAGGACACTCCTCTAAACACTGGTGTCTGGTAGGACATTCCTCTAAACACTGGTGTCTGACAGGACACTCCTCTAAACACTGGTGTCTGACAGGACACTCCTCTAAACACTGGTGTCTGGTAGGACATTCCTCTAAACCAGGGGTGGCCAACCTTTTTTGAACCAAGATCTACTTTTTTATTTACCACCTAGCCCGAGAGCTACCAGCCAAAATTGTATATTGTAAGCAGTCATTTGAGGCTTTATAAAAGCAGCATAATGAACACAAATCTGTCAGTGCCGAGTCCGACCTCATCTTAAATAACAAACAGCATTGCTTGTTGTAGTTAACAAGGAGAGGAAGAGTTGATTTAGCAAAATTTTTTTTTTTTTTTTTTTTTTTTTTTTTTTTTTAATAATCAAATTTTATTAATCAAGATCTACTTGAAATCAGCCCGCGATCTACCTGTCGATCGCGATCGACTGGTTGGGCACCACTGCTCTAAACACTGGTGTCTGGTAGAACATTCCTGTTCTAAACACTGGTGTCTGGTAGGACATTCCTGTTCTAAACACTGGTGTCTGGTAGGACATTCCTCTAAACACTGGTGTCTGGTAGGACATTCCTCTAAACACTGGTATCTGGTAGGACATTCCTCTAAACACTGGTGTCTGGTAGACAGACAGATAGGGTTCCTGTTCTAAACACTGGTCATCAACTGGAACACAGGAAGTGACACGTGTTACGTCACCAGCATCATTCTGAATCATCACTTGTGACACCAGGAGGTAGAGCAGTCGTCTGGTAATCCGGAGGTTCCCGGTTAGATTCCCGCTCCTCCTGGGCAGTGTTTTCAAAGTGTCCTTGAGCAATACACTTAACCCCTAACTGCTCCTGATGAGCAGGTTGGCACCTTGCGTGGTCGCCTCCGCCGTCAGTGTGTGAATGTGTGACTGAATGGGTCAAATGTGAGGAAGAAATTGTAAAGCGCTTTGGATTAAATATATAGATATATAAATGCACCTTTTTCCACGCCATACATCGCTTCCTATGTTTTGGTGATACTCTACATGTTGTTTTGGTGGTGCTCTAGTGGCTGAAACTACTTAGTATGTCTTTAAATAGCTCTACATTCTGACAGTGTTTGGTCAGTAACATTGTCTCCCAGTCCCTCCGCTCTGCAGTAAACACAAAATAAATGTTCTGGTATCCTGTTCCCACTTTATCCAATCAGGAGAGAGAACCCTAGATTTTATTTAATCTTTTTACTTATTTCAAGAAATCTTACCAAGCCAAATTTGCTTACTGCACTGTCAGATTATTTTACTGGTTTCAAGCACATAATTTGCTTAAAACTAGTTTTTATTTGTTATTTTTACAAGACCATACAGTACCACACAAGTATGGAGTTCTCTCTCCTGATTGGATGAAGTGGGAACTGTCAAATGTATTTTAGACCTCTTGATCTTTGCATTACGATGTTATTGGTGTTTTTATACCCCAGAAAAAGGTATCAAGTATCAAGTATAATACAAAAATGAATATAAAAGAAAGGTTGCTGATTGTTGTTCACCCTGTGTACCCTACCCTGTGTATGAAAATAGAGATTTGAACTTGCTCTCTCTCTCTCTCTCTCTCTCTCTCTCTCTCTCTCTCTCTCTCTCTCTCTCTCTCTCTCTCTCTCTCTCTAGACAACCTTCCCGGTGCGTGTGTTTAAGCTGTTGGGGGTGGAGACTCTGGTGGTGACCAATGCAGCCGGTTCATTGGCTGACAACTACCAAACTGGTGACATCATGATCATCAAAGATCACATCAACTTCCCAGGCCTCGCTGGGCTGAACCCACTGAACGGCCCCAATGACGACAAGTAGGAAAACACAAACATACACACACACACACACACACACACGCACGCACACGCACACACACACACACACGCGCGCGCACGCACGCACACACACACACTCGCGCGCGAGCGCACGCACGCACGCACACACGCACGCACGCACACACACACGCACACACAAAATGTGTCGTCTGCATTTAACCCATCCTACTGTAACTATTTAGGAACAGTGGGTAGCTAGCTAGACCTATCAGAGGAGTGAGTATTAAACCCCCCTCGCTGGTAGCTAGCTAGACCTATCAGAGGAGTGAGTATTTAACCCCCCTCACTGGTAGCTAGCTAGACCTATCAGAGGAGTGAGTATTTAACCCCCCTCACTGGTAGCTAGCTAGACCTATCAGAGGAGTGAGTATTAAACCCCCCTCACTGGTAGCTAGCTAGACCTATCAGAGGAGTGAGTATTAAACCCCCCTCACTGGTAGCTAGCTAGACCTATCAGAGGAGTGAGTATTAAACCCCCCTCGCTGGTAGCTAGCTAGACCTATCAGAGGAGTGAGTATTAAACCCCCCTCGCTGGTAGCTAGCTAGACCTATCAGAGGAGTGAGTATTAAACCCCCCTCGCTGGTAGCTAGCTAGACCTATCAGAGGAGGAGTGAGTATTTAACCCCCCTCGCTGGTAGCTAGCTAGACCTATCAGAGGAGTGAGTATTTAACCCCCCTCGCTGGTAGCTAGCTAGACCTATCAGAGGAGTGAGTATTTAACCCCCCCCACTGGTAGCTAGCTAGACCTATCAGAGAAACACCCCCCACTGGTAGCTAGCTAGACCTATCAGAGGAGCACCCCCACTGGTAGCTATAGATGAAACAGCAATAGCCTTTTGTTGATTACCTATCATTATCAATGGTGGCGGTGATGATCACTTACAGATTTTACAGTTTGGTAAGTTAGCCACAAACTAACTTAGCTTAGCACAATGCATGGAAGCAGATGAGAAGCAGCTAGTCTAGGCATTGCCCAACAACTCACACGTTTCATTTGTGCAAAGCTAGGCTAGCTTGCAAGCTTGCAGCCGGATAGCTTTCTACTTTCTAGGAAGTCGGTATCTATCTTCTCCTTGTCGTGGACGACTCAGCCCTGCTGGTCTCTGACAGGGACAAGTTACAGGTTGAAAAAGCCCTCAGCTCTGAATTCGGCATAATCTGCACCTGGCTCGCTGATAACAAACTATCATTACACCTGGGTATCATTACACCTGGGTAACACAGATTGACAGTGTTGTGAAGAAGGCACGACAACGCCTCTACTTCCTCAGGCGCCTAAGGAAGTTCCAAGTCAGTCAGAAGATCCTTAAGAACTTCTACTCATGTACAATAGAGAGCATCTTGACTGGCAACATCACCTCCTGGTTTGGGAATAGCACTGCACAAGACCGAAGCAGACTACAAAGAGTGACACGTTCAGCCGAACGCACAATTGGAGGGGGGCTCCCCACCCTCCAGAACATTTACAACAAGCGTTGCAGGGGCAAGGCTAAGAGAATCATTAAAGACTCCAGTCACCCGAACAACTGCCTCTTTGAACTGCTGCGGTCAGGCAAGCGATACCGGAGTCTCAAGGCGAGCACAGAAAGACTCAGAAGAAGCTTCTATCCCCAGGCCATCAGGCTGCTAAACGAACAATGAACACTACACAACAACAACCACCAAACGCACATAGCACACACATCCACACGCACACACTCACTTTAAACAAACACACTGTAGCACCCACTCCACACACTTTATAGCACACACCCACTTTAAACAAACACACTGTAGCACCCACTCCCCACACTTTATATTTATTGATGAAGGATTGCACTACAACTCGTACACCTTACTGTAAATTGTACCTAAATTGTACCTCATCCCATTTCTGCTTTGCACTATATAGTACTGTACATTAGTACACTGCATAGTATTGTATATTATATGGTAACTCAGTTACGTCTATTCTGCATCGAACATTGTACATATGTCTATACTGAACACTGTGACCTCATTTTCTACTTCTAAATTACATGCTATACTATGTTATTTGATACTATCTTGTCTAGCACAGTCTCTGGAGCGTAACAGTAAGAAGCATTTTGTATGAAAGTATTCTGTACTTCTGTATGACAACTATTAAAGAAACTTGAAACTTGAGTTCATTCTCTTTGGATCAAATAACAAACTCAGCAAGACCGACGGCTTCTCAGTTACAGTGGGTGACAATATTCAGGGTTCTTACACATTTTCCAAAGCAAAATTCAAGCACTTTTCAAGCATTTTCAAGGTGCATTTTCAAGCTTTACCAGCATCTTATGCGGCTGTAGTAAATTAAATATACTTAAAATGATCATTTGATCATCTGCCCCACACGCTGTTCCATCAGATGGCACACGGTTCAAGTCAAGCCAAGCCAAATCATGCGAGTGGCGAGAGAGGACTCTTCATTTTGTGTGAAAGGCGAAAGCAATTAGGCTCTCTCCGACTTATTTTATTTATTTATCTAAAAACCAAACTATTCAGTCAGATAGCGATTTATTATTAAAGTATACAGTGCAATTACAATTTCAATAACTTTCCAGCACTTTATACACAATTCAAGCACTTTTCAAACCTTGAAAACACCACATTGAAATACAAGCATTTTCAAGGATTTCCAGCACCCGTACGAACCCTGAATATTGATGAAATTACATACCTGAGTGGGTTCCATCCTAGAGGCAAATCTTTCCTGTGACAAAATGGCAACCAATGTAATAAAAAAAGTCAGCTAACGAACAAGATTCTTGTACCGGATCTCCTCTCTGGTAAACAAGAATACCCTGAAGACTCTAACATGAGCACTCATTCAAGGGCACTACAACTATGCTTGCACCTCATGGTACCAAAGCACCTCAAAGGCACTAAAAACAAGATTACAAACTTCCCAAAACAAACTGGTCAGACTACTGCTTGACCTTACTCCTAAAACCCACCTCACCCCTGCCCACTTTGACAACCTAGGATGGCTTAGAGTAGACGACAGAGTACAGCAACTTGCAATGGGCCTGGTCTACAAAACACACTAGACTAAGGTACCCATGTACATGTCGAAATACTTCCCAAAGGTCAGTGAATACCACGACCACAACACCAGAGGGAGCTCCACAAATCATGTTCAACCCAGATTCGAACAAGGGACTAAACACGTTTCGCAATTATGCCACATCAATGTGGAACGCCCTACCCACAGATGTAAAATAATGTGAATCCCTACCCACCTTCAAAACCGCTCTCAAAGAGCACCTACTGGAGGCTGCAAATCGAAACTGGCCATGTAGGAAGGAATTGTAACAATGTATTCAATTGATATTAAATGTGTTGTTGGTCTGTGTTGGCTTCAGGTTATTAAATGTGTTGTTGTTGTTCTGTCTTGGCTTCAGGTTATTAAATGTGTTGTTGTTCTGTGTTGGCTACAGGTTATTAAATGTGTTGTTGTTGATCTGTGTTGGCTACAGGTTATTAAATGTGTTGTTGTTGGTCTGTGTTGGCTTCAGGTTATTAAATGTGTTGTTGTTCTGTGTTGGCTTCAGGTTATTAAATGTGTTGTTGTTGGTCTGTGTTGGCTACAGGTTATTAAATGTGTTGTTGTTGTTGTTCTGTCTTGGCTTCAGGTTTGGCCCACGCTTCCCGGCCATGTCAGGTGTTTATGACAAAGAGCTACGTCGGCTAGCAATGGACATCGTTAAGGAGATGGGCGTGGCCCAGTATGTCCAGGAGGGCGTGTACGCCATGGTGGGCGGGCCTAACTTTGAGGCCATTGCAGAGGCCAGGCTGATGCATAGACTGGGAGTCGATGCAGTGGGTAAGAAATACATCTATCTATCTATCTATCTATCTATCTATCTATCTATCTATCTATCTATCTATCTATCTATCTATCTATCTATCTATCTATCTATCTATCTATCTATCTATCTATCTATCTATCTATCTATCTATCTATCTATCTATCTATCTATCTATCTATCTATCTATCTATCTATCTATCTATCTATCTATCTATCTATCTATCTATCTATCTATCTATCTATCTATCTATCTATCTATCTATCTATCTATCTATCTATCTATCTATCTATCTATCTATCTATCTGTCTGTCTGTCTGTCTGTCTGTCTGTCTGTCTGTCTGTCTGTCTGTCTGTCTGTCTGTCTGTCTGTCTGTCTGTCTGTCTGTCTGTCTGTCTGTCTGTCTGTCTGTCTGTCTGTCTGTCTGTCTGTCTGTCTGTCTGTCTGTCTGTCTGTCTGTCTGTCTGTCTGTCTGTCTGTCTGTCTGTCTGTCTGTCTGTCTGTCTGTCTGTCTGTCTGTCTGTCTGTCTGTCTGTCTGTCTGTCTGTCTGTCTGTCTGTCTGTCTGTCTGTCTGTCTGTCTGTCTGTCTGTCTGTCTGTCTGTCTGTCTGTCTGTCTGTCTGTCTGTCTGTCTGTCTGTCTGTCTGTCTGTCTGTCTGTCTGTCTGTCTGTCTGTCTGTCTGTCTGTCTGTCTGTCTGTCTGTCTGTCTGTCTGTCTGTCTGTCTGTCTGTCTGTCTGTCTGTCTGTCTGTCTGTCTGTCTGTCTGTCTGTCTGTCTGTCTGTCTGTCTGTCTGTCTGTCTGTCTGTCTGTCTGTCTGTCTGTCTGTCTGTCTGTCTGTCTGTCTGTCTGTCTGTCTGTCTGTCTGTCTGTCTGTCTGTCTGTCTGTCTGTCTGTCTGTCTGTCTGTCTGTCTGTCTGTCTGTCTGTCTGTCTGTCTGTCTGTCTGTCTGTCTGTCTGTCTGTCTGTCTGTCTGTCTGTCTGTCTGTCTGTCTGTCTGTCTGTCTGTCTAATTATCTATCTATTGTGGTCGAAAATATTATCATGTTCAGCTCTGTTATAAATACCCTATTTTTGCCATAAATACATATTTCTCTGTACAAAGCTTTAACTACTTTAACTAGTCAAGATACTAGGCGACAGTCTGACGGTGTTCTTAAAACAACTTAATGGTCAGGACAGCTTGACTTAGATATGACATGTCCAAGTAAATCACATCTTGTTCTTTTTATTGTTGTCTTTATATCAATCTTGTGACAGATACGACAAAACCCCTAATCTCATCTTTGTTTACCTTTCTTGTCTTAGCTCAGGGTTACCTATGACTCTGGGTTTCACTTCACATAGCCAGAGTCGTTTTAAAGTATTGTTCTCTTAGAAATGCCTAGATAAATCTATCTGTGACCCGCCACGGTGAAACCCGCCATACGGTGGAAGGGGAGATTCTTCAGAATCGCCATAAACGTCTCGCGATTCAGAAATGGGAAAAAATTTAGATATTGGCCATTTTGAGTGCTTTGAGATGTTATCTATAAGTCTCCTTATTTGCAAAACTTAATACGACTTGTAAATACGTTCATTCTTGTTAGATTGTCCGACTGTATTATTTTCCTGTGTGAAAAAACGACAGTTGCGTCTGAGGGGAGTGGCCACTCACTAAGGCCCAGTCCACACGATCACGGGTATTTTTGACACCAAGGTTTTCAAAAAAAGAAACCTCCATACACACAGTGGTTTAAAAAAATAACCGCATACTCACGGCAACTGTAAAACCCAGCTACCGAGTGATGTAATATACATGTAGTACAATGCCAAAGCAATAGGTGGCGATGTAGTTCAAACATGAAGGCCATTTCAACCAATCAGAAGGGTTGAACGCGTCACTACGTTATAACGTCCTGTCCACAAAACAGAAACTCGCCATCTTTAAATTGCTTGCTTGAACATAAACATTAGCATTCATTATTTGTTTGCAGCAAATATCTATTTTGAGGTTGTTTGGATATGAGGTGTATTATATCCATTCATGATGTTTTATTAAATCAGTACCAGAATATTAATGAATATGTCTCTCTCTCTCTCTCTCTCTCTCTCTCTCTCTCTCTCTCTCTCTCTCTCTCTCTCTCTCTCTCTCTCTCTCTCTCTCTCTCTCTCTCTTCCTCTCCCCCCCCCCCTCTCTCTCTAGGTATGAGCACTGCTCCAGAAGTAGTAATAGCCACTCACTGTGGTCTGAGAGTATTTGGCTTGTCTCTCATCACTAACAAGGTAAGAGTTTCAAACTGTTCTATTACCACAATGCACTCAGCAATAGAATACGTCCACAGAATGTTTAGAATGAACATGTGCAAAGCAACGGTTGCTATGTGTTGATATATGAGTTCTAACTAAACATTCTAATAAATTCCACAGAGCCTATACGCAAATAAATTCAAATAAATATCTGTACCATTCATATCTATACAGGTATTGTGTACTGTGGACGGATGGACGGAAGGATGGATGGATGGATGGATGGATGGATGGATGGATGGATGGATGGATGGATGGATGGATGGATGGATGGATGGATGGATGGATGGATGGATGGATGGATGGATGGATGGATGGATGGATGGATGGATGGATGGATGGATGGATGGATGGATGGATGGATGGATGGATGGATGGCTTGATTGATTGATTGATTAATTGATGCCTATGTCTATTGTGTGTGTCTATTTTACTGCTGTGAAGCACTTTGGGCTGAAATCTTTTTATGAAAGGTGCTATACAAATAAAGTTTATTATTATTATTATTATTATTATTATTATTATTATTATTATTATTATTATTATTATTATTATTATTATTATTATTATTATTATTATTATTATTATTATTATTATTATTATTATTATTATTATTATTATTATTATTATTATTATTATTATTATTATTATTATTATTATTATTATTATTATTATTATTATTATTATTGTTATTATTATTATTATTGTTATTGTTATTATGGCTCCAAGTTTGGGTTCAATTCACGTTCAGTGCAATCAATTCAGGAAGTGGATTTTCTTCAAAATGAAAACACGAAACATACTTTTGGCACAAGGATAACATAATGAATATGAATATTAACATACATACCATTGAACGGCAGTCATGTTGAAACGATGAGGCTGATGGCTGCTGTGATGTCCTCTCAGGTGGTGAAGAGCTACGAGGACACGGAGAGCGTGAACCATGAGGCCGTGCTGGAGGTCGGCAAGCTGCGCGCGCAGACCCTGCAGGAGCTGGTCACTGAGCTGGTCAGCAGGATGGACATCAACAACAACACTACCGCCTAACACACACACACACACGCACATACACACACGCACGCACACACGCATGCACGCACGCACACACACGCACACACACACACACACACACACATTTTAAATACAGTACTTGAATCTACAGATTAAATCACATGATTGAAACCAGAGATTCAACATGATGTTAGGACGTCTCTTCTCCATCACCCTGACTGACTGTCTGCTAGGCTGTCTGTCTGTCTGTCTGTCTGTCTGTCTGTCTGTCTGTCTGTCTGTCTGTCTGTCTGTCTGTCTGTCTGTCTGTCTGTCTGTCTGTCTGTCTGTCTGTCTGTCTGTCTGTCTGTCTGTCTGTCTGTTTGTTGTTTTCTATTGGTATAGTTTTATGTTGTTACTATTGTGAAAGTATTTGCACATCAAATCAAACTGCAACATAAATGACCAGATTATCAGATTTATCTCTGTTATTTAACTCTACTTATTTATTTCAAATTGTTCTAATATTTCTTTCATCAGGGTACATACATAACACATTATCTTGATTTAAATCCGGATAAAATATTAATATATACCAGGTTTCCTTATAACTTTTTTATTTGTCAAATTTCTGCAAATTAATATAATTGTAAACATTCCTTTTTGTGGGTTTTAGGTGCTTGGAATCAGGTTATTTTAATCAATTGTACATTTCTCCTGTACTTCTGTGGGATATTGCTTTGTAAGGATTGTACAGATATTCTGTTCAACTTTTATCTGATTAAAAAAACAAAACCCATGTGTTTCCTTTCTGGCTTGCTTTCCAGGGATTTCAGGCATTGGCTACATAAAGAGTTCAAAAGTGAAAAAGTTAAAGAGTTAAATTAAAACAGTAAAAAGGTAAACAAGTTAAAAAAGTTAAAAACCTTCTCATGTCAGACCGTTTTATTTGGTTCCACTATGGTGCTTCATTAGACCTGCAACTTTATCTAAAAAAAATAAATAAAAGAAAGCAATATGCTTGATAACTCGTCTTTGCTCGCCATGCTCATTCTGCCGAAGACGCCGTAACTCGTCTTTGATATCAATATTTCAAAAATCTGTGATCGAAATCATATTTCTCCTCCGGAGACATGAGATGTACTGGTGAGCTCCACTCAACTGTCTAACGGTTCAAGAGCGCCATCTGGTGGCCGATCGGCAGATCGGCCAACAGGAAGTGACGCGTCAAACAGGAAGTGCTCATCCATATTTCGTCCGGGCACTCGCGATCGTTAGCCGGACTCCATCTCAACACACTGGATAATCAATCGCTCGCCCTAACTCAATAAACAACGTTATTTGGACGTATATAGTATTATACAACCTGGAAATCTATATCAACAGCCCATAATCTAAAACTGTCTACTCCAAGCTGATCGTCCAACGGCGCGAGGAAGATACGGTAAGATCCAGCGTTATTTTCTAACGTGTTCCATATAAACTGCTCTGATGACCATATGACCCACACTAGACGAATGATATAACGTTGCCCACGGAATTATAAACGACCCCCCGCCCATCCGGTCAATATCAGATGATACGTAGTAACTTCTAGAAGTACCTCCAGTTGAAATTTTTCATCTGGCACAGATCGCTACCAAACTGTATTTGATCATAAATATAATGCATTTAGAGCTATAAATCAAGTTCTGGAGAAAGCTGCAGAAAACGATAAAAACATACTTATACTTTAGACCATATTTCAGTATGAATATGTGAATGAAAAAGTATAACGTTGCTACACCCTGAACAATAGATATAGGACATTGAATGGGCCATAATAATGTCAATTTAGCAATAGAATTTAAAAAGTTATAGCCCTGCAAAGAAGGGGAACTTCTCCATAGACAAATAGAGCTGGCTAGGCATGGTAAATTATGAATTTAACCATGGCGGTCAAAGTGTTAATAGCCTCTAGTTTTATAATTAATATATATGTTTTTTTTTTTTTTTTATATTTAAAGTTTTTTTTTCACAATCAAGACAATACATACATGACAAGACAAACTAAGACAACAAAAATAATAATAATAATAATAATAATAATAATAATAATAATAATAATAATAATAATAATAATAATAATAATAATAATAATAATAATAATAATAATAATAATAATAATAACTAATAATTAATATATATGTTGATATTCTGAGTGTTTTATATTAAAGATGTTGATCATATCAAATCAAATTTATTTTGTAAGGCCTGACAACACACGTTAATGTCCCCATGGGCCGTACACGTCTTCTTTAAACAAGTCAAGAAGAAACATCACAATAAGTCAAGAACAAAACAAGACTCCCCTGAAATTTCGTTGTATACTGTGCAATGACAATTAAAAGTCTATTCTATTCTACCAAGGTCTTCATTAGACCTGCAACTGTATAAAAAAAAATTAATAAAAGAAAGCAATATGCTTGATAACTTTGTGTTTAATAGCCTCTAGTTTTATAATTAATACATATGTTGATATTCTGATAACTATGGTAAATCAGTTGTGCTCCCTCTTCTGGTGTAATTATGGTAAATCAGTTGTGCTCCCTCTTGTGGTGTAACTATGGTAAATCAGTTGTGCTCCCTCTTCTGGTGTAACTATGGTAAATCAGTTGTGCTCCCTCTTCTGGTGTAATTATGGTAAATCAGTTGTGCTCCCTCTTGTAGTGTGATTATGGTAAATCAGTTGTGCTCCCTCTTGTGGTGTAATTATGGTAAATCAATTGTGCTCCCTCTTGTGGTGTTAGTAGTAACAGGTACTTTGAATCAATGTTTTGGACAATCCTGTGGGCTAGACATAATTTAATTTAATAAAACTCTCTCTTCCACGTTCAGCTGTCTAAGCTGATAAAATGGGTTGGAAGGAGAATGAATGAATGAATGAATGAATGAATGAATGAATGAATGAATGAATGAATGAATGAATGAATGAATGAATGAATGAATGAATGAATGAATGAATGAATGAATGAATGAATGAATGAAAACTTTATTTAACAGATTGCAGAATGGGTACAATAAAGTACGGCTCAATACACACAATTGTTAAGGGGATGCAGACCAGAGAAAGACGTTTGTCTTGTTTACATCAGGGTCCCCCATTTTCATTTCATATTGACATTTAAGACATACTCAACATACATGACATTTATGGCATAGGGACATATAGGTATTTAGTACTGATACATTTGTGACATATACAGTATTCAAATATACAGTACTGTTACTCATAGATCCTGACAGAGTATATACATATGATGGGGAGGGGACTGTACATTAGGAGGGGGTGGGTGGGTGGGAGAGAAATATACATATACGGCGGGGAGAGAATATATACATGCGGTGGGGAGGTTTGGACATTTACGGTGGCCAGTTTAGAATTGCAGCCTCCCGTAGGTGCTCTTTAAGAGCGGTTTTGAATGTGGGTAGGGATTCACATTCCTTTACAGCTTTGGGTAGGGCGTTCCACATTGATGTGGCATAATTGCGAAACGTGTTTAGTCCCTTGTTTGAGCCAAATCTGGGTTTAACATGATTTGTTGAGCTTCCTCTGGTGTTGTGGTCGTGGTATTCACTGACCTTTGGGAAGTATTTTGACATGTACATGGGTACCTTAGTCGTATAGTGTATCTTGTAGACCAGGCCCATTGCACGTTTCTGTACTCTGTCGTCTACTCTAAGCCATCCTAGGTTGTCAAAGTGTGCAGGGGTGAGGTGGGTTCTAGGGGTAAGGTCAAGTAGTAGTCTGACTAGTTTGTTTTGTGATGTTTGTAATCTTGTTTTTAGCGCCTTTGAGGTGCTTTGGTACCATGAGGTGCAAGCATAGTCATAGTACCCTTGAATGAGTGCTCCTGCCAGAGTCTTGAGGGTATTCTTGTTTACCAGAGAGGAGATCCGGTACAAGAATCTAGTAGTAATCTAGTAGTAGTAGGGTAGTGTTTGTATAAGTACAGGGTAGTGTTGGCATTAGTCAGAGTAGTGTTTAGACACTGATCTAATGAGTCCCTGTCTGTTATAATTCCCTGCAGCGTTACAGGAAATAGAGGCTAGTCCTTCCCCTTTAGCTTTGACTTCCTGTCGAACATCACATGCTTATCCCAGGACCTCTTGTGCAACACAGTTTCCAGCACAAGCTTCTGCATTTCTCAGATCACAGTTCACCCAAAGCAAAGAAGTTTGTTTTCAAAGTATGATTGATTGTTTTTCACCGTGGCTCTTTTACATTAGCATTGTGGCTAATAAACAAGGAGGAGCTAGGGCTCCAGTCTGAAGCACTTTGACAATTGTGTTGAGAAACGACTCTTTGACAAAATCATGAATGATTAGTGTAGCTAAGGGGCTACACAACCCTGACTGTATTTAAATGTTAGATTAGACCACTACTAGAATATTAATTAGCCGGACATTAAAGGTACACAAAATGGCGGACACTCCATTAACTGAGAGGGGACAGTGATACCAAGTTCAATAATCACTTTAATAGTAACGTCAAACATACATGTTATATTTATCGCAGATCTCCTTTTACTAGTAGAATGTCAATGCAACAATGTCAGAGGTAATGATAGTCTTGATGATGATTAGCCATTTTGGGGTTAGGTTTAGGGTTAGGTTAGGTTAGGTTAGTGAAGGATATGGCTGGCTTTCATTGTGATTATAAGAGGATAATTAAGTATGTAAAGACATTTAACCTCTTATGCATCAGGCAAAAAATGGGGCTTGTTTTGCATAACACGCCTGACGATTGCATACCCAAAGTAATTTGCGATTTATTATACTTTACACTTATAACACTTGTATGAGTCTGGTCTCTTTTGAAAGGAAAGATTCTGACATTTCCTCGACAACAAGAAGAATCACGCTGAGTACTAATTAAATAGACTAATGGAGGTTTGAACACACTGAAGTAAATGTTTTGTTGGGCTAAGTTAGGCGCTCGCCACTAACGCAGGAGATGCTGGGTTCGAGCCCAGCTCTCGCCGTTGCTTCCGGCTTGGCTGGTCGTTCATACTAATACAATTGGCAGTATTAGGGGGTGGGAAAGCCGGTGGGTGGGGATCGGACGTTGTGGACAGCGACTCCTACAGGTTGGTTGGTGCGCCTGTACAGCAGAATCAGGAAATATCGGGGGCAGCGTGAGCCTCCCACGCGTTACTCCTCGCCACTGAGAGATCGCGCTGTGCAGGTGAAAAGATGCGACGGCTGCCTCCTCGTGTACCGGAGGGGACACGTGATGCAAGGCTTCGTCCACATTGCAGCCGACCAGTGGGAGGCATGGTCTAACAATGTTCGAGACAGGGGAGGGTAGAATTGGATAATATGAAATTGGGATGGGAGAAAAATAGAAAAATGGGGAGAAAAAGTAGATAAAAAAATTAAATAAAATAAAAAGTAAATGTTTTGTTTACTCACATTTCTGTTTACTTGTTGCCAATTGCCTGTTTTTGAGTTCCAGCTGAGAGGTAGGAGCTGGAAAACATAACGGTTCCATAGCCTGAAGTCTTATCTAGTACAGATCCAAAGTTTATAACAATCCCACTGAAGATTTGTGTTTTACAAAGGTTTTTGCAATGTGTGTACCGGCAATAATTTGGCATGATTATCCAAAATGGCCGCCCGTTGATTCCGACGTGCTAGTCAAAACAAAACACTTGTCCGGCTTCTTCTTTGTCTTTCTCGTTGCAATCACTCCTCACATGGGATACCCTTGGCTCCAGAATTTCATTGGCTACAAAGGTGGTCAATATTTTTCGCAATCAGAGGTGAGGGGTCCGTTCAGGTTCTGACCAGTTCTGAATGGCTTGTCAAATGATGTTCGTCGGATGTTTGGACCTGTAACCCGAGACTGGAAGCATGCAATAGGTAGAGTAGAGTGACAATCGAAAGGCGGCAAATTCAACTGTCCAACAATGTATTGGTTGATCGGCAAAAACACAGCCCAGAGCCAGCAGACGAGGGCAAAGTGCTTATCATTTACCTGTTTAACAGGTAAATTATTGCCTTTAAAGTGGTGTTTGGTTTTGAAGTTCGGCAGGGGCCTATTTGGTGACAGATAAGGCTGTAGGCTTTGTCCTAGAGTGACAGTTGAAATCAGAGAGGTTGAAATCGCCAAGCAACCAGGGGTGACGTATCAATCGACTGTTGTTTAGGCCAGGGGTGAGGTCACTAGACCTCTAACCAGAGATATGAGTTAGAAGGCTGAGTTAGAAGGGGGAGGAGAACATTCCTCTAAGATAACAAGTGACAAAAAAGGAGTTCTGTTTCGCTCGTTCCGCCCAGTTGTTTCTTGAACCAGCAGGGAGAGAGAGAGAGAGAGAGAGAGAGAGAGAGAGAGAGAGAGAGAGAGAGAGAGAGAGAGAGAGAGAGAGAGAGAGAGAGAGAGAGAAAGAGAGAGAGAAAGAGAAAGAGAAAGAGAAAGAGAAAGAGAGAGAGAGAGAGAGAGAGAGGTGAGAGAGGAGAGAGAGGTGTTCCACAAGGAAGCATACTAGGACCGCTACTCTTCCTAATTTATGCAAATGACATAAGTTCTCAGTTACAGTGGGTGACAATATTGTCACAAGGAAAGACGAAATTACCTACCTGGGTTCCATCCTAGAGGCAAATCTTTCCTGTGACAAAATGGCATCCAATGTAATAAAAAAAGTCAACCAACGAACTAGATTCTTGTACCGGATCTCCTCTCTGGTAAACAAGAATACCCTGAAGACTCTGGCAGGAGCACTCATTCAAGGGTACTATGACTATGCGTGCACCTCATGGTACCAAAGCACCTCAAAGGCGCTTAAAACAAAATTACAAACATCACAAAACAAACTTGTCAGACTACTACTTGACCTGAACCCCAGAACCCACCTCACCCCTGCCCACTTTGACAACCTAGGATGGCTTAGAGTAGACGACAGAGTACAGCAACTTGCAATGGGCCTGGTCTTCAAGATACACTATACGACCGGGGTGCCCATGTACATGTCAAAATACTTCCCAAAGGTCAGTGAATACCACAACCACTACACCAGAGGAAGCTCAACAAATCATGTTAAACCCAGATTCGGCTCAAACAAGGGACTAAACACGTTTCGCAATTATGCCACAACAATGTGGAACGCCCTACCCAAAGCTGTAAAGGAATGTGAATCCCTGCCCACATTCAAAACCGCTCTTAAAGAGCACCTACGGGAGGCTGCAATTCGAAACTGGCCACCGTAAATGCCCAAAACCCCCACCACCTCCTAATAGCTTGTTTGCAGTCACGTGATTTTGATGACGCGCGAAACTCACCTGGGGGGCAGGAAGTCAAGAACAGTGATTCAAAACAATGGAAAGTCAATACGCTAAAGCGTTGGATGAGCCTACACGCACTAGGTATCATCAGAAAATATCAAAACATATTGGATATGATCCGTACACGCTGAGGAAAATCGATTTTTCTCGCGTCTTGACCGATTTGCCTGGCGTTGAGGCGATTGATATAACCAATTACCTCGTCCTCCAGACCTCCTACTACACGGCTAGCCAGATGAAGGCATACAAGAGTCTGGAGGCTTATAACTATTTGGTGTGTGGTTGGGTAAATGACCTCGGATCAAAGGCAGCATTGAATGACTGTCGTCTTGTTTTTGCGCGGGTGAGTAAATCTACTTGAGAATCACTCTTTTATATTGCTATTTCAACTCTAATGTACATGGATACTGGCGTCAGTCAGGCT
The DNA here is from genome assembly GCF_963971535.1 of Notolepis coatsorum. Classification (NCBI taxonomy): domain Eukaryota; kingdom Metazoa; phylum Chordata; class Actinopteri; order Aulopiformes; family Paralepididae; genus Notolepis; species Notolepis coatsorum. Next base: position 174,096,930 of record NC_140170.1, on the reverse strand, counting down.
ATGCGCTAAACGCTAGCTACTATTTTCTACCTTGCCACTAGGTCAACCATTCTCAGAGGTCTGGTGCAACACCGCTAAAAACGTGGATCGTGGCAAAACGAAATGGAGAAGTTGTCACAGCACATTGTGATTGTATGGCTGGGTAAGTCATCATAATAATGCAAGGCATGTTTAACTACATATCGCTGTTGTAAAATGATGCTAACTAGATGCCATGAAGGTGTCACTCTGATGGTGGCCAGACTTTCGTCTTGTTTACATCAGGGTCCCCCATTTTCAATTCATCATGACATACAGGTAGACAGTTACTGTACTGTTGCATCGCTAGACATTTATGACATACCAGATCTACAAATCTACCAACAGATTGTCAGAATCCTGCTCGCATGTTGGAGCAGTTCTGTTCGCCATTGAAGTGGGTGTTAAAATGAGAGAGACTGAGTCCTGCACCATGGAAAAGTGCAAGTGGTTAATGCCATCACATGTCAAAAAGGTAATCAAATGCACGTAATTTACTTTTGTTTCAGTGTGAGCTGTATGTAGGGGTACATTTAAAACGTTTATATTCTCTATGCCTCTCGCGCTTTCAGATTCCTGCCGCTCCAGTTGCGATGATAGACTTTTCATCTGCAAAATCTAAGAAGCAAAAACTAGATCATGCCATTGCAGGGACAGGTGAGCAGAGGTGTACAGTACTGAATGCAAAATACCTGTGCAATAATATGTTCCAAGTTTCACTTTAAAGCTGTGCAATATCTGTCTTATAGAGAAACAAACACCTGAGAGTTCCACAGTCCAGTGTCCAAGAGTGAAGCAAGGATCAGAAACTTATAGTCAGTTTTTCAAGGCTTTACACCTAAACTCCCCAAAAAGTGCTGCACTGATGTCCAGGTCACCATATTGCAGAGAATTTGTCCCAAAGTCTGTGAGCAAGCTACCTAAACTACTAACTGCATATAGGACACCAGAGACACTGCAGCTACCTCCAACAGAGTTGCAGAAAGCATGCCAGGATTTCAGACTGGAAGAGCTAACACAGTCACAGGTACAGGCAGTAGAGGAGGAGACCAGAAACCAGAGCTCATCAACAATCTGGTTCCGCCAAAGAGCAGGAAGGGTAACAGCCTCTAAACTGAAGCAGGTTCTACACACAAGTATTTCACAGCCGTCAAAGTCCTTGGTCAAGTCCATATGCTACCCAGAGGCACACAAGCTCTCTACAGCTGCAACGAGGTATTTATTAGGGGAAAGTAATTGCAAGACAAGGACATCTGCAATTGACCTATTATGACACATAGGTTAGGGCTGGCTAGAAGTATGTTTAATCTTTGAGGTCTGGAGTAGGATGATGTAAACCAGTGCACTACAATTGTCCCTATAAATGCTGACCTACATCACATTTAGTAAATCAGTTACTAATTATGGTTGTACAACTCTCTCTTCCTATTGCTACTTGTATGCATTACAGGTATGGATGTAAAAATGAGGCAACAGCCAGAAGACAGTATGAACAACTGCAAAGTGTGGACCATGAGGGTTTCTCCTGCATGGACAGTGGACTTTGGCTGAATCAGAAGTGGCCATACATGGGAGCCTCACCAGATGGAATTGTCACATGCGCCTGTCATGGAACTGGGGTTTGTGAGATAAAGGTACCAGCTATTTCTTCAGTATGGATTTGGATATGCATTTACCATTCATGTTTTGACGTCCTCAATAACACAGTAGAGCAGGTGTATTGGCATTGTGACTAATGGAACTGGGATTTGTGAGAAGAGTAACCTAGTACTTTGTAATTCAATGCACAGTTTATGTTCCTACATGTTGTAAAGACATAGAAACATCACGTGGTGCATGAGAGAAATTAACAGATCTTGAAGCTGAACATTTGAAAAGGAGATACTATGCAGAAGAAGTGACTATTTTCATTGTGAACTTTTAGTGCCCACACAGCAAACAGGAGGAGGCCAATCTACGCCTGTGTGCTGGAGACCAGGGCTTCTGTCTCATCTTCGATGGGGACGATGTGAAACTGGACAGGAAGCACGCGTACTACTACCAAGTACAGGCTCAGCTCCACATTGTGGGTGCTGACTATTGTGACTTTGTAGTGTGGAACACAAATGACATCTTTGTAGAGAGGATTTTGCCTGATGCGGAACTCTGGGTCAATGTCATTCCCAAAGTTCAAGAGTTCTTCAGACACTGTGTTCTTCCTGAAGTGTTGGGACAGCACTTCACAAAGTGAACCAAATCATGTTTGAAATGTTTCTTTAATCTGTGCATATTCCTGTAATAAATTGTAAATAAATGGTAGTTTATAGAACATGAATATCACAACAGGTCAAAATCTTATAGCTTTAGTTATATAGGCACAAATAAAACAAATTGATATCTGAAATATATAGGTAGTTTAGGTTAATTAATTGTTTCTTTTGTTTGTGTAATTATTCCTAGGTTGTTATATTTTTGTTGTTAACCACCCTGATCAAAATAAACCTTCTAAAGGGCTTCACATCACTTGTTGCTGGTGGTTCTTGGGAGCTGGGAAGAGGGGTTACATTTCCATGTTGTGCCTCGGTTTCCCCTAGGCCGTTTCCTCTGAAAACTACTACATGAAATGGTCACATGTTGTGAAGAAAGAAAGCGACCAAGTTGGACAATTTTTTCCAGGTGTAAGCTACATCCTACTACAAGCACCCAGTATTTTCATTGTGACTACATAGACAATGAATATGATTTTCTCAAGACAAAGATAATTTAATAACGGATTCAAACAGTTTAACTACAAACAACCATTCAAATCTAATTAGAACTGATTTAAAAATGACAAAGATTAATTGAATGAAATTAATACATTTTTATTTCAATAAAATAATAATGACAGACAGGTAGAGGGAGACATATACATATATTTGAAATATTATTATTCAATATTATCATTAAACTATTTGTAGTCCGGGCTAGAACTATGCACCCGTTAGTGGAGGTCTGAGAAAACATCGACCCATTATTTATAATCAAATCTACCTCAAATCATTCAATGCAAAACTATGCAGGACATGCATCTTATTTTCCTATTTGACCTTTAGATGAATAGAATATTGCTTACTCCAGTGGGACAACAGAGTCCGAAAGATTGGATAATGCACAGCAAATGACTCCAATCTTATCAATCAGCGCCAGTGACTCGCCTGTTTTTACAGCCATGTGTTCAACGGGGAGGGTACTCTGCAGAATTTGGTACTTTCTTCTCACTAATCCTATGACCCTTTCCACGTGAATACGCACATTAGCGAGTTTTCTTGTTTGCTCAACTTCATATGCAGATAGCTGGCTCTTCCCTTTTGTGAAAGCAGGCATCTTCAATGAAGCACAGTAAAACCCCACACTATCCCCGATAGTAAACCCACGGTCTGCCAGAACAATGTCTCCGGGTAACAAATTATTTAGAAGGCTACTCTCTTCAGTTATCTGCTTGTCACTCACTCTCCCTCCCCAAGCACGAGAGATGTATGTGACATATCCTTGAGGAGCAATGCCAATGAGAAATTTAACTGTGTTATGGTGTTTATAATTGGACCAAGTTTGTGCTCTTGCCAGCAAATTAGATGGCCGTTCAAGGAAAACTTCAAAACAGTCCACTATTACGGCAACCTTACACCCAAATGCTTGCCTGAATGACATTGGCATTGTAGCTTGCAGCACCTCTCGCTCTGGCCACTCTATTATAAACTCTAATCTTTCATGAAGTATGCCAATTATCTTGTGCCAAATTCGAGAAACAGTGGAACAGGAAACATTGAACCTGAAGGCCAAATCTTGGAGTGGAAGGTTTAGTCTCAACCGAATTAAGACCAACATGAACTGTTTAAATTTGGAGAGCGCCGACAAAGAGCTATAGTTGATGTGTGGCTCACATAGCTGAAACACTTGCATCAAAACTAAGAAATTGGGCAATCCTGTGTAAAATTTAGTCTTCTCTTCGTTGTTCTGAAAAGCATCTGGACTAAATTCCCTGTCCAGTACTTTTTTCCTGAGGTCACTCAGCTCCACTACGGAGTGATTCAGAACATCCTCCATCTTCTCAAGATCCTCCATAGTCAGGTCTGTCTGGCAGCCTGCATCTACATAGAATATATTTGGCAAAGGGGATAAGAGGGGAAAAGATAGTTTAGTTATATAATTTACAAATTGTATAAAGGTGGTGGTAATTATTTGTTAAATTATGATGTAAACAAGTGACATACATAGTTGTCAAAATACATTTAATTTACTCTTGTCTGTCTCTCTCCCACACACACTCTGTCACACACTCTGTCTCTCCCCCTTTCTGTCTGTCTCTCTCACACACACTCTGTCTCTCTCTCTCCCACACACACTGTCTCTCTGTCTGTTTGTCTCTCTCCCACACACTCTCTCTGTCTGTCTCTCTCCCACACACACTGTCTGTCTGTCTCTCTCCCACACTCTGCCCCTTCTGTCTGTCTCTCTCCCACACACACTCTCTCTCTGTCTGTCTGTCTCTCTCCCACACTCTCCCCCTTCTGTCTGTCTCTCTCCCACACATATGATGTAAACAAGTGACATACATAGTTGTCAAAATACTTAATGTAACATTGGCTACATGAAAGCTCCTCCATGCATTATATTTAATTTACCTTTGTGGTATTCCGATGCTGGGCTCTGTGAGCCCTCACCGAGGTCCAGCAATGCCTCTGCTGCATCGGTGCAGGTCTCATCTGCTTTTCTGGACCTCAACCTTTCCTCACGTTGACATGATGCCTCTGTCATTGGTTTACCTTGCTGGTAACCAAGGTTAACTGTAGGAGCCCAGTCTGGAGAGTCTACATCGTTGGCAGCACTCGGGCAGCCTGAATAAAATAAATAGCAAAGTGATAAACACCCAACAATGACAGCAAAGAGGGATAACAGTAGTTTCGGTCCTAAGAGATCGTTGAAAACCATTGGCCGTGATAGCTAGCTAATGTTAGCATTGCTTAAAAACAAAGACACCGGAAGATAGCGTCAGCTATCTAGCTGCGAAACACAAACACACAGGGTGATATCACAGATGTAACGTTAGCTATATGTTTCCAGCAATATTGCCTCCTGGTCTGTATTTTTGTCAGTTTTATCCAGCTATGTAAGTAGCTAAATTACTGCCTTACCTTTCACAAAGTGGTCACTGCATATACGCGCGTTGTCTGATTCGGCTCCTCCAGACCTCAACCGGAGATTTCTGATCCACGCCTGCCGCCGTTTTTCTGTGACTTTTTTAAACTTCTCCCCTTTATGTATAACCACTTTCGGGACTCGAAAGTACCCCTTGTTTTTTTCCCGATTCGATCGGTTGGTACAGCCGTAAACCGCGCAAAACTTTGGCATTTTAATCAGAGAGTCTCACTGACTATGAGTATCTTCGTTATATGCAAATCACTTCCTGCCCCCCAACAACATTCCACTAGAGCGAATGACGTCACCTGCAAACAACCTATAGACAGTCTCCTCCCCACCGCATGTATTTATTCCCTCCCCGCCGTATGTATATTTCCCTCCCACCCACCCACCCCCTCCTAATGTACAGTCCCCTCCCCATCATATGTATATACACTGTCAGGATCTAGGGGTAACAGTACTGTATATTTGAATACCGCTTATGTCACAAATGTATCAGTACTAAATACCTATATGTCCCTATGCCATAAATGTCATGTATGTTGTGTATGTCATAAATGTCTATATGAAATGAAAATGGGGGACCCTGATGGAAACAAGACAAACGTCTTTCTCAGGTCTGCATCCCCTTAACAATTGTATGTATTGAGCCGTACTGTATTGTACCCATTCTGCAATCTGTTAAATAAAGTTTTCATTCATTCATTCATTCATTCATTCATTCATTCATTCATTCATTCATTCATTCATTCATTCATTCATTCATTCATTCATTCATTCATTCAGAGAGAGAGAGAGAGAGAGAGAGAGAGAGAGAGAGAGAGAGAGAGAGAGACCTTTAGACCCCCATTATAAACATCCTGATATAAAAATGGACAAATTCAGTGTACGCTGTTCATTATGCCACCGGGAAAGATAGCGTGTTTCAGACTTGGAATGATGGAATCTGTATTCATTGAGGAGTATCTGTTTGTTGAAAAAGGCTGATGATGAGTCCATCTGATATATTTGTATCCATTTTGATGAACAGAGGTTCAGAGAGGATGAACTTGTGGAACTGACGGATACGCGGCGGTCCGTTAGCAAAGTTGAGCTTGCATGTGTATGTGTGTGTATGTCTCAGGTAACTATAACAGGGTTCGCACAAGGTCCTTGAAGTGCTTAAAGTGCTTGATTTTTGAGAAAAAATTTAAGCCAAGGCCTGGAATTCCTTGAAAACAGCCAAGGTGCTTAAAAAGTCCTTGGAATTCAAATCAACCATTCACATTGAAAGTTTTGTTCATCCATGATAAAATTGTTCTGAATCAAGAAATAGACTTTTTTTTAATCTAAAGTGTAACTAATTGTCGGAAATTGGTTTTAAGCCATACATATTGGATCCGAAAAATAGTGCTTGGAAAATTACTTGAAAGTCCTTGAATTTCATTTTGCAATGTCTGTGGGAACCCTGACTATAATCAGTAAATAAAATAAAATAAAATCAACATTTAAAAACACACGTTAATGTCCCCATGGGCCGTACACGTCTTCTTTAAACAAGTCAAGAAGAAACATCACAATAAGTCAAGAACAAAACAAGACCAGGTCTTGCTCGAAAAAGAGATCTTTGATCTCAAGTGACTACATGGTAAAATAAAAGTTAAAGAAAAAACAAGAACACCATAAGGTCCAAAAAATTTCAAATAAATGCAAAATAAATGCAACACTCCCAGACATACCCCACACGAAGGTAAGGAAAAACTCACTAAAACCTAGCAATAGAAAAAAATGCACCACAGGCAAGGTGGAGGAGAGAAACCTTAGAAGGGCCATTCAAGGGGGGATCTCCCTTCTTAGATGTCAGTGATAGTAGTGTTGCAGTGAAAACAGGTGAACAGTTGGTAAGCATGCATTCATGTGTGTAGTGAAACACAGATGAGTGCATGCAATAGCAACTGAACATTTTGAAAAATTATAGATAGAGCTGATAGCGATAGCAACTGAACATTTTGAAAGATTAAAGATAGAGCTGATAGCGGATCTATTTGAGGCACAGGGGCGGCGCAAAGAGGGTTGCGTCCTCCTGGTCTTCATCACGGGACGTTCAACACTCTGGTCATCACTCTGAGACAGCCGGAGACAGGGGGCGGCGTAGAGAGGGTCGCATCCTCCCGGTCATCATCACGGGACGTCCAACACTCCGGTCATCACTACGAGACAGCCGAAGACAGGGAGACAGGGGGCGCGCAGAGAGGGTCGCATCCTCCCGGTCTTCATCACGGAACGTCCAACACTCCGGTCATCACTCCGGGACAGCCACTCACAGGAAGACAGGGAGACAGGACAGGCGTTAGACAGCTTGCGTGATTGTGATGGGCGGACATAGCAATACTGTAGATACAAGTGGTAAGCATATATGTGAATAGAATAGATATATGAAGTAAGCATATTATGTTAATAGAATAGAAGTACTTAACCCAGCAATGAAACCACGTTGACAGACCACGGACAGAAGACGGTAAGAAGCTGATCCATGGCCTCGGTGGTGCACGTAGAACAGTCACTGCAATCTTGGCCAAGACCCCGAGGCACTACGAGACAAGCACTCAGAGAGATGGGGGGGGGGGGGGGGGGGGGTTGGGACAGAGAGTTCCCATGTTTGTAGTGGGTGGAGATGGAGCAATAAATACATATGGTGAGCATATGCATACATGGTGACAGTAGAATCATAGTATATAAGAAAATTGTGAAATAGAGTAATAGATAGAACTACTGCAAGCGTATGGATGCAAGATGAGATACAAGACAATAGCTCAGGCCCGTATGCCCTGTGGGGGCAGGAGAAGTCACTCAGAAGGTTCAGCACTGCAGGCCAGACAGAAGACGGTATGAAGCTGTTCCATGGGACCGGTTGAGACAGAGACAGAGGTTAATATATTGATATTCTGATTGTTTTATAATTCATATATATTGATATTCTGATTTTATTTGAATAATGAATTGATATGTTGATAGTCTGATTGTTTTATAATTCATAGATATGTTGATATTCTGATTTTATTTGAATAATTAATATGTTGATATTCTGATTGTTTTATAATAAATATATGTTGATATACAGTGTTACAAGATGGCGCTGCTAAGACCGGCTGCCTATCTGTGCGCTCCGTCGAGACTGTGCTTACTTTTGTTAATATTTATAGTTTTGAGAGTTTTGTTTGTACCAACTGTAGGTGCATTTAATGTGTATGACCGTCAGTCACTCATAGACATTGGATTACGGGAAATTTACCAACTGGATTACTCTCTGGATCAGCTCGCCGAACAATACAGTGGCCCGCCAAGATCTTGAGGACAATCGGACCAGACCTCGACCCACGCAACAACAAAGGATCCAGGCGACGAGGAAGAAGAGCCACTACCCAGTATATTGCTAGCCAATGTACAATCAATAGACAATAAACTGGACGACATCAGAGCAAGGATTCAATTCCAAAGAGACGTTAGAGATTGTAATGTTCTCTGCTTCATCGAGACGTGGTTGACGCCGGACGTCCCAGACCACGCTATCCAACCGGCCGATCACTTCTTCATACACCGCAAGGATCGTACAGCAGAATCCGGCAAGCAGCGGGGAGGTGGAATAGCCTTCATGTTGAACAACAATTGGAGCGATCCAGCCAATGTGAAGGAGCTTTCGAACCACTGCTCCCCCAACCTGGAATATATATCCATCAAGTGTCGGCCTTTCTTTCTCCCGAGAGAGTTAACGTCGATCATCTTGGTCGGAGTGTATATTCCCCCACAAGCTAACACAGCGACGCGCTGTCCCTGATTCATGACGAGGTAAATAGAATCCAAGCAGCGAATATTGATGCTGCCATTGTGGTTGTGGGCGATTTCAATAGCGCCAATCTGAGAAAAGTATTGCCGGACTTCTACCAGCATGTGACTTGTAACACCAGAGGCGGTAACATTTTAGACCACTGTTACTCGCAATTCAAGTGTGGATACAAGGCTCATTCTGTGAGTGGCTTCGGCAAGTCTGATCATGCAGCCATCTTTCTTTCTCCGGAGTATAAACAAAGACTCAAATGCGCGCCGGTAGTCTCGCGAGAGGTGCAGAAATGGTCTGTCGAATCAGAGGGCGCACTCCAAGCTGCACTGGAATGTACAGACTGGGGTGTGTTCCGCGATAACACAGATAACATTAATGACTACACAGAGACAGTGCTGGACTTTGTTCGTACTTTGGTGGAAGAAACAATCCCCACTACCACAATTAGAGTTTACCCAAATCAAAAACCCTGGGTAGACAAATCCGTCCGTGAAGCTCTGAAAGCGCGCACCACAGCATACAACGCCGGGCTTGTGGCAGGCAACATGAATGACCACAAGGTGGCGAGATACAACATAAGGAGGACAGTAATAGAAGCAAAGAGGCCCTACAGGAATAAAATTGAACTTCAGTTTGAACAGGCTGACTCTAGAGCTATGTGGCAGGGCCTCAAAACGATGACAGATTACAAAGGCACCTCCCTCAAACTGAACAGTGACATCTCCTTAGCAAATTATCTCAATACCTTCTATGCGAGGTTTGAGGCTGGGAATAACAACACCAGCCTACAAGCCACTGCAATGGAGGGGGGCGGTCTGCTGATGGAGACTCAGTGTTCAGGGTAACATAACATGAGGTGAGGAGGACCTTTAAGAAAGTGAATATCAGGAAGGCAGCAGGACATCAGCCGGCATCCCCGGCCGCGTCCTAAAAGTCTGTGCCGACCAACTGGCCCCGGTATTCACTGACATATTTAACTGTCATCCCCACCTGTCTGACGAAGTCCACTATCATCCCTGTACCTAAAAAATCCAAGCCTGCTTGCCTCAACGACTACCGCCCTGTAGCTCTCACCTCTATAGCCATGAAGTGCTTTGAGAAGCTAGTAAAGGGCTACATCTGCTCCTCCCTCCCCATCAACCTGGACCCCTGTAGCCCATGTGCTGCACACAGCAGCATCACACCTGGACAAGAGGCAGGGGAACTATGTGAGAACGCTATTCATCGACTACAGCTCAGCATTCAATACCATACTCCCCTCCAAACTCATAGCCAAGCTCAGGGACCTGGGCTTGAACTATGACCTCTGCCAGTGGGTCTTGGACTTCCTGACGGGCAGACCCCAGGTGGTGAGAGCAGGCAACTGCCCCTCCTCATCCATCACCCTCAACATAGGGGCCCCCCAGGGCTGTGTTCTGAGTCCCCTCCTCTACTCCCTGTACACACATGACTGTGTGGCTCAGCGGAACAACACAATCATCAAATTTGCTGACGACACAGTAGTGGTGGGCCTGATCTCTGCAAACGACGAGAGGGCCTACCTGGAAGAAGTCAAGGTCCTGGCGGGATGGTGCCAAGAGAACAGCCTCTCCCTGAACGTCAGCAAAACAAAGGAGATGATTGTGGACTTTAGGAGGTCGGGGGTCAGGGACTACAGCCCCCTCAGCATCGACGGGGCACCGGTTGAGAGAGTGAACAGTTTTAAGTACCTCGGAGTCCACATATCCGAGGACTTGACATGGACCACACACATTGACAGTGTTGTGAAGAAGGCACGGCAACGCCTCTACTTCCTCAGGCGCCTAAGGAAGTTCCAAGTCAGTTAGAAGATCCTTAAGAACTTCTACTCATGTACAATAGAGAGCATCCTGACTGGCAATATCACCGCCTGGTTTGGGAATAGCACCGCACAAGACCGTAGCAGACTACAGAGAGTGGCCCGTTCAGCCGAGCGCACAATTGGAGGGGGGCTCCCCACCCTCCAGAACATTTACAACAAGCGGTGCAGGGGCAAGGCTAAGACAATTATCAAGGACTCCAGCCACCCAAACAACTGCCTCTTTGAACTGCTGCGGTCAGGCAAGCGATACCGGAGTCTCATGGCAAGCACAGAAAGACTCAGAAGAAGCTTCTATCCCCAGGCCATCAGGTTGCTCAACGAACAATAACACTATGCAACAACCATCAAATGCACTCACAGCCAGTGATGGGAATAACGGCGCTATAAGTAACTTTGTTACTAACGGCGTTCGTTTTTTCAGTAACGAGTAATCTAACGGATTACTCTTCCAATCTTAATAACGCCATTACCGTTACTGCAAAAAAATGCGGCACGTTACTATGAATGAACCTGTTTCTTTCATCAGACAGATCTCTGCGCCGAGAGGCAATAATATGTTCTTCCTTGTTTAGTGGACAGTGCGCGAGCCAAGCATACATGCTGACGATTGGCTGAGGTTGAATACAATGTCATGGTAAGCCAATCAGAGGTGGAGGTGGGCGGGTGTCTAAAGCATCCAGAGTCTGACACACAGCGCGACAAGACAAGCGATCAGTCAGCGTGAGTCTGACACACAGCGCGACAAGACAAGCGATCACTGATCAGTCAGCATGAGACCGCGGTCCGTGTAGTGTACGTTTTGAGCCCAAAAACGAATCCAACGAACAACACAAGCAACTCAGTCAACATGAGACCGTGGGTCCATGAGCGTTTTGTGTTCACTCTTTGCAGCGCAGGGCACTGAGTGGCTCTACTGCAGTGCTGACAGCCTTATCAACAGTGCTGCACTTCCTGGTTTAATAGCACAGGCTTCAGGTGCTCAGAGATATATATATCTCTGTATGTCATGCATGTCTTAAATGTCATGATTAGATTAGTTTAGATGATTCGATTAGATTCTTATATCTGTATGTTGTGTATGTCATTGATTGATTTATTGAAAAGTTTATTAAACAGATTGCAGAATTGGTACAGTACAGTACAGCTCAATACATACAATTGTTAAGGGGATGCAGACCAGAGAAAGACTTTCGTCATAAATGTCATGAATTGAAAATGGGGGACCCTGATGTAAACAAGACGAAACTCTTTCTCTGGTCTGCATCCCCTTAACAATTGTGTGTATTGAGTCGTACTGTATTGTACCCATTCTGCAATCTGTTAATTAAAATGTTCAATCAATCAGTATATATTTGTTATTTATTTTTGGTATAGTGCTTAACAAGCATAATTTAATGTTGCCCAGTTGTGGCCTGTTGAGGGGCAATACATATCAAAAGTTCCAAAACATCTATTCTGTTTGTATTAGTATGATCCACTATATAAACATAGTAATTATAATATCTACATACATGGCATTTGATTGGAGGCTAGTCTCACTTTGTCCCACAGCAACATTAAAATAGTTTAGATTTGTGTATGTTGTTTATGTAAAAAAAAATCTTGAAAGTAACGCAATAGTTACTTTCTGAAGTAACTAGTTACTTTTATAATTTGTAACTGAGTAAGTAATTTAGTTACTTTTGGAAGAAGTAACTAGTAACTGTAACTAGTTACTTTTTTAAAGTAACTTGCCCAACACTGCTCACAGCACACACATCCACAGGCACACACTCACTTTAAACAAACAACACACTGCAGCACCCACTCTCCACACTTTAGAACACCTAGACATGGATGATGGCGCCGCCCCGTTCGGCTGCCTCTCTGTTCGCTCCGTCGAGACTGTGTTTACTTTTGTTAATATTTATAGTTTTTAGAGTTTTGTGCGTACCAACTGTTGGTGCATTTAATGTATATGACCGTCAGTCACTCATAGACATTGGATTACGGGAAACTTACCAACTGGATTACTCGCTGGATCAGCTTTCCGAACCACATCAATGGCCTGAAGAAATCCTCCGGAGATTAGGACCAGACCCTTTGTTCCCAGAGCCCAGGAAAAGACGACGAGGAAAGAGGGCTGGGATCCGAAACAGGCTGAGATCCAGACGCCATCGTACACCACTTCCCAGTATATTGCTAGCCAATGTACAATCAATAGACAATAAACTGGATGACATCCGAGCAAGGATTCAATATCAAAGAGACGTTAGGGACTGCAATGTCCTTTGCTTCACCGAAACATGGCTGACGCCGGAGGTTCCAGATCACGCGATTCAACCAGCGGATCACTTCTTTATCCATAGAAAGGATCGGTCATCATCAGAGTCCGGTAAACAACGTGGAGGGGGTATTGCCTTCATGTTTAACAAAAATTGGAGTGACCCAACGAACGTGAAGGAACTATCCAACCACTGCTCCCCAGAACTGGAATATATAACCATCAAGTGTCGTCCTTTCTTCCTCCCGAGGGAGTTAACGGCGATCGTCCTGGTCGGAGTGTATATTCCACCGCAAGCTGAAGCCAGCAACAAGGTTGCGCTCTCCAGACTACACGACGAGGTAAACAGAATCCAAGAGGCGAATGTTAACGCCGCCATTTTAGTTCTGGGAGATTTCAATAGCGCCAATCTGAGAAAGGTATTGCCCGACTTCTATCAGCATGTGACTTGCAACACCAGAGGCGGTAACATCCTAGATCACTGTTACACGCAATTTAAAGGTGGCTACAAGGCTCATTCTGATAGTGGCTTCGGTAAGTCAGATCACGCATCAATTTTTCTTACACCGAAGTACAGACAGAAAATTAAAAGTACTCCCGTAGTCTCGCGAGAGGTGCAGAAATGGGATGTGACGTCAGAGGATACGATCCGGTCAGTGTTTCACAACACAGACTGGAATGTGTTCCGCGACACAGATAACATTAATGCCTACACGGAGACAGTGCTGGACTATGTTTGTACTAGGGTGAAAGAAACAATCCCCACTACCAAAATGAAAGTTTACCCAAATCAAAAACCCTGGGTAGACAAATCCGTCCGTGAAGCTCTGAGAGAGCGCACCAAAGCATACAACGACGGCCTAGAGGCAGGCAACATGAATGACCACAAGGTGGCGCGATACAACGTAAGGAGGACTGTGTCAGAGGCCAAACGACGCTACAGGGATAAAATTGAACTCCAGTTTGAACAAGCTGACTCTAGAGCTATGTGGCAGGGGCTCAAAACGATGACAGACTACAAAGGCGCCTCCCTCAAACTGAACAGTGACATCTCCTTAGCAAATGACCTCAATACCTTCTATGCGAGGTTTGATGCTGGTAATAACAACACCAGCTCACAAGCCTCGGCAATGGGGGGGGGGGGGGGTCGGCTGCTGATGGAGGCGCAGTGTTCAGGGTAACAGAGCATGAGCTGAGGCGGACCTTTAAAAAAGTGAATATCAGGAAGGCAGCAGGTCCAGACGGCATCCCCGGCCGCGTCCTAAAAGTCTGTGCCGACCAACTGGCCCCAGTATTCACTGACATATTTAACCTGTCCTTAGAACAGGCTGTCATCCCCACCTGCCTGAAGAAGTCCACTATTATCCCTGTACCCAAAAAATCCAAGCCTGCTTGCCTCAACGACTACCGCCCTGTAGCTCTCACCTCCATAGCCATGAAGTGCTTCGAGAAGCTAGTAAAGGGCTACATCTGCTCCTCCCTCCCCATCAACATGGACCCCCTGCAATTTGCATACCGCCCCAACAGGTCCACGGAGGACGCCATATCCCATGTGCTGCACACAGCAGCATCACACCTGGACAAGAGGCAGGGGAACTATGTGAGAATGCTATTCATCGACTACAGCTCGGCATTCAATACCATAGTCCCCTCCATACTCATAGCCAAGCTCAGGGACCTGGGCTTGGGCTATGACCTCTGCCAGTGGGTCTTGGACTTCTTGACTGGCAGACCCCAGGTGGTGAGAGCAGGCAACTGCACCTCCTCATCCATCACCCTCAACATAGGGGCCCCCCAGGGCTGTGTTCTGAGTCCCCTCCTCTACTCCCTGTACACACACGACTGTGTGGCTCAGCGGAGTAGCAATACAATCGTCAAATTTGCTGACGACACAGTGGTGGTGGGCCTGATCTCTGCCAACGACGAGAGGGCCTACCTGGAAGAGGTCAAGGTCCTGGCGGGATGGTGCCAGGAAAACAGCCTCTCCCTGAACGTCAGCAAAACAAAGGAGATGATTGTGGACTTCAGGAGGTCGGGGGTCAAGGACTACAGCCCCCTCAGCATCGACGGGGCACCGGTTGAGAGAGTCAACAGCTTCAAGTACCTCGGAGCCTACATATCCGAGGACTTGACATGGACCACACACATTAACAGTGTGGTGAAGAAGGCACGACAACGCCTCTACTTCCTCAGGCGCCTAAGGAAGTTCCAAGTCAGCCAGAAGATCCTTAAGAACTTCTACTCATGTACAATAGAGAGCATCTTGACCGGCAACATCACCTCCTGGTTTGGGAATAGCACTGCAAAAGACCAAAGCAGACTACAAAGAGTGACACGTTCAGCCGAACGCACAATTGGAGGGGGGCTCCCCACCCTCCAGAACATTTACTACAAGCGTTGCAAGGGGAAGGCTAAGAGAATTATTAAGGACTCGAGCCACCCGAACAACTGCCTCTTTGAACTGCTGCCGTCAGGCAAGCGATACAGGAGTCTCAAGGCGAGCACAGAAAGACTCAGAAGTAGCTTCTATCCCCAGGCCATCAGGCTGCTAAACGAACAATGAATGAACACTACACAACAACAACCACCAAACACACATAGCACACACATCCACACGCACACACTCACTTTAAACAAACACACTGTAGCACCCACTCCACACACTTTATAGCACACACCCACTTTAAACAAACACACTGTAGCACCCACTCCCCACACTTTATATTTATGGATGAAGGATTGCACTACAACTCGTACACCTTACTGTAAATTGTACCTAAAATTGTACCTCATCCCATTTCTGCTTTGCACTAGATAGTACTGTACATTAGTACACTGCATAGTATTGTGTATTGTATATTATATGGTAACTCAGAACATTGTACATATGTCTATACCGAACACTGTGACCTCATTTTCTTCTTCTAAATTCATGCTATATTATGTTATTATGTTATTTGATACTATCTTGTCTAGCACAGTCTCTGGAGCGTAACAGTAAGAAGCATTTTGTATGAAAGTATTCTGTACTTCTGTATGACAACTATTAAAGAACTTGAACTTGAACTTGAACTTGACACACTTTATATTTATTGGCAAAGAATTTGCACTACAACCCATACCTCAGTACACCTACTGTAAATTGTACCTAAATTGTACCCCATCCCATTTCTGCTTTGCACTATATAGTATATTGCATAGTATATTACTATATTACTTCTACTCTGCATTGAACATTGTACATATGTACATACTGAACACTTGTGTCTACGTACGTGACTTCTATTTTTTACATGCTATACTTATTTTATTTCATACTTATCTTTTTTGTCTAGCACAGTCTCTGGAGCATAACAGAAAGAAGCATTTTGTATAAAAGTATTCTGTACTTCTGTATGAAAACTATTAAAGAAACTTGAAACTTAATTTTGGCAGCTATTTTCATTTTAGTTTTAGTCTTAGTCATGTGTCAAGTGCTCCTTTTTCGTTTTCATCATATTTAGTCATCTTCATTTATTTTTCGTTTAGTCAGTTTTAGTCAACTTGTCAGAACTTGTCAGAAGTCAGAAATAGTCAACATGGAACATTTTCTGATTTAAATTGCGTATTTATTTTTTAACCTAGGGGAATCTGAGTCGGCGGCACAAGTGATATGTTGGTGTAGACATGGTCCAATGTATTGTTGCTCCTACAGTATATGTTGGTGTAGACATGGTCCAATGTATTGTTGCTCCTACAGTATATGTTGGTGTAGACATGGTCCAATGTATTGATGCTCCTACAGTATAATGTTGGTGTAGACATGGTCCAATGTATGCATCAAAAAGAGCATTACGGATGTGGTGACGTTGTTTCTGACCAGAGAGACGACGCTGAACTCTGTCTGTCTTCTGTTTGCTGTGTCTTTCCTTTCTCTCTGCCATGTCTGTCCTCTCTCTGCTGTGTCTGTCATCTCGGTCATGTCTGTCCTCTCTCTCTGCTGTGTCTGGCAGCGGTTTATTCTATAACAGGATACTGTAAACTAAGTAAACAGAACACACAGTAGTACTAGTAGTAGTACACACTGATTGCAATCTGCTTGCATAAAAACATTATATAAAATCACATTCTGAGGTCAGTGTTAAAGTGCCACATGGAAGAGGTCTGGTTAGTGGTTAGAGTTAGAGGTGGTCTAGGTCTGGTTAGGGTAACTTAGGGGTAGTTAAGCATTCATTATAATTTATTATTATTATTTAGATAGATGGATGTAAAGGGCTAGACCAACTCTTAACCCCTATCCGGACCTAGACCACCTCTAAGTCACAACCCTAACTTAGGGGTTAAAGTTAGAGGTGGTCTAGGTCTGGTTAGGGGTTAGAGTTAGAGGTGGTCTAGGTCTGGTTATACTGATCCGATACCAGTACATACATACAAAAATATATATTATATTATATAAATTATAAAACTTTTTTTCTTTTCTTTTTCACAGCTACTGTTTTATATATACTGTTTTTTAGTAATAACTCGAAAGTAATGGTACTATTTATTCAACAACAGGTGATTGTATAGATTAGTATTAGTATCATTAATTGACAACTAAGCTCAATGAGTTCACCCACGGAATGGTTGTTGGTACATTGGTTCCACACGGACGTTAAACGTTGTTGCGCACTTCCTATCGGCTCCGGTTCAGTTAGCTCCTAGCAGAGGCTCTGTTGTGATTTTTAATGCAAAATAAATATTCAACATTCTCTTTTGAGACTCCGCCTCAGACTCTTATCATTTGGCACTAAAAGCTAAACATTGTCACCGGTATGGCTGTCTGCATTACATCATTAATTGTGTGCGAGAGGTCGATCAGTTAGCCACATTAGCGTGAGCTAGGTTAGCCACTAGCTAACGCGAGCTAGATGGAAATACAAACAATGTAACGTTACTGGTGAAAAGGTGATTTACCTTGGAATACTCCTTTGCCAACTTGCTGTACTTTGCTTGCAGGTCTGCAGCTGGATTATGAATAGTCCCAACTTTAGCCAAGGTAACGTTCAGCTAAAACTAGCTTTTCAAATAGCTGCAGCTAATGCTAATAACACAGAGCTCCCGTCAGCCGTCACACTGTTCTGTCGGGACGATGACATTAAGAAAAGTTATAATTAGTTTGTCTCGTCTTGTTTTAGTCAACAATATCAACATACATGAAGAGAAATTTCGTCCTGTTTTTTTGTAAATTACATTTTTGTGTCCTCAGTTGTGGTCAACGTTATTTAATAAACTATTTAGTCTAGTTAGCGTCACATGGTATTCAATAACGTGACGTCACGTCTCGTTGTCGTCATGAAAAAAACCTTTGTTGACGAACATCTTTCGTCATCAATTTAGTCAACAAAATTGACAGTCAGCCACCCCCAGAGGGCGATGACGAGGAGCACCCGAGGGTGACGTCAAGTGCCCCAAGCAGTGGGAGGTATCCCTCAAGGGAACACAAACCCCCAAAGTATCTGACAGACTATGCCCGGAAAGGGAGTGACGAGGAGGACAGTACACCTACCCCCGTTGATTACTGCTACAGGGTAGTCAATGGGGTACCCCCGACCTTTAAAGAGGTCACATTGTCCCCCGAACCAAGTAAATGGGAGAAAGAAAGGGATGAGGAGATGAGGTCCTTAGAGGACAACCACACCTTTGCTCCAGCCAAGTTACCAGAGGACAGACAGACAGTGGGAGGGAAATGGGTGTATTCAACCAAGTTACCAGAGGGCAGACAGACAGTGGGAGGGAAATGGGTGTATTCAATCCAGGAGGGTATTGAAGGCCACCACGACATATACAAATGTATGGTTCGTAGCCAACTGCTTAAATGCAGGAGGAGGTATTGAAGGCCACGACAAATACAAAGTATGGTTCGTAGCTAATTGCTTAAATGCTGAAGGAGGGTACTCCATGTTTAAATACTGAAGGAGGGCGACTAATTGCTTAAATGCTGAAGGAGGGTACTCCATGTTTAAAATACTGAAGGAGGGTGGCTACACTGCTTAAGTGCAGGAGGATGATACTCTAGGTTTAAATACGGGAGGAGTAGAATCCAGGTTTAAATACCTGATTAGAGTCCATGTCTAAATACTGAAATGGATCCTATGTTTAATTCCATGTTTAAGTACAGAGGTGGATGATTTACCATGTTTAACTACAAAAATGGATCCCATGTTTAAATACAAAGGTGGATGACTTACCATGTTCTCAATGAGTTAACCATGTGGGAAAGACCCTGAAACGTTTCGACATGCAAGAATGTAGATCAAGGGAAACACCATGTGATCAAAAACTAGACTATCAGGAGGATGCTCAGAAACTGACAGATGTAAAAATGTACAGAGAAGCTGTGGGTAGCCTCATTTATTTAACAACATGTACCCGTCCTGATCTATGTTTTGTAGTGAGTAAACTGTCACAGCATTTTGCTGACCCCACAGATGAGCATTGGATTACAGCAAAACATGTCTTTTGTTATCTTAAAGGTACAGCAGATAAACAATTGTGTTTCAGAAAGAGCAGCGAGGGTCTAGGACTTAAAGCCCACAGTGATGCAGACTGGGCAGCTGACACCACAGATAGAAGGAGTACCACAGGATATTGTGTGAGTTTGAACACAGACAGCTCACTGGTTTTGTGGAAAACAAAGAAGCAGCCCACAGTGGCACTATCAACTTGTGAAGCCGAATATATGGCTCTAGCTATGACCATACAACTGCTCGAAGTGATGGAGATAAGATTATGAGTATATTGCTTAATATGTAATAGGTAATTGGAATGTATCCTCTATACCAGTGATTCCCAACCTGGGGGACCCCCTGGGGGTCCGCCAGGGGGCGCAGGGGGTCCGCCAGACCACAGATGATTTGAGGTAATTTTTTATTTTATTTTTTTCCAGAGAAATATTTAATTAGTATATTTTTATCATCAGAAGCATGAATAGTCTCTCCACTACAATACAAAATAAAGATAAATAAATAAACATCTAGACATGATTTTTGAACAGTAGGCTACCGGGTAGCCGCTAAAACGCGAATCAGTTGACAGTATCACTTTCCGTAGCTAGCCTAGCATGCTAGTTAACTTTCTCGGCTCGTCTGCAGTCAGCCGCCAGAGGCGAAAATGTGTGACAAACGAAAAGGAGATGACGGCAGCTCATCTGCAAAAAAAGTTAGGACCTACAGCAATCGCGAAAATTATATCACCATGGGCTTCACTGAGGGACCAGACACACGACCTGAGTGTGTGATTTGTGGAGAAAAGTTGGCAAACTCGAGCCTGAAGCCCAGCAAGCTGAAGAGACATCAGGCGTCTAAGCACCCAGAAACAGTTGGGAAGGATGCAGACTTTTTTCGGAGGAAAGAACAGTCTCTCAAGGCGAACAAGCCCGTTGATGTTAGAGTAGCGTGGAGCAGGGGTGGCAGTGATTTACAGTAGGCTACCGAAGCCTCCTTTGAGTGTTCGCATCCAATGTAATAAAAAAAGTCAATCAACGAACTCGATTCTTGTACCGGATCTCCTCCCTGGTAAACAAGAATACCCTGAAGACTCTGGCAGGAGCACTCATTCAAGGGTACTACGACTATGCTTGCACCTCATGGTACCAAAGCACCTCAAAGGCACTAAAAACCAAATTACAAACATCTCAAAACAAACTAGTCAGACTACTGCTTGACCTGACTCCTAGAACCCACCTCACCCCTGCACACTTTGCCAACCTAGGATGGCTTAGAGTAGACGACAGAGTACAGCAACTTGCAATGGGCCTGGGCCCTGTTTCATGTACGTGGTTCAACTAAGTCGATCAAGATGTCCATTATCCAGCTTCAGTTAACCCGATGTTCGAAGCCGGGATTTTCCTGTTTCACAAAGGTGGATTCAGTCTCGTTAACTCAAGCCAGACTTGCGAGTCAGGCTAAATGCGCGCGGCCGTTTTAGGTGAAAAGCCAGCACGTATCGATGGCAGAGATCCTGATTCTCAACGGCATTGATTGATTAATTGATTTAAGACTTTATTGACAGATTGCAATACGGCTCAATCGCCTCGCCGACAAGTTAAATGCGTTATCTATAGGCTAATTCTAAGTCCCTCATTACCTCAATCAATCAGATTATATTTCTTTAAACTTGCCTGCTGGATTGAATAATCAAATGAGATCTTGCTAGCGAAAATTATTAGTTAACTGTTATACAGAATTACGATACGGCTCTCTTACCCATTGATTGATGTATAGTCAATCTTTTACTTATCTTCTCTGTGGTGTAACGGGTTCTTCTTTTGACTTTCACACGGACGACCGGGGTTCAAGACCCTAGTCTTTTCCTTCTTTTTGCAATATAGGAATAATTCAATTTGGTGCACGTTGAGAGCTATATAAAGAATGACATCCTCAATGCATGTAGATTTATAATATTTTAACTTAAAACCAGGCTACTTTGGCGTATAATCATTAATATTATATTCAAAAAAATCATATTGGAAACGCCGGGATTTGAACCCCGGTCGCTGGATTGGCAGGCTTGAGCACTACCGCTGGGCCACTGGGCCAGATGGGATAAATTCATTGTTTATACATTAATGAACGAGAGACCCGTGTTTAGAATATCCTTTGTTTTGAATGAAGTTTATCTCTTTATCCTCATTCATTAATGTGACGTCAACGGCTCATTCAATTTCTCAAATCCGTCAAACAGCGCATCTCATCAGACATCTTAATCCCAGTTACAATTAAAATAACCACATCATGTGTACATCGCACGAGCGAGCGCCACCGTCGCCACGGTATATATAACGTGCATTATTTAGGACAAAGTGAATTTAATATCAGCATTTTGGGTCTATTTTACATTTCAAAAGCCCCCTCTGGAAGAATGGAGCACAAAAACTTAATTCAGAATGGTATAATGCAGATCGTAGACTGTGGGAATAGTTTCAGGAAACGGGCTGTCACTTCTTTGCGGGGGCGTGGCGATAGTTCAGGCTAACTTGAACTTGAACTCTGCTTTCGACCAGGCTCAAACTTTTGGATATGTTGTCATGGTGATTTGGAAAATCCAGGTACATGAAACCGGAAAGTCCGGCTAACCCAGTTATCCAGCTAAAGTTATCCGGCTAACTCAGTTATCCAGGTACAAGAAACAGGGCCCAGGTCTACAAGATACACTACACGACCAAGGTACCCATGTACATGTCAAAATACTTCCCAAAGGTCAGTGAATACCACGATCACAATACCAGAGGGAGCTCCACAAATCATGTAAAACCCAGATTCGGCTCAAACAAGGGACTAAACACGTTTCGCAATTATGCCACAACAATGTGGAACGCCCTACCCAAAGCTGTAAAGGAATGTGAATCACTACCCACCTTCAAAAACACTCTCAAAGAACACCTACGGGAGACTGCAATTCAAAACTGGCCCCTACAAATGTCCTAACCCAGTTGTACAATAAAGACCAAGCATGGCTTTGTCAGTATTCCAATGTACAGCCCCACCCAACCCCACCCCACCTACCCAACCTCCTCCAATGTACAGTTTCTATGTCAAATGTATGTCAGTATTCCAATGTACAGTGTCCCCCCCCTACCCAACCCCCCCCCCCCCCCACACCTCCAATGTACAGCCCCACCCCACCTACCCAACCTCCCCCAATGCACAGTTTCTATGTCAAATGTATATACATTCTTTTTCTGGATTTTTTTAGTATCACAAACAGTACTGTATTTGAAAATCTGGTATGTCATAAATGTATAGATGTAGCAGTACTGTCTATCTGTATGTCGTGTGTGTCATATGATGAATTGAAAATGGGGGACCCTGATGGAAACAAGACGAAAGTCTTTCTCAGGTCTGCATCCTCTTAACAATTGTATGTATTGAGCTGTACTGTACTGTACCCATTCTGCAATCTGTTAATACAGTTTTCAATCAATCAATCAATCGCTTTTAATTGCAAAAGCAAAGAAACCGCACAATATTGGCGAGCAGCTCATCAAACCAGCCTGCATCAAAATGGTTTAGAAACTGTGCGGCCCACAGGTGGCGGATAAACTAAAATCAGTACCACTCTCGAACAATGTAGTGAAAGACCGAATTGATAAGATGTCAAGTGATTGCGAGCAGCAGCTGTCAGAAAAGCTTAGAAAGGGTCCATTTGCCATATAACTTGATGAAACTACAACTGTCGCAGACGAGGCTGTGCTCATCGTTTATGTGCAGTATATCGAAAATTAGGATCTGAAGCAGGACATTCTCATGTCAGTCAACCTTACTACCACCACTCGAGGTGAGGATATTTTTACTGCAGTGGATTCTTACTTCATTCAACATAAATGCAAACCGTTCACCATTAGGGCCTGATTTGAGAGGATGAATACAGGATTTGAATATTGGCCAACATTTTGAAATACATATGGTGCAAGATGAGATTTGTTGATTGAAGGCACAAGTCAAAGAAGCATAGTGGGTCTAATTATGATGCATATGCCTGTGTATAAGCAGTTTGTTATTAAAATGACAAAAAAAGTATTAAAATGACAAAAAAAAGTATTTTATGGTATTTTATTAGGAGGGGGGTCCAGGAATTTCATCAGAGATGTTTGGGGGTCCCTGGGGGAAAAAAGGTTGGGAACCCCTGCTCTATACCGAATATGGTGGTTTTGAAGATGAGGGGCGTTTTGTCAACATCATTTAAAATGATGGACACTGTGTATATATGAAGACTGTTGTTTATGAGGGCAACCAGGGAACCATTGTGAGTGCTAGGAACCCAGTGTGTCGACATAGATGTAAACATGTCGATATAGAAAATATCATCTCATCAGATCTGTCATCAGAGAAGAAAGAATGACACTGGTTTACTGTCCAACGGACGACAGGGTAGCAGACACTATGAGGAAACCTGTTCCAAATTAAAATTGAAGGGATTTGCAAAGGTCATGTTTAATGTGTAAATATTGACTGCCATACTCTGTTGATGTTTTGGATTATATTATTTCCTTTGTAAAAATGTTTTTCGGAGAAGTTATCCAGTATGCTAATACAACCCTAAGTGGGAGTGTTGAAGTCAGAGGTTCTATGTAGGATTGTTAGTAACTGTCTAACTGCATAATATAACTGTTTCCACTAGAGGGCGCTCTAGGCGGAGCCACTCAAGAACACCACCAGGTGGCGAGTATAAATAGAGATGTCTCCTCCTACTCTGCCTCTTTCCCCCCCAGCCTCTCAGTGAGAGGAGAACTCTAGAACTGCTGCTCGTACCATGTGAATAAATAAACCACGCCAGTTAAAGGCTAAAGATATAAACCATGCCTCTTGACCACATTATTGTCGCCCTATAGCCGGATTCTGTCAACACCTTCTGTTACTGTCTTGTCAGCAGGTCTCCACTGCCTTATATTGGGTCTCTACAGTACTTCCTCTTTTACAAATAACAGACACTGTATTTATTAGACAGCAGAACAGCCTCGCTGAGCAGTGTGAAATGTTTCAGAGAAGCATCGAGATGGACGAATATGAGAACGATCAGCCAGGCCCCAGCAGAGACAGGCAGAGGAACTGTCCTGAGGAAGAGCGTTCTAACCAGCAGTCGTCAGGTATTGAATACTTTATTTTGACACAAATCGTAGAACAAAAACATTTTAAAAGACAAGACAATAACAGTGTCAACAACGCTGGTCAAAAATGGATAAAACACATACATGGAACATAAAAAGGCACAGAAACACAAATGGACATGTACACTAGACAGGATACATCCTAAAAATGTGTATAAAAACACCTAACCTGACAACTCATACAGTTAACTAATGTTAAAAGAAAATCCGCAAACCCTTAAAAGCAACTCATGATAAAAGAAATAAAAGCCAAGTTATGATAAAAGAGATAAAAAACATTTTAAGACCAATTTGACAAATCGCGATGGATCTCCCGTCAATTTTCTATCTGCTGCATATGATTTCTAGAGGCATACTACAATCCATTTTGATGTCAGTATTGGGTAGCCTACATAAACAATAATACGAGCTATACAAGAACAATGAATCTTACTGCCATGTATGATGTAGCTGATACGCCATGTGTAGCCTGCCTATATGTGATCAATACAAACATGAACTTGAATTCCATCATGTCTGTGTGCGGGTCACTGCGGGAACTCACAAGGCTGTTGTCACAATGTAAATAAGAACGTGCACTGAAAAGTTACAGTATGTAGTTGGTTGATCATTTGTATGACAGTCAGTAAACCCTTGCAAAAAGTATCCGTTTTATTTAATGAATTGAAAACATTCAGCATCGCCTTCCTCCCGGCATCCAGCAATAACATGTATCATGCAAATGCGCATCGCAACATTGACTGAGTGGAATCCCTTTCTATTCACATAACTGCATTTGTGATGGAGCTTTGACAGCTACAGTAACAGTCTATTGGTCGATCCATCTCCAATATCACGATGGACCGTGCCGCGGTGGCAAAGACGTACCCGAGGGTGGAGAGGATCTTGAATGAATTCCATCATCATATATATATATGTTGTGTGTCTGTCCACTATGTTTGTTACTTTGTTATTCCCCCCCCCCCCTATCTATGTAAAGCGACCCTGGGTCTCTTGAAAGGCGCTATATAAAATGAAGCTATTATTATTATTATTATTATTATTATTATTATTATTATTATTATTATTATTATTATTATTATTATTATTATTATTATTATTATTATTATTATTATTATTATTATTATTATTATTATTATTATTATTATTATTATTATTATTATTATTATTATTATATTATTATTATTATTATTATTATTATTATTATTATTATTATTATTATCATCACATCTGTGCGGGAGCTCACAAATAGACTGTTAGTCTCAGTGAAGTTTCAACGGAGGTCATCTATTCTAACCAACAAATTGAAGTAGAAAGCATTTCGTGACCAATCTTATTTGGAAACATGACACACAAAATAATTTGCTTTTTATTTGAAACAATATCTAATCGCGTTTGGAGGTTGGTGTTTTGCGTCTGCCCCCCCGTGCCAAACAAGCAGGCCAACCTCTTGTTCGCGTGTGAGCCCGTTATAATTACACTACTGTCGCTATTTTGCAATGAACTATAATGAATTACGGGTCATACAGAAGTTGAACACTAATGCACGGAAGCTTATTTCCGCCTTGGAACTAATGCAGGACTGAGGAGTGCTTATGCGTAGTAACGATATTCTACCACTGGGAGCTAGGTACGCCAGGTCTGACCTGTGCGTAGATGTACGCACGAAGTCAAGTTCAAGTTGAAATTGATGAATCCCACTCTTTGCTTAGAAATGATCGTACGCACAGGGTAAGCACAGATCTGTGCGTAGAACACGTTGATGCATGAGGGCCCACCTGGTGAGGCCAGTCCAAACATACAGAAACAATAAACCACAAACTAGACTAAACCAATACACAACAATAACAAAGGCAATATCACAAACCACAACCAGACAAGGGGAAGACCATTACACAAGGAAGGGAAAAGGCCAGCACAACAAACATGAAGCAATCAAATCAACAATAACAAAGAAACACAAAATGGTGGCTTGTCTCATCTGGCCCATCTGATGGTGACCACTAGGAGGTAGGAGACCAATGTTAGGAGGGAGGAAATGTTCACTGTTCCTTTCATAACCGGCCCAGCCAGGGCCGGCCCTAGGAACGTTACACATTATATGCGACTAATAAAACAAAACTTGAAACTTGAAACTATTACACACAGAATACGAACTGCTACCCTCACATAGGCGCTTCAGATCCCCAGAGTGGATACTGAAAGGAAAAAAAAAAAAAAAAAATTGCGCCAC
Source organism: Notolepis coatsorum (assembly GCF_963971535.1). Taxonomy (NCBI): domain Eukaryota; kingdom Metazoa; phylum Chordata; class Actinopteri; order Aulopiformes; family Paralepididae; genus Notolepis; species Notolepis coatsorum. The sequence continues at coordinate 174,069,973 of NC_140170.1, read as the reverse complement.
ATTCAATAAGCCTACTACTTAACAAGCAGGATAGAAATGTGGTACCAGAAAATACCCCAAAATACCCCAAAGTACACCCCAAAGTACCAGAAAATACCAGAAAATACCCCAAAATACCCCAAAGTATACCCCAAAATACCAGAAAATACCAGAAAATACCCCAAAATACCCCAAAGTATACCCCAAAGTACCAGAAAATACCCCAAAATACCGCAAAGTATACCCCAAAGTACCAGAAAATACCAGAAAATACCCCAAAATACCCCAAAATACCCTAAAATACCCCAAAGTATACCCCAAAATACCAGAAAATACCAGAAAATACCCCAAAATACCCCAAAGTATACCCCAAAGTACCAGAAGATACCAGAAAATACCCCAAAATACCATAAAATACCCCAAAATATACCCCAAAATACCAGAAAATACCAGAAAATACCCCAAAATACCATAAAATACCCCAAAGTATACCCCAAAGTACCAGAAAATACCCCAAAATACCCCAAAGTACCCCAAAGTATACCCCAAAATACCAGAAAATACCAGAAAATACCCCAAAATACCCCAAAGTATACCCCAAAGTACCAGAGAATACCAGAAAATACCCCAAAATACCCTAAAATACCCCAAAATTAGGGATGTCCGATATTATCGGCCGACCAATATTATCGGCCGATATCGGCAGTAAAATGTGATATCGGAAAATATCGGTATCGGTTTAAAAAAAGAAAAAAACAATAACAATATTTGTTATATATATATCCAGTGAAATTATTAGTTACCTGAAATTATTCAGTTTTTTGGGGGGTGGAAACCCTGCATATATCGGTATCGGTTGATATCGGTATCGGAAATTAAGAGTTGGACAATATCGGAATATCGGTATCGGTAAAAAAGCCAATATCGAGCATCCCTACCCAAAATATACCCCAAAATACCAGAAAATACCAGAAAATACCCCAAAATACCCTAAAATACCCCAAAGTATACCCCAAAGTACCAGAAAATACCAGAAAATACCCCAAATACCCTAAAATACCCCAAAGTATACCCCAAAATACCAGAAAATACCAGAAAATACCCCAAAATACCCCAAAGTATACCCCAAAGTACCAGAAAATACCAGAAAATACCCCAAAATACCCTAAAATACCCCAAAATATACCCCAAAATACCAGAAAATACCCCAAAATACCCCAAAATACCCTAAAATACCCCAAAGTATACCCCAAAGTACCAGAAAATAACAGAAAATACCCCAAATACCCTAAAATACCCCAAAGTATACCCCAAAATACCAGAGAATACCAGAAAATACCCCAAAATACCCCAAAGTACCAGAGAATACCCCAAAATACCCCAAAATACCATAAAATACCCCAAAGTATACCCCAAAAATACCAGAAAATACCAGAAAATACCCCAAAATACCCTAAAATACCCCAAAGTACAAGAAAATACCAGAAAATACCCCAAAATACCCAAAAATACCCTAAAATACCCCAAAGTATACCCCAAAGTACCAGAAAATACCCCAAAGTACCCCAAGGGAATACCACTAAATACCAGAAAATACCAGAAAATACCCCAAAATACCCCAAAGTATACCCCAAAGTACCAGAAAATACCCCGAAATACCCTAAAATACCCCAAAATATACCCCAAAATACCAGAAAATACCAGAAAATACCCCAAAATACCCTAAAATACCCCAAAGTATACCCCAAAATACCCTAAAATACCCCAAAGTATACCCCAAAGTACCAGAAAATACCCCAAAGTACCCCAAAATATACCCCAAAATACCAGAAAATACCCCAAAGTACCCCAAAATACCCCAAAGTACCCCAAAGTATACCCCAAAATACCCCACAGTACCCCAAAATACCACAAAGTACCCCAACATATCCCAAAATGAAAAACAAAAATGTGAACATTTTGTGTAATAGTGTAATAGTGTAATAGTGTAATACTGTAATAGTGTGTAATAGTGTAATAGTGTAATAGTGTGTAATAGTGTAATAGTGTGTAATAGTGTAATAGTTTAATAGTGTGTAATAGTGTAATAGTGTAATAGTGTGCTAGTGTGTAATAGTGTAATAGTGTAATAGTGTGTAATAGTGTAATAGTGTGCTAGTGTAATAGTGTAATAGTGTGTAATAGTGTAATAGTGTGTAATAGTGTGCTAGTGTAATAGTGTAATAGTGTGCTAGTGTGTAATAGTGTAATAGTGTAATAATGTGTAATAGTGTAATAGTGTGCTAGTGTAATAGTGTAATAGTGTAATACTGTGTAATAGTGTAATAGTGTAATAGTGTGCTAGTGTGTAATAGTGTAATAGTGTAATAGTGTGTAATAGTGTAATAGTGTAATAGTGTGTAATAGTGTAATAGTGTAATAGTGTAATAGTGTGTAATGGTGTGTAATAGTGTAATATTGTGCTAGTGTGCTAGTGTGTAATAGTGTAATAGTGTGTAATAGTGTAATAGTGTGCTAGTGTAATAGTGTGTAATAGTGTAATAGTGTGTAATAGTGTAATAGTGTAATAGTGTAATAGTGTGCTTGTGTGTAATAGTGTAATAGTGTAATAGTGTGCTAATGGTGTAATAGTCTGTAATAGTGTGTAATAGTGTGTAATAGTGTGCTAGTGTACTAGTGTGTAATAGTGTAATAGTGTAATAGTGTGTAATAGTGTGTAATAGTGTAATAGTGTAATAGTGTGTAATAGTGTAATAGTGTGTAATAGTGTGCTAGTGTAATAGTGTAATAGTGTAATAGTGTGCTAGTGTGTAATAGTGTAATAGTGTGTAATAGTGTAATAGTGTGTAATAGTGTGTAATAGTGTGTAATAGTGTAATAGTGTAATAGTGTAATAATGTGTAATAGTGTATAAGTATGTAATAGTGTGATAGTTTAATAGTATGTAATAATATAATAGTGTAATAGTGTGTAATAGTGTAATAGTGTGCTAGTGTAATAGTGTGTAATTTTGTGTAATAGTGTGTAATAGTGTAATAGACACTATTACACACTATTACACTATTACACACCATTACACTATTACACTATTACACACTATTACACTATTACACACTATTACACAAAAGTACACACTATTACACTATTACACACTATTACACTATTACACTATTACACTAGCACACTATCACACGATTACACACTATTACACACTATTACACTATTACACACTATTACACTATTACACTATTACACACTAGCACACTATTACACTATTACACACTATTACACTATTACACTATTACACACTATTACACTATTACACTATTACACACTATTACACACTATTACACTATTACACACTATTACACTATTACACTATTACACACTAGCACACTATTACACTATTACACTATTACACACTATTACACTATTACACTATTACACACTATTACACTATTACACTATTACACACTAGCACACTATTACACTATTACACTAGCACACTAGCACACTATTACACTATTACACACTATTGCACACTATTACACTAGCACACTATTACACACTATTACACTATTACACACTATTACACTATTACACACTATCACACTATTACACTATTACACTATTACACACTAGCACACTATTACACTATTACACTATTACACACTATTACACTATTACACACTATTACACTATTACACTATTACACACTATTACACTATTACACTATTACACACTAGCACACTATTACACTATTACACACTATTACACTATTACACACTATTACACTATTACACACTAGCACACTATTACACTATTACACACTATTACACTATTACACACTATTACACTATTACACACTATTACACTATTACACTATTACACACAAGCACACTATTACACTATTACACTATTACACTAGCACAATATTACACTATTACACACTATTACACACTATTACACTAGCACACTATTACACACTATTACACTATTACACACTATTACACTATTACACACTATCACACTATTACACACTATTACACTATTACACACTATTACACAAAATTACACTATTACACTATTACACACTATTACACTATTACACACTATTACACTATTACACTATTACACACTATTACACTATTACACTAGCACACTATTACACTATTACACACTATTACACTATTACACACTAGCACACTATTACACTATTACACTAGCACACTATTACACTATTACACACTATTACACTATTACACTATTACACACTATTACACTATTACACACTATCACACTATTACACACTATTACACTATTACACACTATTACAGTATTACAGTATTGCACTATTACACACTATTAGACTATTACACTATTACACTATTACACACTATTACACTATTACACAAAATGTGCACATTTTTGTTTTTCATTTTGGGATATGTTGGGGTACTTTGGGGTATTTTGGGGTACTGTGGGGTATTTTGGGGTATACTTTGGGGTACTTTGGGGTATTTTGGGGTACTTTGGGGTATTTTCTGGTATGTTGGGGTATACTTTGCGGTATTTTAGGGTATTTTGGGGTATTTTCTGGTACTTTGGGGTATACTTTGGGGTATTTTAGGGTATTTTCTGGTACTTTGGGGTATACTTTGGGGTATTTTGGCGTATTTTCTGGTATTTTGGGGTATACTTTGGGGTATTTTCTGGTATTTTGGGGTATTTTCTGGTATTTTCTGGTACTTTGGGGTATACTTTGGGGTATTTTGGGGTATTTTCTGGTATTTTGGGGTATACTTTGGGGTATTTTAGGGTATTTGGGGGTATTTTGGGGTATTTTCTGGTATTTTCTGGTACTTTGGGGTATACTTTGGGGTATTTTAGGGTATTTTGGGGTATTTTCTGGTATTTTCTGGTATTACACTATTACACACTATTACACTATTACACTATTACACACTATTACACTATTACACACTATTACACACTATTACACTATTACACACTATTACAGTATTACAGTATTACACTATTACACACTATTACACTATTACACTATTACACACTATTACACTATTACACAAAATGTGCACATTTTTGTTTTTCATTTTGGGATATGTTGGGGTACTTTGGGGTATTTTGGGGTACTGTAGGGTATTTTGGGGTATACTTTGGGGTATTTTGGGGTACTTTGGGGGTATTTTCTGGTATGTTGGGGTATACTTTGGGGTATTTTAGGGTATTTTGGGGTATTTTCTGGTATTTTCTGGTACTTTGGGGTATACTTTGGGGTATTTTAGGGTATTTTGGGGTATTTTCTGGTACTTTGGGGTATACTTTGGGGTATTTTGGAGTATTTTCTGGTATTTTCTGGTATTTTGGGGTATACTTTGGGGTATTTTGGAGTATTTTCTGGTATTATCTGGTATTTTGGGGTATTTTCTGGTATTTTCTGGTATTTTGGGGTATACTTTGGGGTATTTTGGGGTATTTTGGGGTATTTTCTGGTATTTTCTGGTACTTTGGCGTATACTTTGGGGTATTTTAGGGTATTTTGGGGTATTTTCTGGTATTTTCTGGTATTTTGGGGTATACTTTGGGGTATTTTAGGGTATTTTGGGGTATTTTCTGGTATTTTCTGGTACTTTGGGGTGATTAGTAGGACCCGTTGCTACCTACACGGGACAGTGTAATAGGCTAGGGTTGGGTACTATTCACATTTGAACCGATACCGGTACCAGTACCTGTGATCTACCTACCTCAGTTGTAAAGAATGTGTCCAAACTTCAAATAATTTATTATCATTATTATTTATTTATAACAATTTGTTAATATATATATAATATAATAGTGCAGCGAGCGTTGTCTGCATCTAGCTTTGTAAAGTGTAACCACACTTGCAACGGTTTTTGGCTTGCCATTGCACCGACTGCTTTGTTGTTGTTGAATCAAGTCAAATCCTAGGTAAGCGTGTATTGTGCGAGTGAACGTTGACGTGAACTTTATTATTATTATAAAAAATTATACCGATGTGATTCGGTCGATACCCTTAAAGTGCAACCTCCACGTTGTATTTTTGTTCAATAAACAATGTGGACTAGGCCAACAGTGGCTTTCATGAAGAAGGGGAAAAAAAAGTATTGAAATTGACCCAGTTTTAGCGTTTTTATCAAACATTTTGTCTGCCCAACACAATCACCACGCACATGCATATTTTAATCAATGGTTTCATAACGTGCGCGTGTAATGTCGTCACAACAGGTGCAGGACAACAGGGGGCGCTGAGAGTCACACAGCTAGTGGCAGGCAGAGAGCCTTGCTACCATAGATATATGCTTGCTACTACTAGCCGAATGGAAATGTATCTGTTTCACCTCACTATTGCTCCGTGATTATAGCCATCCATCCATCTCTAAAGCTAACCACTATTTGTAAAAGCCACAACCACGTTACCATATTTGTAATAATGTAAATCATTGTGTCGTTGTACACATATTGTGTTTATAACGTTAGTAGATAACATAGCTTAGCTTGGTAGCTATTGTGCTAACAACATATCCCCACATCCGGCTCGCTGGCCGGTATGAACGGCCGACCCAAAATGGTTCTCTCCTCTCTGTACACCCCGACCCGTCCCCACGGCATAGGCGGAGTTTGAACTTGACGCCAGGGGGTGCGACTGCTTGGCGAACTATACCGCGATTTTTTTTGACCTTTATTTTATTATTTTAGCGTTTTTACAATGCCCTAACCCCTAATTTTTTATTTTATTTAGGTAGTACAGCAGCACACACACACACTCACACACACAGCACTACGGGGGATCATTTTTAACTGACTTAGGCTCTAATTATTATTATTCATAGAGACTCTCGAGCAATAATAATTATTACAGCCTCCATTTTTCGTGGACGAAAAATATACCAGGCTATAGATCAATTTTCCCGAAATAACGCTACCTGCCTCGACAAAATTCGTGCATTGGTTATCCAGATACATTAATTATCATCTCAGAATAAGTGGCTTTGTATCGCGCTGCTGCTGCTGCTGCTGGCCGCGCGTGCCGTTAACCCTTTCACTGCCACACTACAGAAGGTTCGCCTTATAATGTGACATGATTACTACTATAAAATGAATGTATTGTAAAACAAAACATAATAGAATTCAGATTTGTTTCTCACAATTATTATAATTTTATTAAAATAAAAATAATCTTGATTTAAAAAAAAAAAAAAAAAAAAAAAAAGGCAATTTCACCCCCGGCCACCAGGGGGTGCAATGCACCCCCTGAACCCCCATAAACTCCGCCCATGCCCCACGGGTGCCCTGCCGGGGGGCCCATGGACGCGACGGCGGCGGCAGCCGCAGGGCGCCCGAGCCCGCAAAGGCTAGTGTTACACGATAGCTATGAGCTAACTAGCGATGCGGGCTCCGGCGCCGCTGTTGTCGAGTCCACAAGCTTCACTCGGTGCATCAGTCACGAAAGGGGCTATGATGAGCTTGGCAAGCCAGAGTAAAACACAGTTTTCAATCAATCAATAACATTAACCAGACTCTCGTTGTGTCTATTATGCTAACGCTAACGTTACCTCATTGTGTCTATTCTACACAGATAGCCTCTCGTGTCTATCTGCTAACGTTAGCATTAGGCTAACTAACGTTACGTCCCTAACCCCCAACAACAAGCGTAACTAATCAGCGATCTTTTTGTCAGACTAAACTCTCCGCTCGGTGGCAAATTGTGTTGATGTCGGTTTTGTTTCATCAATAAATGAGGCAGAATACACAGTGACTGTATCCTTTTTTATTGCACTTGTTTCTTGCTGCAAACATACATAAGACATCCTACGCGAGACATTAAAGATGGCGGCGCCGGCGTTGTGTTTTCGTTCAGACTCCCCAAACAGTGACGCGTCTCTCTTCTGACGCGTCTCTCTTCTTTTTTTTTTTTTTTTATTGGTCTTTTTCCCCCTCCATTTTCCTCCGATTTTCTCCCATCCCAATGTTAGTCGTATGCCAATTCCCAGTCCCTTCCTGGTCGCTGCGCTTTACCCCCCACAGTCAGATCATTTGGGAGAGTGGAGGCTACCACGTGCTTCCTCCGACACACGTCCAGCCAATCACCGCTTCTTTTCACCTGGCAGCGCGGATTCTCACTGAGAGGGCGTAGCGTGTGGGAGGACCACACTATCCCCCTCACGTCCAATCCGCGCTTAGCAGGCGCCCCGACCGAACTGTAGGAGTCGCTGTTTACAACGACCCGGACCCACCCCGCCAGCTTCTCCCACCCTCTGATACAGCCAATTGTATCAGTGCAGACGGCCAGCCAAGCTGGTGACAACCCCGGAGCTGTGAGCTGGATTCGAACAGGCGAACCAAGCTCACAGCTCCGGGGCTGGTGACGAACGCAATCTCCGCTCGACCACCTAACCGCCCCGACGCGTCTCTCTTCTGACCAATCAGTGGTCTGCAGTTTTTCACGTGTCATTTCTGGAGCTCTCATGCTGATCACCAGCAGCCCCGTCTCCCCACACGGAGACAAACTGAGTACTTTATTTTAGTGGAAAAGCAACATTAGATTCGGCTCATTAATATGCAAGCCACACCTGTTGTGACGTCAGCGTTTGATAAGCTTTTTTGATTCGCGCGTGCATGTTATTCGTGCGTGGACCTTTTTAACTCTTTCAGAGTGGCATTTCCGGTGTCAAATGGAAAAAAATAAATAATGAAATTATATACCAATGATGTAAACTACCCATAATTGATCAGTAGGGTTTAACCTAGAGGTTGGGCTTTAAGAGTGATTCGGTACCCATCCCTAACACAGGCTGTGCAATACAAAATAACCTATGGGACTGTACCACATCAAATTAATAACGTTGGTTGGGCGGGAAGGAAGGGGTTAATTACACTGTCTCTCTGATGTCTTGTCTGTATGTCTGTCTCTGCTGTAACATGGTTGTCTCTCTGATGTCTTATCTGTATGTCTGTATCTGCTGTAACATGGTTGTCTCTCTGATGTCTTATATGTATGTCTGTCTCTGCTGTAACATGGTTGTCTCTCTGATGTCTTATCTGTATGTCTGTATCTGCTGTAACATGGTTGTCTCGCTGATGTCTTATCTGTATGTCTGTATCTGCTGTAACACCGTTGTCTCTCTGATGTCTTATCTGTATGTCTCTATCTGCTGTAACATGGTTGTCTCGCTGATGTCTTATCTGTATGTCTGTATCTGCTGTAACACTGTTGTCTCTCTGATGTCTTATCTGTATGTCTGTCTCTGCTGTAACATGGTTGTCTCTCTGATGTCTTTTTTTTGTATTTTATTTTTTTATTATTTTTTAAACAAACACATGACAACATAAAATTAGATATACAAGCATTAATTAACAGTGCACATCCAATAAAATCACCATTTAAATAAATGTCTTATACAAGATATACACCTAATACCTGCTATCTAATACCCTACACACATATGCTCTCGCTTGTCCCCCCCCCCCGGGCCCCCCCTTGGATAATCCATCCATTATCATTCGCTCCTAACCAGGCACTACAATTATATGCTAGCTTTTATTCTCTCCACCACTTCTAACCACATTGTAATTTTGGATTCACTGAGACCCAAAATTCTTGCTGTAGATATTTCGGTAGTACTTTATAATAACACCCTGTTATAATACATTTATAAGGTATCTGTAGATAATGAACTAATCATGAACAAACCATTTATATACATTCATAAATGATTATTAAATAATTTATAACTATATTTGTATAACATTTACAGATTAGTTCTACATTATTTATAACTCATTATCAACATTGTTTGTACTTGATTTGTTCATCATTAAATAATGTTGTTTAATGTGTAGTAACACATTTGCAGATGCTTTGAAAAATGGATATGAAAAAACGACTATACAGTATCTCCATTTATTTTTCATGTTCAACAAATGATTTGTTAAGACATTCATAAAACATCTATAAATCATTTGCAGATGCTATCGTGGGGGCCAATCTAAAGTGAAGCCTATTCATCATTAACAAGTGTCTAATACAGTTAATTATTTGTTGACTTTTTCATCACATGTTACAAATGTTGTAGGCAGCTTTCGGATACACCCTTCTTTGTGACATCAAACAGTGACATAATTAGGACTAAAGATAAATGCAATTTTATTAACATATAAAATACATGTGCATGACATATAGTGTAACGTGGGGGGGCACTAGGACCCAGGAGCACCGTGGCCAGGTATTGAAGAGTATCTAGAGAGGAAGTATCACGCGAGCGAGACTTGACGTCACGTGTGTTGCCGTCTGTTTGAATGGAAGCACAAGTTATCCGTGCTGCTTGTGCCCCACGCTTTTAACACTTTAATCGCCGGAGACGCTTAAACTCGTCATTCCCCGCCATGCTCATTCTGCCAATGACGCCGTAACACGTCTTTGATATCAATATTTCAAAAATCTGTGATCGAAATCATATTTCTCCCCCGGAGACATGATATGTACTGTTGAGCCCCACTCAACTCTCCAACGGTTCAAGAGCGCCATTTGGTGGCTGATCGGCAGATCGCCCAAACAGGAAGTGATGTGGATGAAGTGGTGCTCACCCATATTTCGTCCGGGCACTCGCTATCGTTAGAGGGACTCCATCTTGACACACTGAACATCGATCGGTGCAAATAACTCGATAAACAACATGATTTGGACGTATATACTATTATACAACCTGGAAATGGATCGGATATTTCGACATCCCATAATAGAAACATTTCTGTTCCACGCTCATCCCCCAACGGCGCGAGGAAGCCACGGTGAGTTCCAGCGTTATTTTTTAAGGTCTTCGATATGAACTGCTCTAATGATCATATCACCCACACCAGATGAATCATATAACGTTGTCCACGGAATTATAAACGACCCCCCCCCCCCATCCGGTCATCATCAGATGATCAGTAGTAACTTCTAGAAGTACGTCCAATTGAATTTTTTTATCTGGCACCGATCGCTATCAAACTGTATTTCATCATCAATATAATGCATTTGGGGCTATAAATCATGTTCTGGAGAAAGCTGCAGAAAACGACAAAAACATACTTATACTTTAGACCGTATTTTAGTATGAATATGTGAATGAAAAAGTATAACGTTGCTACACCCTGAACAATAGATATAGGAACGTTGAATGGGCCATAATAATGTCAATTTAGCCATACAATTTAAAAAGTTATAGCCCTGCAAAGAAGGGGAACTTTTCCATGTTAAATAGGGCTGGCGAAGGATGGTAAATTATGAATTTAACCATGGCGATCAAAGTGTTAATAAGGTATGAGGAGGTTAAACACCTTTTTTTGTTGGTAAATCTATTCCATCATTTCCGACCTACAAACATGTTATATGTTGTGTAGACGTTCGTGTAGATGTGGTGGCCACTAACGTTAAATTTTTTCCTAATGTGTGCTCAGTGTGCTCAGTGATGATGACATGACACAAATAATTATTACTCATGTGTGTCGTGTCGTCATCACATACATACTGAGCACTGAGCACACATTAGGAAAAAATTTACCGTTAGCGGCCACCACATCTACACGAACGTCTACACAACATATAAGAGTTGTTTGTAGGTCGGAAATGATGGAATAGATTTACCAACAAAAAAAGGTGTTTAACCTCCTCATACCTTATTAAAAGCGTGGGGCAGGAGCAGCACGGATAACTTGTGCTTCCATTCAAACAGACGGCAACACACGTGACGTCAAGTCTCGCTCGCGTGAGACTTCCTCTCTAGATACTCTTCAATACCTGGCCACGGTGCTCCTGGGTCCTAGTGCCCCCCCACGTTACACTATATGTCATGCACATGTATTTTATATGTTAATAAAATTGCATGTATCTTTAGTCCTAATTCTGTCACTGTTTGATGTCACAAAGAAGGGTGTATCCGAAAGCTGCCTACAACATTTGTAACATGTGATGAAAAAGTAAACAAATAATTAACTGTATTAGACACTTGTTAATGATGAATAGGCTTCACTTTAGATTGGCCCCCACAATAGCATCTGCAAATGATTTATAGATGTTTTATGAATGTCTTAACAAATCATTTGTTGAACATGAAAAATAAATAGAGATACTGTAGTCGTTTTTTCATATCCATTTTTCAAAGCATCTACAAATGTGTTACTACACATTAAACAACATTATTTAATGATGAACAAATCAAGTACAAACAATGTTGATAATGTGTTATAAATAATGTAGAACTAATCTGTAAATGTTATACAAATATAGTTATAAATGATGTAATAATCATTTATGAATGTATATAAATGGTTTGTTCATGATTAGTTCATTATCTACAAATACCTTATAAATGTATTATAACAGGGTGTTATTATAAAGTGCTACCGATATCTCTAGATAAATCACATCGAGATATGTAAGAATCCAGACCTTCCGGCAATTTTTTTCCGGTTGAAACCATCGTGATGCTATCAGCTTTTTAGCCGCTGTGATACCAGATAAAACCAATCTCTTTAGCTGTATAGGTACTGCACACTCAAAAACATCATTCAACAGTAATACAGAGGGGTGTACAGGTATATTCAGAGTTAAGAGATTTGATAATTGCTGGGTCACTTCTTTCCAGAATATCTTAACTGGTGGGCAGTCCCAGTACATGTGCATAAATATACCCTCGTCCCCATTTGTACATAAGGAGCATTTGGAGTCTTGTTTAAGACCCATTCTGTTCAGTCTTATAGGAGTCAAGTATGTCCTATGAATATAGTTAAGATTGATTTGTTGATGGTCCGGGTTCCGTGATGCATGTCGAACATTTGCCCAGGCTTCTTGCCAATCAAAATCTATTTCCAGGTCTGGTATATCCCTCCTCCAGACTGAGTCTAGGTGGAGGATTTCATACGAGGACGTTAGTAATTGATGATACAAATCTGATACAAAACCTCTCGATGTCTCTCTTTCATAGAAGAATTTGTGGTATCTGTGGTGTACAATTGGTATCCTTAATGGGACACCGTGAGCCTTCAAACATAACAATAACTGTGCGTAAAAATAATATGTGGAACTGGTGCGATTAAATTTTTTGTGTATTTCCCCATAACTACAAAAACCCTGTTTGTTGAAAACATCTCCTAATGTGTGTATGCCCTGCTTTTCCCATCTAGGGCATCTTATAGGTCGTTTTCCAATCAGGAGTGCATTGTTATTGAATAAGGGAGTATGATTATGCCATTTATGTGGGTTAGAATATTTCTTTTGTGTTTCACGCCATATCCGGATCGCATGAGTAATAATGGGGCCAAATTTCAGTTCGCATTGCTTAATTGATAATTTGGTGTATACTATGTCCTGCAGTCTATGTGGTGCTACTATATTTACTTCAAAATTTCTCCAGGATACTGATGCTTGGGGATCAAACCAGGTTGTCAGTGGTCTTAAAGTGTACGCCTTAAAATAGTGGAAAAAATCTGGAAATCGGCTTTGTTTCTCTGTGCGGTGGATCTTTTTATACGTGGTGGTTTGTTATTCCAAATAAATTTGTATGCGGAAGAGTGTAATTTTTTCCAGTAACCATCTGGAGGGGGTAACGGTAGCATTGAGCTGATGAAGTTGATTCTAGGTAGAACGTCCATCTTAACTATTGATACCCGTGCCTGTACTGAGTTTTTAAGTTTTGACCACCTGTCAAAGTCGTATTTGATTTTATTTTGGATTTTTATGTAATTGTGCTTCACCGTTTGGCTTATGGTAGGGAATACTTCAACTCCCAAACATCTAAAGTGTTTAACCATTGGTATCTCTTCTGGAAGGAGTATATTTTTTTTGCAGGGGCGGTAAGTGGAAGGAAAGCCGACTTCGGCCAATTTATCTTAAATCCCGATAGATCGCCAAAGTCATCAATCAACTTGAGAAGATGAGGCATTGCGGTGTTGGGGTTTTGCATGAACAGTATTACGTCGTCCGCATATAAACTAATTTTATGTTGTGTGCCCTTGATTACGATTGGTTCTATGGATTGGGATTGTCTTATATATTGTGCTAAAGGCTCTAATGATAAATCGAATAGTCCGGGACTAAGAGGGCAACCCTGTCTAGAAGAGCGTGATACCGCAAAGATTTCGGAGGTGATTATACCTGTTGTAATCATGGCCGATGGGTCTTTGTATAATACTTTAATCATATCAATGAATCCTTTTCCTAACCCCATCCTTTCTAATACTGCCCATAGATACGACCATTCCAACCTATCAAAAGCTTTCATTGCATCCAGGGACAGCATCGCCTTAGGTGTGGTGTCGTCCTTGCTGGCATCTAGTACGTGTAGTAATCGTCTTATGTTATCAGTGATCAAGCGGCCTCTTATGAGGCCAGTTTGATCCGGATGAACTAAAGACGTCATATGCTTTTGAAGTCTGATGGCTAATACCTTAGAGTACAGGACTGTTATGAGTGCAATATTGTCGTTCTTATGGAAGTTCCCCTCCTTGACTGAGTATAAAATCATATTAAGTAATAGGGGTCCAATTATGTCCCAACATGAGAGGTACATTTCTGGTGGGATACCGTCTCTTCCAGGAGCCCTACCACTTTGCATTTCGGATATGGCCTTCCTGAGTTCCTCTAGTGTGATAGGTGTTTCTAACTGTTTAGCGTCATCCTCTGAAAGTTTGGGGAGGTTAATTTGATTAAGATATGTGTCCATTTTGTTTTGATCGAAGGTCGTTTCTGATTTATACAAGTTGGAGTAGAACTCTTTGAATGTTGCGTTTATTTTTTTAGGGTCTGTAACAAGTCCGTGTTGTGCTTTAATGGTAGTTATATCTGCAAATTTTGCGTTAACTCTTAACCGCATAGCTAGTAGGTGACTTGGTTTAGAACCTTGAGAGTAATGCTGTTGTCTTGTGCTACGTATTTGTACTTCAGATTGTTGTTTATAAATGGCGTTAATCTCTTTTTTTAGTACATTAACTTGATTTTCCAGTCGAACCGAGTCGTTGTATTGTAAAGAAGTAAATAACGTAGAGTAAAGTGTTTCCAGTTCCGCCAGTTTTGAGCATCGATTCTTGCGTATTTTGGAGGAAAAGCTATCTGTGAAATTCTTGATCATTCCCTTTACCGACATCCATAACATTCTGGGGTCCTGCACCGATTTCGCATTCTCCAGTAGGAATATAGAGAGAGCTTCTTTGAGTTGTGTAATGAATTCCTTGTTATTAAGCAGCCTCGAGTTAAATCGCCATTTTGGGGCTCGGGATGACAGTATACCAAATGATCCTTTTAGGAGTAAATAACAGTGATCTGATAATGCATTGGGTACCATTTCCACATCATAGTTATCAAATAGTCTTGGGGATGCAAAAACATAATCTATTCTGGATAGTGTGTTATGTCTTGCAGATCGACAAGAGTACTTCCGGGTCGTGGGGTTGAGTGATCGCCATAGATCATTTACACCTGTATTCTTTGACCAATCCTTTAACGCATTAGATGAATTATTCTGTTCGTTGGAAAAGGAGGGATAAGATTTATCCATCCCTGGATCCCAAATGGCATTAAAATCCGCACCAATTATAAATGAGTATTCTGGAAGGTCTAACATTGTTCTGGTAAGTGTAGTGAAGAAATTAGCTTCATACAAATTTGGGGTGTATACCGCTACCAACGCTATTTTCCTGTTCTTGTGTACAATCTTAGCTATAGTTATCCGACCATCTGCATCAGACCATACTCCCTTCAATTCAATATTCAACTTCCGTTTAACGACTATGGCAACTCCACGGGTTCTCGTTCCAAAAGAAGAGTGACTAATGTTATGGTATATGTTGTCCGCTAACGTAGCTATGTCTTCCCCTAAAATGTGTGTTTCGCTTAGCAGAGCCACGTCAACCTGTTTGTTTTTCATCAGTGTGAGCACGCTTTTGCGTTTGTGTTGATTATTAATTCCCCCAGTATTCCAGATCATTATATTCAAACTAGCCATAATCTATACATGTTGTTGTGTAGTTGTTGGTAATGCTTCTGGAGTGCGAATCTACAATAGATATACATCCAATTATTGAGGTCCCGTTGAGAGCCGAGCTTAAAAACATACATATATACAAATAATAATCCCCTAAATCCCCCTCCCTCCGAGAGTCGTACAGGACTGTGTTCCATAGACACATCCTACGCGTATGACTCCCTCCCTTAAGCCACCGGGTTGCCCAAAATGAGCTTTCTAACCCTAATCTTCCTATGCTAATTGCCATAGGATCTAAAACTTTCATTCTAATTTAATAGAATGTCACTTTTGGTCAAGTTTCAAGTTTCAAGTTTCTTTAATAGTTGTCATACTGGAAGAGGTCAAGGTCCTGGCGGGATGGTGCCAGGAAAACAGCCTCTCCCTGAACGTCAGCAAAACAAAGGAGATGATTGTGGACTTCAGGAGGTCGGGGGTCAAGGACTACAGCCCCCTCAGCATCGACGGGGCACCGGTTGAGAGAGTCAACAGCTTCAAGTACCTCGGAGCCTACATATCCGAGGACTTGACATGGACCACACACATTAACAGTGTGGTGAAGAAGGCACGACAACGCCTCTACTTCCTCAGGCGCCTAAGGAAGTTCCAAGTCAGCCAGAAGATCCTTAAGAACTTCTACTCATGTACAATAGAGAGCATCTTGACCGGCAACATCACCTCCTGGTTTGGGAATAGCACTGCAAAAGACCGAAGCAGACTACAAAGAGTGACACGTGCAGCCGAACGCACAATTGGAGGGGGGCTCCCCACCCTCCAGAACATTTACTACAAGCGTTGCAAGGGCAAGGCTAAGAGAATCATTAAAGACTCCAGTCACCCGAACAACTGCCTCTTTGAACTGCTGCGGTCAGGCAAGCGATACCGGAGTCTCAAGGCGAGCACAGAAAGACTCAGAAGTAGCTTCTATCCCCAGGCCATCAGGCTGCTAAACGAACAATGAATGAACACTACACAACAACAACCACCAAACGCACATAGCACACACATCCACACGCACACACTCACTTTAAACAAACACACTGTAGCACCCACTCCACACACTTTATAGCACACACCCACTTTAAACAAACACACTGTAGCACCCACTCCCCACACTTTATATTTATGGATGAAGGATTGCACTACAACTCGTACACCTTACTGTAAATTGTACCTAAAATTGTACCTCATCCCATTTCTGCTTTGCACTAAATAGTACTGTACATTAGTACACTGCATAGTATTGTGTATTGTATATTATATGGTAACTCAGAACATTGTACATATGTCTATACCGAACACTGTGACCTCATTTTCTTCTTCTAAATTCATGCTATATTATGTTATTATGTTATTTGATACTATCTTGTCTAGCACAGTCTCTGGAGCGTAACAGTAAGAAGCATTTTGTATGAAAGTATTCTGTACTTCTGTATGACAACTATTAAAGAACTTGAACTTGAACTTGAAGTACAGAATACTTTTATACAAAATGCTTCTTACTGTTACGCTCCAGAGACTGTGCAAGACAAGATAAGTATGAAATAAAATAACATAGTATAGCATGTAAATTAGAAGTAAAAAAATGAGGTCACAGTGTTCAGTATAGACATATGTACAATGTTCGATACAGAGTAGACGTAACTGAGTTACCATATAATATACAATACTGTGTAGTGTACTAATATACAATACTATATAGTGCAAGGCAGAAATAGGATGAGGTGCAATTTAGGTACAATTTACAGTAGGTGTACGAGTTGTAGTGCAAATCCTTTATCAATAAATATAAAGTGTGTTTGTGTGATCTAAAGTGTGGAGAGTGGGTGCTGCCGTGTGTTGTTTGTTTACATTTACATTTACATTTAGTCATTTAGCTGACGCTTTTATCCAAAGCGACTTACAAGTTCTGTACGACAAGCCATCAGGAAGGGCACAACTCTATCAGCTGAGCAACAATGTTCATCAAAGTGTTGAGTGCTACAGTGTAGGTTAGTTTATTAGGACAAGTGCATGACAGTACGGTTAGTTAGGGTTAGATTTTTTTATTTATTTTTTTTTTTTTTTATTCAGATAATGGTTGAAGAAGTGCGTCTTTAGTCGACGGCGAAAGATTGGACGTGATTCGGCTGTCCTAACTGGGGTGGGTAGTTCATTCCACCATTGTGGGGCAAGGACTGAGAATAGGCGACTTCTCTTTGATGACCCTCCCGGAGCTTGGATAGGAGTAGGTCTGAGGCGGCCAGAAGATGCAGAGCGTAGGGGTCTTGAGGGTGTGTAGTTAGAGACCATTGACCGGAGGTAGGCGGGAGCGGTTCCCTTTGCCGCACGGTATGCTAGGTCGAGGGCCTTGAAGCGGATTCGTGCAGCAATGGGGAGCCAGTGCAGGTCCCTAAGAAGTGGGGTGACATGTTTAAGTGAGTGTGTGCGTGTGGGTGTGTGTGCTGTGTGCATTTGATGGTTGTTGCATAGTGTTTATTGTTCGTTTAGCAGCCTGATGGCCTGGGGATAGAAGCTTCTTCTGAGTCTTTCTGTGCTCGCCTTAAGACTCCGGTATCGCTTGCCTGACCGCAGCAGTTCAAAGAGGCAGTTGTTCGGGTGGCTCGAGTCCTTAATAATTCTCTTAGCCTTCCCCTTGCACCGCTTGTTGTAAATGTTCTGGAGGGTGGGAAGCCCCCCTCCAATTGTGCGTTCGGCTGAACGTGTCACTCTTTGTAGTCTGCTACGGTCTTGTGCAGTGCTATTCCCAAACCAGGAGGTGATGTTGCCAGTCAGGATGCTCTCTATTGTACATGAGTAGAAGTTCCTAAGGATCTTCTGACTGACTTGGAACTTCCTTAGGCGCCTGAGGAAGTAGAGGCGTTGTCGTGCCTTCTTCACAACACTGTCAATGTGTGTGGTCCATGTCAAATCCTCGGATATGTGGGCTCCGAGGTACTTGAAACTGTTCACTCTCTCAACCGGTGCCCCGTCGATGCTGAGGGGGCTGTAGTCCTTGACCCCCGACCTCCTGAAGTCCACAATCATCTCTTTTGTTTTGCTGACGTTCAGGGAGAGGCAGTTCTCCTGACACCACTGTGACAGGTTCTCTACCTCTTCCAGGTAGGCCCTTTCGTCGTTGGCAGACCCAGATCAGGCCCACCACTACTGTGTCATCAGCAAATTTGATGATGGTGTTGTTGTTCCGCTGTGCTACGCAGTCATGTGTGTACAGGGAGTAGAGGAGGGGGCTCAGAACACAGCCCTGGGGGGCCCCTATGTTGAGCGTGATGGATGAGGAGGTGCAGTTGCCTGCTCTTACCACCTGGGGTCTGCCCGTCAGGAAGTCCAAGACCCACTGGCAGAGGTCATAGTTCAAGCCCAGGTCCCTGAGCTTGGCTATGAGTTTGGAGGGGACTATGGTATTGAATGCTGAGCTGTAGTCGATGAACAGCATTCTCACATAGTTCCCCTGCCTCTTGTCCAGGTGTGATGCTGCTGTGTGCAGCACATGGGCTATGGCGTCCTCCGTGGACCTGTTGGGGCGATATGCAAATTGCAGAGGGTCCAGGTTGATGGGGAGGGAGGAACAGATGTAGCCCTTCACTAGCTTCTCAAAGCACTTCATGGCTATGGAGGTGAGGGCTACAGGGCGGTAGTCGTTGAGGCAAGCGGGCGTAGATTTTTTGGGTACAGGGATGATGGTGGACTTCTTCAGACAGGTGGGGATGACAGCCTGTTCCAAGGACAGGTTGAAGATGTCAGTGAATACCGGGGCCAGTTGGTCGGCACAGACTTTTAGGACGCGGCCGGGGATGCCGTCCGGTCCTGCTGCCTTCCTGATATTAACTTTTTTAAAGATCCGTCTCACATCATGCTCTGTTACCCTGAACACTGAGTCTCCATCAGCAGACCCCCCCCCTCCATTGCCGTGGTTTGTAGGCTGGTGTTTTTATTCACAGCCTCAAACCTCGCATAGAAGGAATTGAGATCATTTGCTAAGGAGATGTCATTGTTCAGTTTGAGGGAGGTGCCTTTGTAATCTGTCATTGTTCTGAGGCCCTGCCACATGCCTCTTGAGTCAGCCTGTTCGAACTGAAGTTCAACTTTATGGTCTTGCGCCTTCCCATTAATGTAATAAAAATAGTGTGAGAAATGAAAAATATACCTCCATTGATATATTTATTTGAACCTTCTACTAACTTATATATGTTGGAACCTTCAGAAAAAAGGAGAAAAATAAAATACAAAAATAAAATACAATAAAACTCAACAAAAGAAAATAGATTTTTAGAACTAAATTATGCAAATCCCTAAAGCAGTGGAGCAATTGCTTAAAATATTAGAATAATCTTGTCATGCTTATACCTTTAGATGAGGATGATGTTTTTAAAACCTTATTGAACTTCCATCTCTGGTTCATATGCATATACATACCGGATGTTGTTATTACAGGCCTTCATTGTAGGAGTACAGTGTATGCTAGAAAGTTGTAGAATACCCTTGTAAATTTGTAAAGAATCCAGAATATTCCAGAGTGTTCCCAATGTCACCGTTGGGTTATTGCCTGCTCAAAAACCAGAAATCTATAATTATAGTGTCTATCGTTTCGTATTAAACACTTTGTGCCTCAGTGTTGCCTACCGGCATATCTGCTGTCGCTTTTGTATTTGAGCCGTGGCAAAGTCATTCTAATAAAAATTATAAAAAGTAAGAAGGAAAAAAAAAAGAGATGAGTAGGCTTGTCTTCTGATACGGGCCTATGGTGCGACCGGCTCCCGGGGGCCGATATCAAGTTGCCTCATGTATTCATCGGCGTCTTTAGGCGAGCGTAACCCGAATCTTTTACCATCTTCCCCCAAGATGGAAAGAGAAGCTGGGTAACGAAGGCTGGGTTTCAGTTTTCTCCTGTAAAACTTCTGCAGCACCACTTTGTAAGGAACACGTAGGGAAATGGCCTCCCTGCATAAATCCTCGTATAAAGACACTGGATTGTCATTATATTTCAGTCTCCCCCATTGATTGCGTGCCTCTCTGATGATCGTGTCTCTTATTTCTGTTTTGCGCAGAGTAGCAATGATAACCCTCGTCTTGATGCCTTTGGGGTCCCGTGTACCGATTCTATAACAGTGGTCCACTAACGGCTCTGTGGAGAGGATCTGTTTACCTAGAATTCCAGCTAACACTGTTGGAAATGTGTCGTCTGTGCAGTTGACTGATTCATAAAAATCCCACAATACGGTAGTGACGTTCGGTCTCGAGCCGCCTCTCCATTGCTTCCTCTTCGATGTCTTGTATTTTCTTCCGAAGCGCTTTGTCCACCTGTTGTATCTCCGCCGCTATCTCTGTGAATCCATCGTGAACAGTCTTCTTGTTCTGCTCGACTTTCAATGTGATTTCGAGCACATTGTTCTCCACTGCAGTAATATGCTTGGTTTGAATTGCGGCCGCTATTTTAACCTCTTCGAATTTAGCATCGATGTGTAATTTGAAGTCGTCCATCCGATCCTTTATCAGGATAGTCAGGGACCTGAAATCGGGTGGTGTATCCTCCCTGCCTGTATCAGTTGAGGTTGTAGGAGCGTTGGGATTCACGGCTGAGTTGTCGGATATTTTCTTCTCAAATTCCACTGCTTTCTCTCTCACGGTGCTCGTCCCCGCCGGTGCCGTTATAATGTCGTCTGCTGTCTCCCTCTCAGGGCAAGTCGTCATCGGGCCCGTTATATTATCAGCTACTGTCTCCCCAACGGGGCTAGTCAACATCGGTGTTGTTGTATTGTCGGCTGCTGTGTCAGGATGGAGGTAGGTGAGTTCCAATTGTTGTAGGCAATCACAAAGACGGAGAAGGTATACTCTTGAACAGGTTCGACTTTAATAGTAAAGAACACAAAGAGTAATACTAGGATACTATGCCAAGGCAAGGGAAAGAGAGAGAATAGATAATGGAGCTTAGTGGTGGTCCAGAACTGGAACCGCCCGCGTTATCTCCGAACGCCTATAGTGAAGACCTGACAATTGACAAGCAGAGGAAAGGAATGTTATATAGCCACCAAATACCAACATTCCACACACACCCCCGTGACAGCCAATCAGAAGCCAACCCCTAAGTGACAGCACTAAATGACAGGGAAAACAAGTGACAGCAATCAAGTGACAGATGACAGAGAAGGTGGGAGGTTCCCGACCGTAGTCAAGAACCAGAATCGTAACACTGCTGTATCCCTCGATGAGCGTGTCACAGCTTGCTCCGTTGTACTGTCTACTCCGTGTTTCTTTCCAGTCTCTTTCTTTTCCTTAGGTCCCATGTTGAATCTTTATTTCTTTTGATATAGTTAGTAGAAGGTCTTATTTAATATATACAATGAGGTTTAAACTCATCAGTGTTGTGCAAATAAGGTTTTTAAGCGAAAATTAACGTTGACGGGAGCGGAGCTTTGACCAAACGTGTCTGCTACATGTTCTTCTCAAACCGGAAGACCGGTCTCTCTGATGTCTTATATGTCTGTCTCTGCTGTAACATGGTTGTCTCTCTGATGTCTTATCTGTATGTCTGTATCTGCTGTAACATGGTTGTCTCTCTGATGTCTTATCTGTATGTCTGTATCTGCTGTAA
The DNA here is from genome assembly GCF_963971535.1 of Notolepis coatsorum. Classification (NCBI taxonomy): domain Eukaryota; kingdom Metazoa; phylum Chordata; class Actinopteri; order Aulopiformes; family Paralepididae; genus Notolepis; species Notolepis coatsorum. The sequence goes on along the minus strand of NC_140170.1, from coordinate 174,047,362 downwards.
CATGGTTGTCTCTCTGATGTCTTATCTGTATGTCTGTCTCTGCTGTAACATGGTTGTCTCTCTGATGTCTTATCTGTATGTCTGTATCTGCTGTAACATGGTTGTCTCTCTGATGTCTTATCTGTATGTCTGTCTCTGCTGTAACATGGTTGTCTCGCTGATGTCTTATCTGTATGTCTGTATCTGCTGTAACATGGTTGTCTCTCTGATGTCTTATCTGTATGTCTGTATCTGCTGTAACATGGTTGTCTCTCTGATGTCTTATCTGTATGTCTGTCTCTGCTGTAACATGGTTGTCTCGCTGATGTCTTATCTGTATGTCTGTCTCTGCTGTAACATCGTTGTCTCTCTGATGTCTTATCTGTATGGCTGTCTCTGCTGTAACATCGTTGTCACTCTGATGTCTTGTCTGTCTCTGCTGTAACATGGTTGTCTCTCTGATGTCTTGTCTGTACAGTATGTCTGTCTCTGCTGTAACATAGTTGTATTATGTTTTTTTTGTAATACAGTATTCTGTGTCTGTGTTCTGACACAAAACACATGTATGTACCCCTGCACACTTTGCCAACCTAGGATGGCTTAGAGTAGACGACAGAGTACAGCAACTTGCAATGGGCCTGGTCTACAAGATACACTACACGACCAAGGTACCCATGTACATGTCAAAATACTTCCCAAAGGTCAGTGAATACCACGATCACAACACCAGAGGGAGCTCCACAAATCATGTAAAACCCAGATTCGGCTCAAACAAGGGACTAAACACGTTTTGCAATTATGCCACATCAATGTGGAACACCCTACCCAAAGCTGTAAAGGAATGTGAATCACTACCCACCTTCAAAAACACTCTCAAAGAACACCTACGGGAGACTGCAATTCGAAACTGGCCCCTACAAATGTCCTAACCCAGTTGTACAATAAAGACCAAGCATGGCTTTGTCAGTATTCCAATGTACAGTGCCCCCCCTACCCAACCCCCCCCCCCCCCACCTCCAATGTACAGCCCCACCCAACCCCACCCCACCTACCCAACCTCCTCCAATGTACAGTTTCTATGTCAAATGTATGTCAGTATTCCAATGTACAGTGTGTCCCCCCCCTACCCAACCCACCCCCCCCAATGTACAGCCCCACCCCACCTACCCAAACTCCTCCAATGCACAGTTTCTATGTCAAATGTATATACACTCTTTTTCTGGATTTTTTTAGTATCACAAACAGTACTGTATTTGCAAATATGGTATGTCATAAATGTATAGATGTAGCAGTACTGTCTATCTGTATGTCGTGTGTGTCATATGATGAATTGAAAATGGGGGACCCTGATGGAAACAAGACGAAAGTCTTTCTCAGGTCTGCATCCTCTTAACAATTGTATGTAACAAGCTGTACTGTACTGTACCCATTCTGCAATCTGTTAATAAACTTTTCAATCAATCAATCAATCAATCAATCAATCAGACAATAAAGAATGATCTTATCTTATCTGGCTTTCATCCATCGCAATCTGCTCTGGGTTTTACATAGACTGCTTGTTTGGTGTCCTTATTTTACTGTGAATGTGATTATCACAGAATGTTTAGACTTTTCCATGATAACACCCTTCAGAGATGATAAAGACCTCCTGCACGTTCTCCTCCCACTCTCCTCCAGGAAAGTGGCGCCCTCTGCTGTCTGTGATGTGTCAGGGCGTGTTGAGCCTCCTCATATTGATAACTCTCATTGGACTGCGTTCATACAGTGAGTAGTGTGGCATCCTAACAGTATGTAATGGAGATAAATGTAATGGAATAAAAAGTACAATATTTCCCTTGAAATGTAGTGGAGTAAAAGTATAAAGTTCCCTAAAATTTAAATACTCACTGTAAAGTACAAGTAGCTCGAAAATGTACTTAATTACAGTACTTAATAAATACTTAGTTACTTTCCATCATTGTTGTTCAGCTCTAAACTGACTGCTCACTACTGTATAGCTGTGTGTATCTGACTGGGGTTTGTTTGTCTGTTTTCCCCAACGCAGACAGAGTAACAAAGTAATTACAGGTGCTATAGAAAATATTTCTATGTAGAGTAGTCATAATTCTTTTTTTAAAGAATACATCCACAGAGCTTTTAGAAAGGTGTGTAATACAAGTATTGCTTTTAACTCCAAAAGATTATTGATGAATGAATTTATCATTTAAAAAGTTTTTGCGGGTCCAAAATGAATGTTGTTGTTTACATGTTGCAGGCATGTATCCCCTCCCTACTTCCCATATTTTCCCCATGTGGAATGTACCGGATTGGATAAATGACATGCTGGTGCTCTAGTGCAGCATCTAGTGGTTGAATGTTATTTATAGCACCTTTAAATAGACCAGAAATACAGACCAGTTACAGCCAGTTATAGATCAGTTACAGTTACAGTTACAACCAGTTACAACCAGTTACAGACCTAAAGTCACATGTCTCCTCCTCCCGTTCTACTACTAGATCACCACCAGTTACAGACCAGTTACAACAAGTTACAGACCTGTAACAACATCCTGACAGAAGAGAGAGACCCATCTTGTGTACAGTTGATTGGTAAGATTTACATTATACATTGTTATAATATGTTTTCTTATTGTTAAGATAGCAGAGGAAAACACCAAAACCTGAGTTTCCTCTACTTAGTTACAACTATCAAGTGAAGTGCTTTGATCAGTTTAATTCATCATGTTAAAACAAGTCAGAGCTGCATTGTTGCTTTGGCCAGCTTAATTCATCATGTTAAAACAAGTCACAGAGCTGTACTCAGGGGTGTAAAAAGTACCCAGAAATTATACCCTGTTAAGCTGTATCCCTATTTTCAGAAATGCCGCCTAAAGGTACATGCCCAAGTAAATGGAAGATTGCTCCACTTCTACAAGGTCAATTAGCATGTTCTTGATATCTAGGAACATCTAGGGACCTGGGGGTATGTATTCCCAGTGTCAGAAATATTGTGTCTGTTACTAGGCTTGAGTAAATTGTGATGAAACAAAGGAGAATATAAATTATGATAATTATTTGTAGATACAGTAATACATTATAATCTATTTGAATTATATATAAAAAAAATTGCCTTGACCTTGACCTTATTATGGCCAAATCATATATGGGTAGGGAAAAAGCTCCTCTTTCCAATGGCAGTGTTAAATCTGGATTTAGTCATTTCCTCGCGGTTTTACGATAAAAGATAGATATAATTAGCATTTTTCCGATAAATTCTTAAGCTCCGGGAGCCCCCACCCCCACGTTAGGCTGTCCTCTTAGATTTCGTAACGGGAACAGGGCGCAGAGGGCGCGGCCCCTTCCCTTATATGTTGCTAGGCACCCCGTCATGTGTATCATTCTAATAATTATTTGCTCACCTGCGATAGGGCTAGCCGGCTGATAATTAATGTTCATTGGCAGGCTGGGCAGTGTTTAAAACAAAGCGGGAAACATTGCTAATTTAACGTTCATTAGTTGCATTGCCGGTAAAAATGAAAAATGAAGCGCAAATACCCAAGCGGTGCTCAGAAAAACAAGATGAGAGCGAAAGCCGAACAGGAGAGGGCACAGCTACCAAAAATAACATCATTGTTCCAGCAGGCAGCAAAGGTAGATTCTAACGTTATATTTCGAGTCTGGCTTTGCGTTCTGCTTCGCCATATTGGACTTGCTCGTTATATTTATTGTATACATTGAAAGTATTTCTCATGCACCTTCATCTACCCAGCCACGCCCACTCCCGGTCACGTATATATAACCCGGTGGCGTGCTGTGCTCCTCCTCCCTCGTTCTTTCATTCGAAAGTGTTGCTACATTTTATTTTATTTTATTTGATTAGGGATCCCCATTAGCTGGTGCGATAGCAACCAGCTAGTCTTCCTGGGGTCCACACACAAAAAAACATACAAAAACAATCACTATTGCAAAAACAAAATTATTAAAAGTCAGTACACACAATGCATAATGAAACTACTGTAACAATTAAGATAGCTAAAATTACATTACATCATGCGCTCTGCAGCTTGAGAGATAGGAGTAGTTTGTGATGCCTTTTTTTCTTCTTCACGAGTCAGATAAGTGATGGCATCACCAACAAGACCCAAAAGTCAGTTTCAGGACTCCACCAGCGCTTCCTCCTCTCGGCCTCCACCGTTCGCCGCGGGGGCTCCCTGGACCTGCTATCATGGCGGGAGGTGAGCCTTTGCTTGATGGGCTGACCACCAACCAGCCCGGATGGCGGACGATTTGCGGCTCAAACTTTCCGCTACCGCTTGCTCCCGACGTTCGACGGTGAGCGAGTGTAGCAGGTGGTCAGACGAGTAGGAGGTACAACCAGTTCGATCTACCCCGTCATCTCCCCCCGGAGATGCATGCGAGCCCTCGAGCTAGCCTAGTGAGCTGGGCGCTCCGTAGAGATTTTATGTCGTTGGCCAGACCAAGGCACGCTGGTCCGGAAGGCTGATTCAAATAAACACCTGAAAAACACGCCCGGGCCAGCACTGATACTGGTCCCGTAAGACCAAGTGCTGGTATGAACAGCGTGTAGGCCCGTAAAACCTGAGAACGGTGGCGGGCGAATTCTAACAAGAAAAAGCCCCCACAACGTTTCTCCCCCCTGTCTGGGTTGAACCAGGAGGGAACCGGTCCCCGAAAGGACCTGACACAGGGTTTATATACAGAGCCTGTGGAAAAAACCATCCGTCACAAATTCCGCTCACCCGAGAGGGGAAGACGCCAGGTTTATCCCGGAGAGACCTCCCAATTGACATCTTGAGTCGGGACCTGCCACACAGATCCCAACTCACGGATATATCTCTCGAGCCAATAAGAAAACGTAAAACCTGCGCCGGTTTCAATGGCCGCACGGGGTTTACACACAGAGCCTGAGTTATTTTTCTTTGTGTGGAACAGACCCCAGGCAGGCAGGCGCTCGTACCCTAGGCAGGCGCTCGTACCCTGGGCAGGTGCTCGTACCCTAGGCAAGCGCTCGTACCCTGGGCAGGCGCTCGTACCCTGGGCAGGCGCTCGTACCCTGGGCAGGCGCTCGTACCCTGGGCAGGCGCTCGTACCCTGGGCAGGTGCTCGTACCCTGGGCAGGCGCTCGTACCCTGGGCAGGCGCTCGTACCCTGGGCAGGTGCTCGTACCCTGGGCAGGTGCTCGTACCCTGGGCAGGCGCTCGTACCCTAGGCAGGCGCTTGTACCCTGGGCAGGTGCTCGTACCCCAGGCAGGTGCTCGTACCCTAGGCAGGTGCTCGTACCCTAGGCAGGTGCTCGTACCCTAGGCAGGTGCTCGTACCCTGGGCAGGCGCTCGTACCCTGGGCAGGTGCTCGTACCCTAGGCAGGCGCTCGTACCCTGGGCAGGCGCTCGTACCCTAGGCAGGCGCTCGTACCCTGGGCAGGTGCTCGTACCCTGGGCAGGTGCTCGTACCCTGGGCAGGTGCTCGTACCCTGGGCAGGTGCTCGTACCCTGGGCAGGTGCTCGTACCCTGGGCAGGTGCTTGTACCCTAGGCAGGCGCTTGTACCCTGGGCAGGTGCTCGTACCCTGGGCAGGTGCTCGTACCCTAGGCAGGCGCTCGTACCCCAGGCAGGTGCTCGTACCCTAGGCAGGTGCTCGTACCCTAGGCAGGCGCTCGTACCCTAGGCAGGCGCTCGTACCCTAGGCAGGCAGGTGCTCGTACCCTAGGCAGGCGCTCGTACCCTGGGCAGGCGCTCGTACCCTAGGCAGGCAGGTGCTCGTACCCTAGGCAGGCGCTCGTACCCTAGGCAGGCGCTCGTACCCTAGGCAGGCGCTCGTACCCTAGGCAGGTGCTCGTACCCCAGGCAGGCGCTCGTACCCTGGGCAGGTGCTCGTACCCTAGGCAGGCGCTCGTACCCTAGGCAGGCGCTTGTACCCTAGGCAGGCGCTCGTACCCTAGGCAGGCGCTCGTACCCTAGGCAGGCGCTTGTACCCTAGGCAGGCGCTTGTACCCTAGGCAGGCGCTTGTACCCTAGGCAGGTGCTTGTACCCCAGGCAGGTGCTCGTACCCTAGGCAGGCGCTCGTACCCTGGGCAGGCGCTCGTACCCCAGGCAGGCGCTCGTACCCTGGGCAGGCGCTTGTACCCTAGGCAGGCGCTTGTACCCTGGGCAGGCGCTCGTACTCTAGGCAGGCGCTCGTACCCTGGGCAGGCGCTTGTACCCTAGGCAGGCGCTTGTACCCTGGGCAGGCGCTCGTACCCCAGGCAGGCGCTTGTACCCTGGGCAGGCGCTTGTACCCTAGGCAGGCGCTTGTACCCTGGGCAGGCGCTCGTACCCTGGGCAGGCGCTTGTACCCTGGGCAGGCGCTCGTACCCCAGGCAGGCGCTCGTACCCCAGGCAGGCGCTTGTACCCTGGGCAGGCGCTCGTACCCCAGGCAGGCGCTTGTACCCTGGGCAGGCGCTTGTACCCCAGGCAGGCGCTTGTACCCTGGGCAGGCGCTCGTACCCCAGGCAGGTGCTCGTACCCTGGGCAGGCGCTCGTACCCCAGGCAGGCGCTCGTACCCTGGGCAGGTGCTCGTACCCTGGGCAGGCGCTTGTACCCCAGGCAGGCGCTCGTACCCTAGGCAGGCGCTTGTACCCCAGGCAGGCGCTTGTACCCTGGGCAGGCGCTTGTACCCCAGGCAGGCGCTTGTACCCTGGGCAGGCGCTCGTACCCTAGGCAGGCGCTCGTACCCTAGGCAGGCGCTCGTACCCCAGGCAGGCGCTTGTACCCTGGGCAGGCGCTCGTACCCTGGGCAGGCGCTCGTACCCCAGGCAGGCGCTCGTACCCCAGGCAGGCGCTTGTACCCCAGGCAGGCGCTCGTACCCTAGGCAGGCGCTTGTACCCTAGGCAGGCGCTCGTACCCTGGGCAGGCGCTCGTACCCTGGGCAGGCGCTCGTACTTTGGGCAGGTGCTCGTACCCTGGGCAGGCGCTTGTACCCTGGGCAGGCGCTTGTACCTTAGGCAGGCGCTTGTACCCTGGGCAGGCGCTCGTACCCTGGGCAGGCGCTCGTACCCTAGGCAGGTGCTCGTACCCTGGGCAGGTGCTCGTACCCTGGGCAGGCGCTTGTACCCCAGGCAGGCGCTCGTACCCTAGGCAGGCGCTCGTACCCTAGGCAGGTGCTTGTACCCCAGGCAGGCGCTTGTACCCCAGGCAGGCGCTCGTACCCCGGGCAGGCGCTCGTACCCTGGGCAGGCGCTCGTACCCCAGGCAGGCGCTCGTACCCTGGGCAGGTGCTCGTACCCTGGGCAGGCGCTCGTACCCTGGGCAGGTGCTCGTACCCTGGGCAGGTGCTCGTACCCTGGGCAGGCGCTCGTACCCTGGGCAGGCGCTTGTACCCTGGGCAGGCGCTCGTACCCTGGGCAGGCGCTCGTACCCTAGGCAGGTGCTCGTACCCTGGGCAGGTGCTCGTACCCTGGGCAGGCGCTCGTACCCTGGGCAGGTGCTTGTACCCCAGGCAGGTGCTCGTACCCTGGGCAGGCGCTCGTACCCCAGGCAGGCGCTCGTACCCTGGGCAGGTGCTCGTACCCTGGGCAGGCGCTTGTACCCCAGGCAGGCGCTCGTACCCTAGGCAGGCGCTTGTACCCCAGGCAGGCGCTTGTACCCTGGGCAGGCGCTTGTACCCTGGGCAGGCGCTCGTACCCTAGGCAGGCGCTCGTACCCTAGGCAGGCGCTCGTACCCTAGGCAGGCGCTTGTACCCTGGGCAGGCGCTCGTACCCCAGGCAGGCGCTCGTACCCCAGGCAGGCGCTTGTACCCTAGGCAGGCGCTTGTACCCCAGGCAGGCGCTCGTACCCCAGGCAGGCGCTTGTACCCTAGGCAGGCGCTCGTACCCCAGGCAGGCACTCGTACCCCAGGCAGGCGCTCGTACCCCAGGCAGGCGCTCGTACCCCAGGCAGGTGCTCGTACCCCAGGCAGGCGCTGGTACCCTAGGCAGGCGCTCGTACCCTGGGCAGGCGCTCGTACCCTGGGCAGGCGCTCGTACTTTGGGCAGGTGCTCGTACCCTGGGCAGGCGCTTGTACCCTGGGCAGGCGCTTGTACCTTAGGCAGGCGCTTGTACCCTGGGCAGGCGCTCGTACCCTGGGCAGGCGCTCGTACCCTAGGCAGGTGCTCGTACCCTAGGCAGGCGCTCGTACCCTAGGCAGGTGCTCGTACCCCAGGCAGGCGCTCGTACCCTAGGCAGGCGCTCGTACCCTAGGCAGGTGCTCGTACCCTAGGCAGGCGCTCGTACCCTAGGCAGGCGCTTGTACCCCAGGCAGGCGCTTGTACCCCAGGCAGGCGCTCGTACCCCGGGCAGGCGCTCGTACCCTGGGCAGGCGCTTGTACCCCAGGCAGGCGCTCGTACCCCAGGCAGGCGCTCGTACCCTGGGCAGGTGCTCGTACCCTGGGCAGGCGCTCGTACCCTGGGCAGGTGCTCGTACCCTGGGCAGGTGCTCGTACCCTGGGCAGGCGCTCGTACCCTGGGCAGGCGCTTGTACCCTGGGCAGGCGCTCGTACCCTAGGCAGGTGCTCGTACCCTGGGCAGGTGCTCGTACCCTGGGCAGGCGCTCGTACCCCAGGCAGGCGCTCGTACCGCAGGCGCTCGTACCCTAGGCAGGTGCTCGTACCCTGGGCAGGCGCTCGTACCCCAGGCAGGCGCTCGTACCCCAGGCAGGCGCTCGTACACTGGGCAGGCGCTCGTACCCTGGGCAGGCGCTCGTACCCTGGGCAGGCGCTCGTACCCTAGGCAGGCGCTTGTACCCTGGGCAGGCGCTTGTACCCCAGGCAGGCGCTCGTACCCTGGGCAGGCGCTTGTACCCTGGGCAGGCGCTCGTACCCTAGGCAGGCGCTTGTACCCTGGGCAGGCGCTTGTACCCCAGGCAGGCGCTCGTACCCTGGGCAGGCGCTTGTACCCTGGGCAGGTGCTCGTACCCTGGGCAGGCGCTCGTACCCCAGGCAGGCGCTCGTACCCCAGGCAGGCGCTCGTACCCTGGGCAGGCGCTCGTACCCTGGGCAGGCGCTCGTACCCTGGGCAGGCGCTCATACCCTGGGCAGGCGCTCGTACCCTGGGCAGGCGCTTGTACCCCGGGCAGGCGCTTGTACCCCGGGCAGGCGCTTGTACCCCGGGCAGGTGCTCGTTTCACAATGGCCGGGAATCCCAACCCCCCCCCCTTTCCCCATGACGAACAGGGTACGCAAATAGCTGCCCTAACGTCGGGGGAGGCGACGGAGTGGAATCCTACGTACCAGCGTGACGCTAACGGAGGAACCCCAAATGAAAAAAGGTGCGCTTGTTTTGAGCTGCGTCGTCCCCCTCCGTCGTCAGTTTTATCCGGGATACAAAACATCCCCAGGGGAGGGTTATCCTCACCCCCCCCCCCCCCCCCCCCCAGCCTCACATAAAACGAAGGCATGTATGAGGCGACAGAAAGCGGCGCCGCTAACCGTGCGCTGTGTTTACAATGAACAGACACATATGAGCGTGCACGCCTTATCGTCTTGAAAACACCCAAACCACACCAGCTAACCACCAAAATCCGGGGCTTTAAAACACACGTCCACCTAGAGCCCGGCTGTTTCTTAAGCAAAAAACGTGTCGCCCGTCATGTGTTTTTACCCTAACACGTAAGGTAACACACAATGTTAACACAAAGTAGCAAAACCACTCGCTGATTCAAGGCATACGACTGTTTAAAAGACACATTCCCAAGAATCAAGCAGTCTCTCCTCACAAGAGAAACGCTGCTCGCCAGCCCTTAGCTGGTAAACAGAATGACATGCAGCGATATCTCAAAATACACAGTGAATAATCACACACTTTATTTGAAACGTGGTTTTTCGAGGAGGAGGGGAGAAGAAGGTATACACAAAAACATTCAGTGAAAAGGTTATTTACACATTGCTTCAATAAGAGTACACCCTACGAGGGTGTCTACATTGAAGGGAACGTAGTTGCATTCTTCGAGGGGGGGAATATTGCCCCAACGCTGCAACTAGCCACTACGCTATATAACTAGGGTTATAGGATAACCTTCGTTACTGCAGATGCATCTAGGGCAGGGGTCTCAAACTCGCGGCCCGCGGGCCAATTGCGGGCCGCTGGATGATATTTTGTGGCCCCCTACTTGACATCAAAGTTTAGTGTTAGTGCGGCCCGCGCACAACTTGTTGCCGAGTGTGCGAGTTGGATGTTTTATTTATTTTATCACTTGTAGGCTACCATAGCGCAGGCTCATGACAGCAACGTTACGTTAGTGACTTGGTTGAAATGTGATTTCGGAGTGATACCAAGTGGAAGGAAAATATATCCAGTTCGTATGGCAGGCATTCTTGAAATTCTCGCTGTCTCCTCTGCAAGCAGTGCTCTGCCTGTCTGTGTCTGTCTACTCTGGTCCAATCACATTCAGCGTCCCGTCAGCGTTTCTACCCCCCCCCACCCACAGTCTGCGAATCAGAGCAGAGTAGGGTGGGTTTTCACGGAATGAGTGTTGTCTCTTTCAGCGGGTCCGAGTCAGAGCGAGAGTTGACAGCGCATCTACAGGTAGTCTAATCTGCAGGTACTGTAGCTAGTAACCTCGTTCCCAGTTTTACAGTATCTCCATGAGATAAATGTAGCTATAGCCTAGTTTCGCCAGCAGGCAGTTAGTAAAAAAATATGGCATGCTCATGCTGAATGGACTGAAAAATATGCGTGCAGCCTCCCAGCACCAAACCATTGTGCCTAATATGCCAAGAAACGGTAGCTCTTGTGAAGAGTGGCAATTTGAAACGCCACTGCGAAACAAAACACAGTTATTTTGATGCAGCCTTTCCTCAGAATTCAGTGCTAAGAACCACAAAAATAAATGGAATGAAATCATCATATCAAGCTGCAAGCAGAATTATTGTTAAAGCTATGTCACAACGAGAAAAAGCAACCAAGTCCTCACTCAGTGGCATGGGTGTTGGCTAAACACAAGAAGCCATTCTCTGATGCATACATAATAAAATAATGTATGACTGAAGTGATGGAGACCATGTTTGAAGGCAAACAAAAGCAAATCCTACTCAGATAGCACAGCAACCAGAATAACTGAAATACTGGCTGATGATTTGATTAAACAGCTTTGTGATAGAATAAAGAAAATGCACAGTGCATTTCCATAGCTGTGGATGAGTCCACTGACACCCCTGAGAATGCTCAGTTGCTGGCATTTGTGAGGTTTTAGTGAGTTTGTGAGAAGATTGGATCAGTTGTACTTTTTTTTTGAATACTTGAAACCCTTTTTATTTTTTTTTTAAACTTAAATTTGTATTGAACATTTATAGACAAACAACACAACATATACAATAACATCAATAACACAACAGTACAATGATGTGGGCCCCTTGAACTCGGCTGCGCTCATCCTCCCAGACCCCCGCAAGAGGAACCCCCCCCCTCCCACCCTCCCCCCCTAGAAACCGGGCTCCCCCGCATCCCAGGTCCATCCCACGCGGGGTCCAGCACTCAGTGACACGGGCATCTTGAATCTGATTGGGCCCGACCCAGTAGAGGGGCGAGGGGCAATACTCCCCCCCCCCACTGAGCCAAGCCCGCTACCTCCCATGCCACCAAGCCCCCCACCCCACGCACAACCAACCCACAACCCACGGGATCCCACTCTCCCGGGTCAAACCGCATAAACGCTGACCCCCCACCCCCAACTACCCCCCCCCCCCCCCCCTCTGAGTTGAGCCCATTGGCGCTCCCCATATCTTAGGCCGCTGCGCCCGTAGCCGGGCCCCCATCGACACGGGTCCCTTGAATCAATTGGGCCAGGCCCAGTAGAGGAAAGGATAGGGGACTCCCCCCCACCGAGCCAAGCTCGCTATTCCCCATGCCCCCGAGAGCCCCACCCCACGCCCATCGGCCCCCCAACACACAGGGCCCCGCCGGGCAAAGCCCAGCCTCTCTGATCCCCCTGTGAGAGACCCCTCCCTCCCGCCCTCCTCCCCGAGAGATAGAACACCCCCATATCCTGGTCCACCATGCACAGAGCCGAGCCCCCAGAGCCCCCACCCACCCCCGCCCGACCGCCAGGCCCCCGGCCCACTAGAGCCCCAAGCCCAGGTCCGCAGAAGGTCTAAGCACCACGCCTCAATGGCCCCCCGACCCCCCGCGACGCCAAGCCCGGTGCCCCCCCGGCCCCGACACCTGACCGCCCAGGCACGACGGCCGAGGACCCCAGGAAACCCACTGTACCTCCCATGTCACCGGCATCACCGCACACGTTTATGAAAATAAAACTAACAATACAATAAGCACACTCTTTCCCCAGTTGGCGGTTTGGAGGGGGATCAGCCCTCCTACTGGAGAAGCCCCCCCCCCCCCCCCAGAGACGAAGATACCCCCCGCAGGAGGCTCTTCAAGCCTCTCTTCATGTCCAACATTTTGAATTTTTTTCCTTCATATTTGTCCATGTGCACATTTAAAACATATATACTTTACATAAATCGCTCCCAAGGTGTACGGGGGATCCATATGTCACCCCCTCTCCCCTGCTGGTAGGTGCAGAGTATTGGCTCTCTTGTTGAGAGGGCTCTGCCTAGTGGCGAGGGGTGCCTGATGTCTTGGCCCCCCTTCATCTCACTATAATTGTCCAACATTCGTGTTGTCTATTGTGCTAGAGCTCCTGGTCAAAGTTCTCTGTCTGCTTTTCCTCCTGTTCCGAGACCCCCACCTTCCAGTCCTCCCGTGATTCGAGTCCCATGTTCCATTGTCTCTCCTTCATCCCAGTCCAATGTGTGTAAATCTCTGTGTGTTTATAGTTCTCCATTATTCTATGTGTTGTATATTTACCCTCCTAATTATTTCCATCTGCAGTGATTATAGTGTGCGTTCGTGTATGTGTTTCATTGGGCATTAATGGTCTATATATTAATGGTCTATAGCTGGGGTGGTTAATCCGTTCTTTATGTACTCCTCTCGTTCGCCTCCCCGTGTCTCACCTCGTCTCTTCCTTCACGTCTCCTTATCATTTCCTTCACCTCGAATCTCAAAAAGTTAATAGTAACCGCTCTCGGGGGGCCTGCCAGCGGGCTGCTTCGGCGCAGGCGCCCCGTGGGCTCTCTGAATCTCCATCACCACATACAGGGCCATAGACTCCCTTTCCACTCCGTCCTCCAATCCCCATAACCGGGTATTATTTCTCCGCGGTCTCCCTTTCATGTCCGACAGCTTTTCCTTCATTTTTTCTTGTTGTAGAATTGCAATTGTCAGTACTTCGTGTATCTTCGTTTCCCATTCCTCCGGCTCTGCCGTTCTCCCTTCCAACGCCGCCACACTCTCACCCTGTTCCACCATCTTTTCATTGACCGCTTCGAGTCCCGCATCCATTTCTCCCCCGATATCCTCCTGCTCCGTCTTCAATTCCTCCCCCAGCCTCCCGACATCGGTCCTTATCGTGTCCGTAATTGTCTGCATATCCGCCAATATTGCGTCCGTCATTGTTTTCATATATGCCAATATCTCGGCCTGCATGCAGACCGCCCATCCTGGCATTTCCCTGTCGAGCGCGGCCGGCCCACCTCCTCCTTCCACCTGGTCCCTCTCTCCCTCGCGACGGGGATTTTGTATCTTCAAATTCTCCCTTCTCAGAGATCCCTCATTTTCTCTCTTCTTCTCATTCCTTGTTTCCTCCTTGTTCCTTGATTGCATCTCCATTTTTTATTTATTTTCGGGTCTTTATTCATCCGTTTTTTTACTTTATTTGACCAGGAGCTCCAGCACACGCGTGCTACCCGTTTCCTCTCGTACCGGAAGTCCTGAAACCCTTTTTTTGTGGAATATTTGATGCGGCCCAGCCTCACCCAGACTCTACCTCCAGCGGCACCCAGGTAAATTGAGTTTGAGACCCCTGATCTAGGGTGACCAGGTGTCCCGCTTTTGGTTGTACTGCACAGCCATTTGACCTAATGTCCCGCGTCCCGCATATTGAGAGGATGTCCCTCTTTTCGAAGCAAAAAAAAACATGGGTCTAAAAGCCCCTAAAAAGTAATTTAGCGCGCTGTAAACATTTTGCGCGCTGTCAACGTTTAGAGCGCTGTAAAAAAATGTAATAAAAAAACATTACAAGCGAAATAGAAATAAAGAAATCAAGATGGAAAGCAGTAAAAAGAAACAAACCTGCAGTTACAACCAAGAATGGCAAACGACACATGCCTGGGTGAGGCCGGTGTCAGGCGATCCTTTCTGTGTTTTGTGTCATAGTTCGTTTTCAATTGCTGATGGAGGAGAATACGACTTGAAGTGCCACAGTGGACGTGAGTCTCACATGAAAGTGGCTCACCAAAAAGAAACATCCAGATCTATGGATACGTTTCTTCTTAAATCCAAAAATGATAGCCAGACTGCAGCTGAGATAACAAGCATCTATCACACTGTACAACACTCCCATTCATACAGGTCAGCCGACTGTGGTAGCAAGCTAGCTCCTGTCATTTGGCCAGACTCCGAGATTGCAAAATAAATATTGTGTGGTCGTACAAAAGCTACATCCATAGTTATGGATGTACTTGCACCTTCCTCAGTGGAGAGTTGTTTGAGTGAATTAAAAACCCCAATGGTCCCAGATGACAAAAACACGCCATTCTTTTTGGTCGCTTCTGATGCTTCCAATCATGGCACCACAAAACTTTTCCCTCTATCACTGAGATATTGGACACCCAAGCTATGTTTGAAGAGCCAAATCCTTGATTCTTAGGAGGATAGTGGCAAATCATCTGCTGCCATACACTGCCAGATTACGAAAAAACGGAGAGAAATTTATCTCAATCTGGATAGGATTTCAGCGTACACGGCCGACAACGCAAGCGTAAATTATTTATTTGGTGAAGACCAGTTATTCTAATAGAGAAACACAATTTATTTGTATTATTATTTTTGTATTATACACTGTTTTCCCTAGTTCTGTGTTAACAGGGAATATCGAACACTGTAACGGTTCCCCCGGTCTTGCTCCACAACCCCCATTTGTCCATGGACATTTCCCATACCTGAACTACGGCTCTCAACCACCAGGTGGCCTAGTTCAGTGTATTCATCTTTGTTGTCTTTTACTTATTAATGTCCTGTCTGTCATCACGAATCTGTTGCATGCTCATTAGTTGTCGGTGCTGTGCACCATTGTCTAATTTAGTTTTGTCTCCCTTGTGTTGTATCTATTTTTTTTTTGACATGACATACAAACATTTACACTAGAAATCCACTATAAATCACAGGGCTATTACCGACATAATACTAACAATAATGACAGCCCGGTTTTTAAAATTAAAATAGATGTAGATTAAAGATTAAACATATACACAGATTAATTACAATACAATACAACACATAAATGCTCTTGCTCGTTCTCCCCCCCCCCCCCCCCCCCCACCGGACCCCCCTTGAATACATCCATTATTCCGTTTGATACCAAGGATTAAAAGTTCATATGTTTTATATATGTACCTTGTTATGTTTTCTGTTTAGTCATCTCCCCAGCTGTGTGTCATTCACTAATCATCCTCTTGTCTCTAATTAGTCTTGGTATTTAAGTGTTGTCTGCCCAGCAGTCCTTTGCTGGGTCATTACTTTTGTTTGTTGTTCACCGTCGTGAGTACTCATTTAGTGTTGTGATTATATCGTTTTTTGAGACCACGGTCTCTCTTTTCTTTTCCTTTTCAAAGTGTTCTTTTCATATTATGCTCCGTGTGTCAATAAAGTGCACGTTATTTTGAAAGAAGCAACCAACGCCTTTCGTCTCCTATCTATCCTCTCCTTGGGCCTATACTGCAATTGGGTTCCATACAACATCATGCCATCAAAGTGTTCCACACGTAACAGAACACAAGACATTCCTGTCAAGTGATAAAGTATTTAAAACAGATGTTAGGTGGTAACAAGCCGCCTGCCAGTGCCAAGACGAATGTGGAGAGATATAATTTCGTATTTAATTTGTATTTATTTTGATTTAACCTTTATCTATTTGGTGAAGACCAGTTATTCTAATAAAAATGTTTACATTATCTATCTGTCCCACTCTGTCCCACCCTAGATGCAGCAGACACACAGCCCAGCCAGACCCCCAGCCACGCTACAACTGCCGAGACAGGTTAGAATAATAGAACGTTTTATTCACCATAACCAGTACGAGTAGGCTACTGTTAGGAATCCAGGTACGAATGTTGAGTTCTTGTGTAGCACGGAAGAAGGAGACGGAGATGGTGTTGCTCTTCTCGAATATGTGTTCTTTTATTATCAGAAACACTTTGAGCGATAATATATATTTACGTAGCAAAAGCAGGTAATTAGCAAGACAAAAGAATAGTACTGAGAGAATCAAAATAAGGAAAAGCAACAGAGAATAGAGCGGTGAGAGATCCGACTTCTCGACCTTAAGCAAAAGAACTTTAAATAATAACACCGGGCGAGATATCCGACTTATGCCCATGGACGGCTGTTCCCAGTAACACTGCTGAAGAACCGACACAAAGAGAGAGACAAGGGATTACTGTAAAGGCCTCAACACAGCCCGCAGACCCAATCAGAGACAGAGTGAGAATTCCAGGATGGCAATAGGGCTTCCACTCCTGAATAAGGAAAGGAAGCCCAGACATTACAGGCTACAGGTTACATTGGAATTGGAATCTAATCCGTTCCTTTTTTAGTACACGGTTTAAATTGTGCGCAGCACAATGAATGTACACTGCGTTGGACTCTTTATCTTATTTAAGTTCCATGTGGACAATCTTGCCTCTAAACTGCGACAGAAAATTGGTTTCCTGTACAGAAACGGATCCAATTTTCTTCTATTTAGTAGAAAAAGTATTGTTGAATCAGTCTTCTTATCAGTTTTGGACTATGGTGATGTAATTTATAGGCATGCTGCAGCATCAACTCTTAAACCTCTGAATTCTGCATATCACTCAGCTATCAGATTTATAACTGGTGACAGATATGATACTCACCATTGTGTCCTGTAGGATAGGGTGGGTTGGCCTTCTCTTGCAGAAAGGCGCAACAAACACTGGTATTTATTTATTTTTAAATCCCTTATTGGTAAACAACCTGTTTATATCTCTTCACTGTTAGATTGGAATATTGGAACCTATTCAACTCGATCGAATGACTGGATGGTTTTTAGGGTTCCTCAAATTTGTTCTGAGCTAGGGAAGTCAGCCTTTTCCTTTGATGCTTCTAACTCGTGGAATGTCCTTCAACTCTCTCTGAAATTGGAGGTTCTCCCTTCCCTTGGAATGTTTAAACGTATGATTTCAGACCATACTAACATACTAACTGTTTTAGTTGACCTTTTTAAATGATTTTGAAATGTTTTTTAATTTTTTCCTCTGGTGTTTAAATTTCTGTGAATATTGTTTTTATTATGTACTGTTTACATTTTGTTCAATCGTCGTTTCTGTAAATGAGGGAAACCTCAGATGCTTACGATTTTAAATAAAGGTTGAAATGAAAAAAATGAAATCTCTTATGCGCTTTTGTACACCGGAGTAGACGCCACTCATATTGCTAGCCCGTCATATCCTTGTCCGCGGCACTTCCCAAGTGGTATGATCCCCTTTCTCTCCATCGATTCGCGAATTTCTTTGGTCTTTGGTCTGTGACTTCATGGAAGCCCAAAAAACCTTCGTTTATTTTCACCTCTGTATAGGGTTTCCATTTTCATAATTTTTTTTATCCACTTTTTCTCCCCATTTTCTATTTTTCTCCCATCCCAATTTCGTATTTCCAATTCTTCCCTCCCCTGTCTTGAACGTTGCTAGACTATGCCTCCCACTGGTCGGCTGTGGTGAGGATAGAAGCCTTGCATCACGTGTCCCCTCCGGTACACGAGGAGGCAGCCTGTCACATCTTTTCACCGCAGCAGCTCGAACTCTCAGTGGCGAGGAGTAACGTGTGGGAGGCTCACGCTGCCCCCGATACTTCCTGTTTCCGCCGCACCGGCGTCACCCAACCGACCTGTAGGAGTCGCTGTCCACAACGTCCAATCCCCACCCACCGGCTTTCCCACCCTCTAACACTGACAATTGTGTTAGTATGACGGCCGGCCAAGCCGGTAGCAACGCCGAGAGCTGGGCTCGATACCAGCATCTCCTGCGTTAGTGGCGAGCGCCTTGCCCACTGCGCCGCCCCATTTTCATAATTTTATATAGTAACATATCTGAACACTTGGCTCAGTTGGTCTACTTTTGAAATGTCCGGGTAGTATCCATTATAATCGAATTGAATTCTGCATTATTTATGTCTGTAATGATTGTGTCCTGCACTTTTTTTCGATAGTAATGAAATTATTTCTTTTTGAGTTTGAGGACTTAGGTAGTGCACCTTCTTTTTGCTTTCAATACGCCTTTGCAGAACTGGATCATAACGCACCATAAGTTCTATGGTATACAGTATAAGAAATTCTATTATCTATATCACCTATTGTGCTGCTATACACCCGCAGCTGGGGTGAAGGGATGGACAGGATGCCACTCAGTTGTCGAAAGCCTTTTTAATTTTTCTCCAACAGGTTACAAACCTTGAAACAAAACACACATTCAGGCCATGTTTAGACGGAGAGAGTCTGAACAGAAACCGCAAAAGTCGTCTTGCGGTCTCACTTTTAATGTTGCGTTTAGACTAGTGTTTTGGGATGGAATTCTCCGTGCAGACGAGGCTGTAACGACTCGAGACGACGGAGCCCCGCTGTCACACGATTGGCGCATATGTCACATGACGTGCTGTGAAGACCCGCCCTACTCTGCCTCTGATTCTCAGACTGTGGGTGGGGAATGTGAATATTGGACCAAAGCAGAGTCACTCACAGACAGTGGGTCCAGTCACTATAGTTGTGATAGCCGCGGGACAGATTCTTGTGTATTTAAAAGTACTGCCAATGTAGCCTTCAGGTGATCGCCATGGATAGAATTAGACATGCTTTGTTTACGCTTCTAGGCTACTGGCGCATGCCTGTGATGTAAGCAGTACGCGCGACGAGAGCCTTGACAACCCTTTCGTCATCGTTTTATGCGGTTTGACAGTTTAGATGATAGCGCAAAGGTTTATCGTTTCTAGGAATTCCACCCAGGAAGGTGGTCTCACTTTTTTGCGGTTTCTCCCCGTAAAAACGCTGTTTCCGAAACGAAAGGCACATCCGAAAAAATATTTTTGCGGATTCACCTGCTAGCGTTTCCGTCTAAACAGGGCCTCAGTCAATAACCACCACAACACTACTATCATTCTGAAAACAAATCGCTTACTCTCACATCCACTCACCAGTTGCCTCTCGTTCCCTTCTCTGGCTGTCAAATTCCCCGCAACTTCCTGTTTACAACTTTCACTGACACCACGTGACGTATCTCGACCAATTACAGCCCACTCCTCGCTAAGGCCCCGGATCACACGTGAATTAAAAAATACATCTCCATTCACAAAAACGCACAGCATAAAGCGCCTCCACCCTCCATACATCCGAAATTAAAACATAATTATAATCATAGCTCAACTACCACTAATCAACATTCTCATAAACGCACAGCATAAAAAACAACACTTACATTGACTTATTTACAACACAGAACTAAAGTGCACCTAAACTCCACCACCCCATAGAAAGCTACACACCTCCCACTTGGTATCCTGGTCCTTAGACCCAAGGAGACCACAAACAGATAAACACTCTCCCTCCGTGGTGGACACAAGCCTGTTCAGAGTTCACTCAGGGAATGCTACTCCCTTTAGCTGCCAAACAAAGTTCTCGGAAGGTGGCCCCAAGCTCCCATGCATCGAGGACAGACCCTCTTTTTGAAGATGAAGAAATGCCCCTTCAAGGACAAAAATGTCACATATTTATTTAGTTACAGCTTGAGTTTGAGATGTAATGTCTTCCATTTATTCTGTAAAACTGAAATCTCAGTTCCATTGCTAACAGGCTGTTGCTTTTCATGATCTTCAACCTTTTTCAACAGATCCTTTCTTACAACGAGAGCAGCTTGAAGTTTCTTCTCCATTGCATTTTTTTCTTTAGATAGCTTGAAAAGCTCTGCTTTTAGATGGCCATTGTCCATCAGCTCAATTTCTGAAGTCAAGTGAATAGTTTCCAGCTGTTTCAGAGAGCTTCTGTGCTCATATTCCATGCTTCCCAACTGTGCTATTAGACCATTGTTCTCTTCAGCATGTTTCAGCCTTTCAATTGAGGCAGAATCCATGACATGGGCAATGGCTGCATCATTCTCCTTAAACTCAGACTGATGACTTTCTTGTGACCGTTTCATCATAGTATGTAAAGAGGCCTTTTCTTCCTCTAATGCAACTAATTTCTCAGCCATGGTTAGCGACAAAATTGACAAATCTTTATCAGCACACTCTTTGCTTGCTTCAAGTGCTTGGCCTCCCACTCTGCTCTCTCTATGGCTCCACCTCGGATTCGCCACTTGTTCACCGCTCGACGGACCCAGCTGATCCCCCCCCCCCCCCACAGAGCTTGGCCAAGCTGCTGAACTTCTCAGGTTTAGTAAGATTGATGATGGCTGCGCTCCAGAGCCTTTCCTCCCTTCCGGACTCGTTAGAGGGTTCTTTTCCTCCTTTCTCAGAGAGCCTGGGAGCCTTGTCAGCCTTGCTCAGAGACTTCTCGGACGAACTTGAATTTTTTTTCAGCTTGGCTCGAGTAAGAACCGCTGTGGATGCCCTCCTCTGAAGCTTACATACAGCCTCTCTGGCGTTGGGCAACACCAGGGTTTCGAGCGCCAAACTCGAAGCCTCACCAGATTGCTTGGGCTGACTTCTTTCACGCCTCCCACTTTAACCGGACTGAACCCATGGCTTGAGAGAGAAGCCTCCAGCGGGGAGGATCTCTTCCACTCCTCTCGTGACCTTGTCCAGTTTCTGAGCCCCTTTTTTGGTGTTTACCAGCTAGCAGGAGATCTCCTCCACCGTGATCGCTTTTGCTCTCATAGAGTGTGCAAAATGAGTCTTAGAGTTGTGGATTGACATCTCCATCTCCTCAAACAGATCAGGGTGCGTTCCCCCCACAGTCTTCCCTAGCGGGCCGCCCCACAGCACCAGGTCTCCCACTCTCTTCATCCGATGTGGAGCAAGCCGACCCTCCCGGTGGCTGATCAAGAGCTCGATCTTCTCTGGCCGGACCAGCTCCTCTGTTTTGACCTCTGGGAAGAATCTTTTAAGCTGCTTCGGGCTGACGACTCTGCCTGCTCGGGCGATTTCATCCAGGCCATAACAAACTATCTGGTGGGGACTCCATGTGTCCTCTGAAATACGCATCCTGACCTTGAGCAGGTACCTTTCTGTCTTGACTCTCACTTTCATTCCACCAACTCCATGCACAACCAACGTTATCTTCTCCCCTCTCAGTCTGAGTCTTTTGGCAGCTTGGTGGGTTATGTAGTTGGTGTCGGACGCAAGGTCTACTAGGGTCCCAATAGTTTGCCCTCCTTTTGTCAAGACCTCCATGATCATCATAAGCACAGGATGCTCCCTCAGGCAATTTTTTTCACGGAGACTACCACCCTTAGTGCTTGCGCTCATTGACACTGTTGTTTGGTTGGTGAATGCCCTTAAAATATGGTCTGCTGCTTCGGGGGAGACGTTAGCAAGTGCCTTCTGTTGCTCGTCTGAGAGTGTTCCTGTGTTTACGCCGCTTGTTTCCACCCTTTGCTTTCCCATTCTCCTCTCCTCTCCTTTTTGCCCTCCTTCTGCAGAGCACATGAGGTAGTGGTGGTCGGAGGTCTCTCCCTTTTGGCAGCACTTCCTGCAAAGGAACCTGTCGCTGCATTCTCCATCCCTCTGATGTGATGTCAAACATCTCTGGCAGGCTTCATTCCTTTCAACGACGTCTCTCTTCTCAGCCAGACTGAGTGTCTCTCTCTGTGTGTCTCTCTCTCTGTATGTCTCTCTCTCTGTGTGTGTCTCTCTATGTGTGTGTCTCTCTCTCTGTGTCTCTCTTTATCTCTGTGTGTGTCTCTCTCTCTGTGTGTCTCTCTCTCTGTGTCTCTCTTTCTCTCTCTGTGTGTCTCTCTCTCTGTGTGTCTCTCTCTGTGTCTCTCTGTATTTATCTCTCTGTGTGTCTCTCTCTGACAGAATGCTGCTTCTGTCAGAATATAATATATATATATTATGAGTTGTTTGACGAGTTAATTGCCCCTAAGCCCCGCCCCTTTGCATTGTTCTAAATAAGCCCGCCCCATTTATCAGATCTAAAATGTCTGTCTGAAGCCCCTCCCCTTTTGTTTGTTCAGCTGTCCCTCTCTGCAAAGTCCGCTTCCTGCCGCATAGAAGCACCGTCAGACGCGGTGCAGGGTACACCTTGTATAGTGGTGATGGTTTTCCAGGATTCTGAGCCATATAGTAGAGTGGTCTTTACGTTTGAGTTGAAGATTTGTAGCTTGGTCCTGAGTGAGTTTTTTTGCCTTCCAGATATTGTTTAGCAGGATGAATGTTGTCCTTGCCTTTCCAATCCTAGCTTGGACGTCGTCTTCCGTACCCCCTTCCACAGAAATCTGGCTGAGCTAAACTGAAAATGCTTGACTGAAAAAGGGGCGTTGCAACAAGGTCAAGATTAAAAGTCCATACTCTAAAACTTTACTGAAAAGGGACATTGTACACAGGGACACAGGGATTAGGGCTAGACAGTCAGCTGAGTTCGAAGTCAAGTTCCATTTACTGTGTGTTGATGAAATTTAGTAGCCTAGGATTCTGTTTAAATTTCTAAGTGAATTTTAATGTTTGTTTTGAGTTGACCTTTAAATTCAGCTCAAGCAACTAACCTTGCTAGCTTTGCATACAGAATACTATTTTATGTTAGGCTATAGTGCAAAATTATTTTTGGTTCATTATGAAAATGTGATGGGATGAACTGGACACCATTATTCTCAGTAGCCTACCCTATATTTAATGGAAAACCGCAAATCAGCAACTGTTGTTTACACACAAACATTGACTTTATTGACCTCAGAGATGACTTCTGTGTACTTATACTGTATATTATTCAACTCATCATGAGCAGAGCTTTCATTAGAGCCTAATATGAAGGCTCTGTGACGATTTTGAAAAAAAATCCCTTTTGGAGCTCAAAATTGGCAGCCATCTTGCAGTTGAAGGTCAACAATAGGTCAAATCATTATATAAACACCAAATATGTATTCCTTGACCAAAATAAGCTCTAAAACCATGTATTGTGCAATGTGCATCATTGTAGGTCAAACCATTAAAAAGTTCATTTCCACGGCAGCCATTTTGGATTAGGTCTCTCACAAATTTCCCCCGCCTTTTTAAAAAATACCCCCCGGCTAAATTTGTTTATTAACCCTCGTAGATGACAAATCCATTGAGAAACGGACCTTCGCTCTCCACGGTCACGGAAGTGCCACAGATGACCCAACTAAAACCTGATTTAAAACAAATCTATAAAACAAGTCCTTCATTCCAACAGCCCTCAGACTATATAACACATCACTGTGCCTCACTGAGCACAGAGTGATAGTACAAACTCTGGCATATCTCCTGGGCCCTCATGCATCAACGTGTTCTACGCACAGATCTGTGCTTACCCTGTGCGTACGATAATTTTTTTTTTTTTTTATTATTGGTCTTTTTCCCCCTCCATTTTCCTCCGATTTTCTCCCATCCCAATGTTAGTCGTATGCCAATTCCCAGTCCCTTCCTGGTCGCTGCGCTTTACCCCCCACAGTCAGATCATTTGGGAGAGTGGAGGCTACCATGTGCTTCCTCCGACACACGTCCAGCCAATCACCGCTTCTTTTCACCTGGCAGCGCGGATTCTCATTGAGAGGGCGTAGCGTGTGGGAGGACCACACTATCCCCCTCACGTCCAATCCGCGCTTAGCAGGCGCCCCGACCGAACTGTAGGAGTCGCTGTTTACAACGACCCGGACCCACCCCGCCAGCTTCTCCCACCCTCTGATACAGCCAATTGTATCAGTGCAGACGGCCAGCCAAGCTGGTGACAACCCCGGAGCTGTGAGCTGGATTCGAACAGGCGAACCAAGCTCACAGCTCCGGGGCTGGTGACGAACGCAATCTCCGCTCGACCACCTAACCGCTCGTACGATCATTTCTAAGCAAAGAGTGGGATTCATCAATTTCAACTTGAACTTGACTTTGTGCGTACATCTACGCACAGGTCAGACCTGGGCCCTCATGCATCAACGTGTTCTACGCACAGATCTGTGCTTACCCTGTGCGTACGATCATTTCTAAGCAAAGAGTGGGATTCATCAATTTCAACTTGAACTTGACTTCGTGCGTACATCTACGCACAGGTCAGACCTGGCGTACCTAGCTCCCAGTGGTAGAATATCGTTA
The DNA here is from genome assembly GCF_963971535.1 of Notolepis coatsorum. Taxonomy (NCBI): domain Eukaryota; kingdom Metazoa; phylum Chordata; class Actinopteri; order Aulopiformes; family Paralepididae; genus Notolepis; species Notolepis coatsorum. The sequence goes on along the minus strand of NC_140170.1, from coordinate 174,023,042 downwards.
CTACGCATAAGCACTCCTCAGTCCTGCATTAGTTCCAAGGCGGAAATAAGCTTCCGTGCATTAGTGTTCAACTTCTGTATGACCCGTAATTCATTATAGTTCATTGTAAAATAGCGACAGTAGTGTAATTATAACGGGCTCACACGCGAACAAGAGGTTGGCCTGCTTGTTTGGCACGGGGGGGCAGACGCAAAACACCAACCTCCAAACGCGATTAGATATTGTTTCAAATAAAAAGCAAATTATTTTGTGTGTCATGTTTCCAAATAAGATTGGTCACGAAATGCTTTCTACTTCAATTTGTTGGTTAGAATAGATGACCTCCGTTGAAACTTCACTGAGACTAACAGTCTATTTGTGAGCTCCCGCACAGATGTGATGATAATAATAATAATAATAATAATAATAATAATAATAATAATAATAATAATAGCTTCATTTTATATAGCGCCTTTCAAGAGACCCAAGGTCGCTTTACATAGATAGGGGGGGGGGGAATAACAAAGTAACAAACATAGTGGACAGACACACAACATATATATATGATGATGGAATTCATTCAAGATCCTCTCCACCCTCGGGTACGTCTTTGCCACCGCGGCACGGTCCATCGTGATATTGGAGATGGATCGACCAATAGACTGTTACTGTAGCTGTCAAAGCTCCATCACAAATGCAGTTATGTGAATAGAAAGGGATTCCACTCAGTCAATGTTGCGATGCGCATTTGCCTGATACATGTTATTGCTGGATGCCGGGAGGAAGGCGATGCTGAATGTTTTCAATTCATTAAATAAAACTGATTGAGTTCCCGCAGTGACCCGCACACAGACATGATGGAATTCAAGTTCATGTTTGTATTGATCACATATAGGCAGGCTACACATGGCGTATCGGCTACATCATACATGGCAGTAAGATTCATTGTTCTTGTATAGCTCGTATTATTGTTTATGTAGGCTACCCAATACTGACATCAAAATGGATTGTAGTATGCCTCTAGAAATCATATGCAGCAGGTAGAAAATTGACGGGAGATCCATCGCGATTTGGAATCAAATTGAGGAGAACTTTAATCCCTGGGGTATTAATCAAACAACACGGGAAAAGGCAGTCATATTCCAGCGCGGTCTTTATTAGCCGACAACAAAATAGATGCATCTAAAAATCATATAGCCAATCGAACACAACTAATAAAGGCATTCATATTACAGCACGGTTATAATGACACACAACCAACGCCAAACAGTGGTCAACGAACGGTCTTTATTAGTATTTTGAGCTGTCCAGGCAGAATTGCAGCAATGGTCTTAGGGAGCCGTTGATATCTGACATCACCGTTTACGAGTCCGCCTTTTATTTATCCCACAATACGCGATAGTGGTTCGACAGCAGTGAACAATCTTCGTGGAGTTTCTCAGGGTTCCGCTCGGGTCCGTCCATTATTTCACATCCCATGGGGGGTGTTTCCTCATTTTCATGACCATATATGGATAATCATGCACGAGCATTGACGGTAGAACAAAGTGGTATTCATCAACACGGAGGACCATAGAGCCTGCGTACGCACGTGTGATGAATGCCGACTTCCCTGTGCGTACGCTAGTTCTACATTCCGTGCTTACGTGTGGAAGTAGGTCAAGTTCTACGTCCACGTTGATGAATGAGGGCCCTGGTGCGACTTCCCTGCCCCTCCTTGGCCAGTCAGACCACAACCTAGTGAGGCTTGTATCTACATACAGGCCTATCATTAAGAGACAGCCACCGACCACCAGGTCTGTCCCACAGTGGTCTGACGACGTCGAGGAGGAGCTACAGGAGTGTTTCAGGTCGACAGTTTTCTATCTATTTTTTTTTAAAGCAGTGTCCTTGAATTGTATTGCAATGTTACAAGATGTCTCTATTTTTGAAAAAGCAGTCTTGAGTGTCCATTGAATTGTATTGCAATGTTACAAGATGTCTCTATTTTTTTTAAAGCACAGTCTTTGAGTGTGTATTGGACTGTATTGTTATGTTGTTGCACAATTGCACAGTTGTAAAGTGGTTGCACAATTTGAAAGGTCACGATATTGGTGTTATTTCAATAAATTTAAACATGGCCCATTTCATGACTATTTTGTTGGGGCGAGGAGGGGGGGGGGGCCCAAAATATTTTGGTCCGCCAAAGGGGGGCCTGACAGAAAAAGTTTGAGAAGCACTGACCTACGGAGACATCAGCCCCAACCTTGACCATCACTAGCAGCTCCTGTGTGAATAAGGCCAGAGGACCGGACAACACCAATCCCAGGGTTCTCAAAGCATGTGCGGAGCAGCTGGCAGCACCGCTCCAACATCTCTTCAACCTCTCCCTGAGGCTGGAGAGGGTGCCCCAGCTCTGGAAGACCTCCTGCATCGTCCCGGTGCCCAAGAAGGGACGACCCAGCACCCTCAACGACTACAGGCCAGTCGCTCTGACGTCACACATCATGAAGACGTTTGAGAGACTGGTCCTGCAACACCTCAAGCCCCTGGTGTGTGACTCCCTCGACCCCCTGCAGTTTGCATACCAGGCAAACATCGGGGTGGAGGATGCCATCATCTATATGCTCCACAGAGCGTACACGCACCTGGAGAAGCCGCGCAGCTCAGTGAGGATTATGTTCTTTGAACACCATCCAGCGCCTTCAACACCATCCAGCCGTCACTGCTAGCGGAGAAGCTCTCTGTGATGCAGCTGGAGCACGGCTTGGTGGCCTGGATCAAGGACTACCTCACTGAGAGACCGCAGTACGTCAGACTAAAGGACAGTCAGTCTGACGTACTGGTGAGCAACACCGGCGCCCCCCAAGGAACTGTGCTGTCACCCTTCCTCTTCACCCTCTATACCTCAGACTTCTGCCGCAACTCAAGCGGGTGCCACCTGCAGAAGTTCTCCGACGACTCCCCCATTGTAAGCTACATCACCGACGATGATGAGGAGGAGTACAGAGCCCTGGTGGAGAGCTTTGTGGGGTGGAGCGACAGCAACCACCTCCAACTCAACACCAGTAAGACCAAGGAGCTGGTGGTGGACTTCCGGAGGGGCAAGAAGTGGCCCCCCCCCGATTCCCATCACCATCCGAGGGGAGGAGGTGGAGGTGGTGGACTCATATAAGTTCCTTGGGGTACACCTGAACAATAAACTGGACTGGTCGGATAACACAGAGGCCCTCTACAGGAAGGGACAGAGCAGGCTGTTCTTCCTGAGGAGACTCAGGTCCTTCAACGTGTGCAATAGACTGCTGCAGTCACTTTACCAGTCTGTAGTGGCCAGCTTCCTCTTCTATGCTGTGGCATGCTGGGGAGGCTACATCAACTCAAGGGACACCAATAAGCTCAACAAGCTGGTGAGGAAGGCTAGCTCCGTGGTGGGAGTCGAGCTACCTAGACTAGAGGTGATGGCAGAGAGGGGGGTTAGAAGGAAGCTGGCTGCCATCCTGGAGAACCCCTCCCACCCTCTCTACGACGAGCTAGTCAAGATGAGAAGCACGTTCAGCCACAGACTCATACCCGCCCGACACTCAACTAACCGCCTCGGATAGTCCTTCATACCAGCGGCCATCAGGCTCCACAACAGTGGGCAGCAACTGCTGCCAGACATTGACCTAGAACTAATAGGAACCCAAGTAGGACAATAACACTACCGTAGGCATACTGCACCTTATGTGGATACTGTGATACTGTGAATAATGTATATTTCAGTTAGTTAGATAGTAAATTATAACACTACCTTATGCATACTGCACCTTATGTGACACTGTGAATACTGTGAATATATATTTCAGTTATATTATCGTACTTGGCCATCGCGTCCCGCTCTTAAGCCTATCGAGATATACCTCATCTCATGTACCTATTGTACTCCACCAACGAAAAAACAAATACGCCCATCACCTGCCGGGTCCCGCCCCTATGGAGGCGTAGCCTATAAGACACTAGGCATGGTCACCAAACACTCTTCCTCTATTTTCGTTTCCATAATAATAATAATAAGAATAATGAAAGACCCCCACCACCCCAATAACAGCCTGTTACAGTGTATTGCACTACCAAAGCTACCTAGCATGTCCTATATGCTCTGTAAATATTTTTTATGTACAGATACCGAGATGTCACACCATGTTACCTGTTACCTGTTTATTGCACAATGTTGTTTTTATTGGATTCTATTATATGTTGTACCACTGTATTGCACATTGTTGCGGGCAAGACCACCCGCATTTCATTGTATATGTATGCCGTGACAAATAAAACTCTTGACTTGACTTGACTTGACATCATAACGGTCGCAGTGCGCCTTATGTAACTAGTTGTTATGAAAAGATTATGAGAAATTGCGTAATGTTGAAAGTTTACCGGAGGTTTGCTTACCCCTGGAATCTTCGGGGCATGTTTCAGCGACACGTCGGGCCTATTCTGATGTTTCCTCGTCTGGTGACAGCAGATCCAGGAGCAGCGTGCAAGGTTGGCTATCGAGCCGGCTTGTACACAGGTAGGCCCTGTGTCATCAGGCATTGATGTTAGTGTTAGTAATGCTGGTTTGTTTTGTTACACAACCATGTTGTGTGTCGGCGCCAGGGGCGGGATGGTTTGGTGAATGGTTCACTGCAGTGGACGGGTTCCAAACGATCCTGGAAGCGTGCTGCTAAACAACTAATGCTAACGCTACATGCTAATGCTAATGCTATATGCTAACACTACTGCTACGCTGTTCTAATGTCTCCGCCGTGGGATTTTGCCGCTTTTCCCTCCTCTTGCCCGGTTCATCAATGAAGGTCAGTCGGTAGCTAATGTGGGGGTTTTGCTGCGGTTTTGAGTCCTATTTTACCCTTTTTACGGGTAAATGGGTTGACAACAGGGTGTGCCGTGACTAGGTAGCCTAGCCAGGTAGCGTTAATCCTGTGCCCCGGCGGGGTTTTGAACAGTGTTTCCACCCGGAAGCCGATGCTTGAGGCTCAGCGGGTGGCAGTAGAGCTATACTACTGCAGGATGGGACTTAGCGGCGGCCTGTGTTGTGGCTCAGCTGACTGTTTTCTGTCCATAGTAGCGTTGAACGCTATGCTATAGTAGTGTAGTGGGCTACTGTTTTGTTCTGTCTCTCCGCTACGAGAATGTCTGTCTATGCTACAACTTTCTCTCCTCTCAACCATTCATGCTGACGATCAATCGGTGTCTATTGGGGGAGTAGTGCGGGGGGGGGGGGGGGGGGGCTTTGTTTACCTTTTGGGTAAATGGGCTAAGCTAGGGCTGGTGTGCTGTTGTGAATATTATGAATGAATGCGGGACTGGTTCTCTCTGGTCCGCCTCTCCTTAACGTTGTGTACATGGGCTTGCTCATTCTACAGTATATTGTGGTATTAGTTCTTTTATTCATTTAACCCCTTCATGGTGCACACCACAGTGGAGGTTGCTGTTTGCAACCACCAATGGTGCTCCGTGTTAACATCAGTCCTTTGCTTTTGACATATTGAAACAGTGCCCCGCCCCGGCCGACGCCATGAGGTGGGTCGGCCTGGCGAGTGGCTGGTGGGCTGCTAAAGCCTGTACCGCCACAGTATGGAATTGGCAGCGTTTAGTAACTGTGTTCGAATTGCTGTTTTTTCTATCAAAAAAATGGTGTCTGGTGGCTGGGCCTTGAGGGCCAGCCGACGTCGACACATCGCGCAAGGTTGTTGACGTTATTAGCTTTGACCTAGCCGCAAGCTATAACCGCTCAGGGTTCCCCTCTCCGCAGGGGATTTTTGGTCTTCTGCTGGAGCGCGGGCGGTATTGTCCTAGGCCCCACACCGCCTCACACCGCGCAGCCAGAAGAAGAGAGAGCACGGCCTCGTCAGCGGTGATGACGAGGCCCTCGACAGGCGGCCATGTTTTTCCCCCGCCAGAGGTATCCTGGGCGTTGAATCGACAGGTGTCCACAAGGCCGACAGCCTTGGCGGCCGAGGGATCGGCCATGTTAGATGGGCTCGGCTTGAACAACAAGCCGTCGACGTCCTGCCGCGAGCAGCCTGCTCTTCGATCACTCCCTCCCCCAACACCAGCGGAAAAAGGGGGCTCTGATTGTTTCCTTTGGCTGCGGGCCGCGTGCCTTCGTTGAAGCGCGGGCGGCCCCACTTTTTGCTTCTCATGGGGACAGGGGCTGACACCCAGTTGATGGCTGAGCCTGGGTCTGTCCGTGAGAATGTTGTGCTGTCAAGCGGCTCCAACACCATAACCTGTGTTGGTTGAGCCTGGTGTTACGTCTGTCAACTATAAGTGTTGTCAGCAGGGGGGCTCGAAACCTTTTGAGGCACACAGTGTGGGCTTCCCCGGCCTCGCCTTCGCCAGGCCAGGTATCATGTTGGTGCCTCCCACTCCTGAAAGATTGGCAGTGGTTTCGCAGGCGCGTGTGATTTGGGTGGTAGTAATATCACTGCAGGGCTACGGTGTGTAGGCCCATGGGGTCCTCACGCCTTGCATGTCCGGCTGCAGAACAACTCCTCAGCATGTTCTGGAGGGGTGTTCAGTGGGGGGGCTTTTGTCACCTGGATTGATGTCAGCTTCCCCCGTATCAAACCGGCCCTTTCTGTCGGGGTCCCCCCTTGGGTGCGATTGCCTCGTGGGTAGTGTCGGGTTCCGACCCGACTCCACGGAACACTCTGCTCGCAAAGGTCCAGGGTTGGCTACGCACGGCGGGTGGGACCGGGCCGACTATCTACAGTTCCTGGCGGACCTGCGCCACATGGCGGCGGGTGCGTTGGGAGTGTCATCACATATGACTACGGCAGTACCATATGTCGAGGTGGATGGAGAGAACGCTGAGGCGGGGACTTGTGTTTACACAACCCCACCCGTTTTCGGGTTTGGTACAGACCCTATTGTCAGGGTCACCAGCAGTGACAACTCTGGTCGACGAGATCCAATCTCTGTGGACAAAGCAAGCCATCGTCGTGGCGTTCTCCTCCCGGTGTTCTCTGGTGCCTGAGAAATCGGGAGGGGGGGGGTGTCAGACCCATGCTGGACCTGTCCCATGGGAAGGTTCGGCATTTTTTGGATCGTCTCCTACCTGTTGAACACTGTCAGGTGGGGGTCTGGTTCTCCTCCATAGACCTGTAGGATGCGTATTCGCATCTCCGATCTTCCATCCTAGGGCTTACCTACGCTTCCTTTGCAGGGTTAGCGTATGAGTACCAGAGGCTGCCATTCGGTTTTTTCTCTGGCTCCCCGCATCTTCACCAAGTGCGTGGAGGCCGCACTGGGGCCTCTGCGTCGTCAGGGGTTACGAAGTGTATTCTGCCCTGACGACGTTCTGGTCCTTCGCGGTCAAGGTGGATCGTCGGGTCTCGTACCAGGCAGGTCCCTACCAGCCTGGGGTTTGCTGTAGACTGGAAGTAGAGTACTCCTCTTCCCAGTCAACGGTTGGAGGGCTATGGGCATCCCTCTCAGAGCGTGTTGTCGACACGCTCGGGAGGTTCCGTCCTAGGACAGTTACGGCGCTGTCTCACGTCACGTTTTTCACCGACGCCTCCCTCGCTGGTGACGCGTCGTCCCAACGCAGTAGGGGGCAGCTGGCAAACCATGCTGCCCGGTCTGCGCTACGTTCAATGTGTTGGTATTGAAAGCGGTCCTTCTGGTCCTCAAACGGTGTTGATCAGGACGGACAATACGACGTCAGTGTCGTATATCGACAGACAGGGAGGAGTACGCTCCCCCCGTCTGCACCAGGCGGCGGGCGGCTGGCTATGGGAGTCCTTCATCTGCGCGGCCTGAGGGCTCCCCACATCCCCGGCAGGGTGAATGTGGGTACAGGTGTACTGTCGCGGGGCGGTCCTCATCCTGACGGGTGGGGATTACGTCCGGACATAGCCAGGCAGGTCTGGGACCAATGCCGTGCCGCCTGGGATTCTTTCCCCATACATCTGTTAGGTCAGTTGTTGGGACGGGTACGCTGAGGAGTGCAGGTTCTTGATCCTGATGGCGCCGGACCGGGGCGCAGCTGTGTGGTTCCCGGTCCTGATCCAGCTACTGGTAGTCTGGAGAGGATGGACCCTTCTGTGGTTGATACCATCCGGAATGCGCATGCTCCCTCCACTGTCGCGCTTTACGCGGGCAGATGGCGTATGTTCCAAGTGTGGTGTAAGGCGGGGGGCCGGGACCCAGTCTCCTGGCCCCTGGATGCTGTCCTTAGTTACCTCGTCTCTCCTTGATAGACTGTCGGCTTAGACGGTGAGGGTATATGCAGCAGCTATATCCTCCTATCATGAGGGATTTGAGGGGGATGTCTTGTTCAGCCACCCTCTTGTGAAGCGTTTCCTGCTTGGCGCTCGACGCGTTAAGCCGGTGCAACGCTCTTTGGCTCCGAGTTGGGATCTTCAATTGGTCCTCGGTCGGTTGTCCTTGGCCCCGTTTGAGCCTTTTTGAGCAAGCGCCGTTGGAACAGCTGTTGTTCAAGACCGCGTTCTTGCTGGCCGTCACCTCCGCTGACCGCGTGGGTGTGCTTTGTGCTCTCTCGGTACGACCAGAGTGCCTGTCTTTCGTTCCGATTCCGGCCTGGCCGTGTGGCAATAAAAGAAACTTGAACTTGACTTGATTGCGGTGCCACTCTGCGGCCTAATCCTGCCTTCGTGCCTAAAAATATCCGGAGTTCCTTCCGCTCCAGGGATATTGTGGTTCAGGCGTTTCGTCCGCCTCCTCACGCTAGTGAGTTAGATGCAGGCCTTCACCTGTCATGTCCGGTCCGTGCTTTGGGAATTTACCTCAGCCGTACTCAGGACCTCAGGGTTACCGATCAGCTTTTTGTCTGTCACGGTGGTTCTCGTGCCGGTAAGGCACTATCGAAACAGCGCCTGTCTCATTGGTTGTGCGAGGGCATTGCCCTCTGCTACACGTTGGCCGGGCTGGATCCCCCTGGGGGCGTCAGGGCGCACTCCACTCGTGGGGTGGCTGCCTCTGCCGCTCTGCTGGGTGGGGCCTCGGTGGAGGACATCTGTGCTGCAGCTTCATGGTCCTCCCCGGGCCCCTTTGTAAGGTTTTACCTCATGGACATGACCGGGGGTTCTGTCTCCCAGGCGGTTCTGGGGTCTGTGGCCTTTCCTGCTTCCCTTCCTTTGGTAGGGTAGCAGGAGTGTGTGGGTATGGGCCACAGTGTGTTAGGTCACACGTGGTTCCGCCTGTGCTGTGTGATCAAGGGGTTCTAGTTCCCTCTTGCTCGCACTCAGGTGGAGTTGACTGTGCCCCCCCTTCATTAGGAAGGATGGGGTGACGGGACTCCCCAACCCCTTGATGTGGGCTTACGGGTCCTCAGGGGGTACATCTGTCGGGCCTCGCGTCCGCTCTACCCCATATATCGATAGGCTTAAGAGCGGGACGCGATGGCCAAGTACGATAATATAACGAAAGGTTATGTATATAACCTAGTTATATGAGTACTGGCTAAGCGTCCCGCTCTTAAGCGGCCCTGAGTTCCCTTTTGAGGGATCTTTTACTGGAAACGGGTTTTTTGGCGAGGAAGAGTGTTTGGTGACCATGCCTAGTGTCTTATAGGCTACGCCTCCATAGGGGCGGGACCCAGCAGGTGATGGGCGTATTTGTTTTTTCGTTGGTGGAGTACAATAGGTTCCAGAGATGAGGTATATCTCGATAGGCTTAAGAGCGGGACGCTTAGCCAGTACTCATATAACTAGGTTATATACATAACCTTTCGTTAGTTAGATAGTAAATTATATTGACCTATTTGTTTACACTGCTTGTGTTGTTTTTACTACCTGTACCCCCCCCCCCCTTCCCCCATGCTGCTATGATGCCTGAATTTCCCCAAGGGGATCAATAAAGGAATATCTTATCTTATCTTATTATCTTATTGATTGAACATTTTATTACAGATAGACAGTGCTTACATCTTTATACAATTGCCGAATTCATCCAACCTTATTGCTATACAATAAACACACAATAATTGAAGCATAATGGACGTTGCGTTTATGCAGTCAGGTTATACGCCATTTACAGTCAAAGTTTTGCTTGTACACGGTTGCAATTCAATTCCCCCTCCTCGCAGTCCTCGCCAGTCCGTTAAAATACGTCATTGGCTATAGGCTTTTTAAACAATTTAATAGGCTAAACTTCGTTTTAACTTCTTTAATTCACATTTATTTATTTATTTCATTTCATTTTTCCCGACATAATGCTACCTGCCTCGACAGATACAGATGAATTATAAAGTTAGCGGTTGTTATTGGAATGATTGATTGCTTGAAAATGTTATTACCAGATTGCAAAATGGGTACAATACAGTACAGCTCAATACACACAATTGTTAAGGGGATGCAGACCAGAGAAAAACTTTCGTCTTGTTTACATCAGGGTCCCCCATTTTCAATTCATCATAACATATATGACATACGACATACAGATAGGCAATACTACTACATCTAGACATTTATGACATACCAGATTTACAAATACAGTACTGTTTTTGTAGGGTGATTATGGTTTATTTACATTGATGGTAACATTCCAGGTTATAGTGCAGTTTGTGAAAAGAGTATCTGGGTCGTTATTTTGCCTCTTAGCTGGAACAGAATTCTCAGAACCTTCTGCATCTTCTGCAATGCGCTTTTGCGCAGATGAGCCTGCGAGAACATGGCTATAATTTCGTCTGTCTTAACCAGTTCGAAACAAGGCGGACATTAATAAAATGTTCAATCAATCAATCAATTCAATAACCCACGCTCACTTACAACGGCGCACCTCCGCGTGAGCGTGTGTTATTGATTGATTGCTTGAACATTTTATTAACAGTGAAATGCATGTCCTTTTGACGAATGGCATCTAACAACAGACTTCCCGCGATTTATATTTTGTTCCACAATTACTCATGACCCACCAATTACATAATCCAACATTTTGTAAGAAACTAACACATTCGCCGTGACAGAATCGTTTTTGAATTAGTCGTTATGACGCTTTCAACACATCCATTCGTAAAGATTATTGTTCGCCATCTTGGCTTTTCCTATGAAAAAGTCAAACTGGCGGAGTGATTGTAATTCGGTTGTGGGCGGGTTCTGGGATCAAGAGCGTGGGTTATAAGAACTAATCACGTCTAACTTGACTGTTTCAGCCAATCAGAATCGAGGAATTTGCATGCCATTGTATAAAGTGGTCTAGACCCAGGTGAGACACAGTGTAGTGGTCTAGACCCAGTTTATAAATGGGTGTATTTATATAAACAGCTTTTATCCAAAGCGCTTTACAATTTTGTTCCTCACATTTGACCCCTTCACTCACACATTCACACGCCGACGGCGGAGGCGACCATGCAAGGTGACAACCTGCTCATCAGGAGCAATAAGGGGTTAAGTGTCTTGCTCAAGGACACTTCGACACGCTGCCCAGGAGGAGCGGGAATCGAACCAGGAACCTCCGGATTACCAGACGACGGCTCTACCTCCCGAGCCATTGCCCCCCCCACAGTTTAACCACCTGTACATTGTATATTGCTATTGCACTTGACTGTTACGTTTACACTCTGGTTGGATGCCAAACTTATTTTTGTTGTACTGTACTTGTGCTGTATGATGACATTACATTTTAATCTGATCTAATGTAATGTAATGTAATGTAATCTAATCTTGTGTCAACTGCAGCTACTGGCGTGTTGGGGAGCCTAATAACTATCGGAAGACGGATGAAGACTGTGTAGTATCCACTAAATACTTTGGGGTGCCCATTGGGATGGGGTGGGTTGATGTGATGTGTTCTCGGGACTTCTTTTGGATCTGTGAGAAATAGGCTCTAGTTTTCTATCTTTACTCTGTGCATCACAACCAGGTCTATTTCTTCTAATTCTTCTGTGATAATATAATATCTCTATTACTATTGCAATTTTGTGATAATTATGGTGCAGTGTCAAACGTGGTATAGATGACATTTATTATTTTATTTTTTTATTATTGAAAATTGTATTAACAGATTGCAGAATGGGTACAATACAGTACAGCTCAATACACACAATTGTTAAGGGGATGCAGACCAGAGAAAGACGTTTGTCTTGTTTACATCAGGGTCCCCCATTTTCAATGCATCATAACATATATGACATACATGACATACAGATAGACAGTAGGCCTACTGCTACATCTATACATTTATGGCAGTTTGGTTTGTTAGAACAGACTGTAATCTTATGTCTATGTCACTTGCTTATGGCAGATCAATCAGCATGGATTGTCTGTAAACTTTAATACATGGCAGTTTGGTTTGTTAGAACAGACTGTAATCTTATGTCTATGCATTGTTGTCACTTGCCATATCTTGCTATGCTCGCTCATGCTTGTATTTTTTATGTCCGTTCTATTTTATAATTTTTATTTTTATTTTATTTTATTTTTATTTTACTATTTTTAAACTGAATCATTTTAAACTATTTTTACTATTTGTGTTACTGAAAACTGTAAGCGGAGAGCCTATTGGGATGCTAGATCCTAATGTGAAACACTGTGATTCTACCTGTCTATCTTTTTATGCTCGCTTATGCCTGTATTTTTTACTGTTGTGAAGCACTTTGAACTGCAACATCTGTATGAAAAGTGCTATACAAATAAAGTTATTATTATTATTATTTATGACATACCAGATTTACAAATACAGTACTGTTTGTGATACAAGATGAGTAAAAAAAAAAAGAGAGTATATATGTACATTTGACGAAGAAACTGTACATTGGAGGAGGTTGGTAGGTAGGAGATTGGTAGGTGGGGTGGAGGGGGGGGGGGGTATTTCGTATAACACACTCCACGTGACCCCAGAACCTCAATGTAAATAAACCATAATCAACCTACAAAAAGAGTACTGTATTTGTAAATCTGGTATGTCATAAATGTATAGATGTACTGTCTATCTGGGTTTAACATGGTTTGTGGAGCTCCCTCTTTATTTCTTTATTTCTTTATTTCAGATCCCCATTAGTCACTGCCTCAGCAGCGACTATTCTTCCTGGGGTCTGGATCCAAACATATAAAATTAAACAAGAATAATCAATAAACAACATAAAAACAAAACAAATATCAATAAAACACCAATAAAATATACAAACAATTATAGAACATTAAACCAATCAAAATCAGACATACAACCAAATATGTATGCGAAATGTTCTAATATAGAACAATAACAAATATCAATAAAACAACAAATATCAATAAAACAACAAAGACATCTCAGAGAAAACTAAAACGTGCTCAAAAACAGCACAACATTCCATACACTGTCTCATACTCTAATACTCCTCATAACCACTAGACAAACACATTCCAAAACAACACATAACCCAACACAAGAACCCATTCATTAGACACAGATTAGACCCAACCAAAATCAATCTCTTTCTGCATTACAGCCACTCGTAGTCTCCTCTTGAATCCCACCTTACTGGTAATTGAAACCACATATTGTGGAAGTCTATTCCAGTAGGACATTGCCCTGTACATTACAGTTTTCTTTAAGGCTTCAGTTCTGGGTCTCGGCAGGGCGAACCGACCCCTCAAGGCTTGTCTAGTGCCATAGCCATGACCATCACTAATAAGCACCAGCTGCAAAAAGAGGCACACAGGTTTATGTAAAGTATAAATATTTCTCATAAACAAAATAAGACTACACACTAGTCTCTCATTGACTCTCATCCATGACAGTTCCTTGTGCATTTTCTCAACACTGTTTCTAATTGAGCTATGCAATGCAAGTCTTGCAGCTCTATTTTGAGTAAGCTGTATTTTATTTAAGTCTTGTTTGGATGCATTTGACCAGATTGCTGGACAGTAGTCCAGATGTGACAAAACTAGTGATTGTACGACTTGCTTGGTAGCTGTGTACTTCTGCTCATTTTTGTTACAATATTGTTAATGTGAGTTGACCAAGAGAGTGTTTCATCTATTATAACTCCAAGCAATCTGGCCTCCTTAACTTGCTCAATATCTGCACCCTGCAAAGAAATATTTAATCTGTGATTCTCTCTCTGAGCATGCTTTGAACAAATAATTAGACATTTTGTTTTGGATGCATTTAGTTTCAGCTTATTTACCGTGACCCATTCAGAAATCTGCATTAACTCACTTTGAAGAAAACTGCTGAGGTCTTTGGCATTGCTTGCCGAAGCATATATTGTAGTGTCATCTGCATAAATGGAACTGCTTGCATTTCTTAAACTTTGTGGCATATCATTTACAAATATTGAATATAATAATGGTCCAAGGCAACTTCCTTGAGGAATGCCACATTGTAGCGTTTTAAAGCTTAATAAAGTTCCATTAAACAGGACACATTGTTGTCTCATGAATAAATAACTTTTCATCCAGTTAGTAGCTGAGTGTTTGAAACCATAATCAGCTAGTTTTGTAAGCAGCAGTTCATGATCAATGAGATCAAAAGCTGCGCTAAAATCTAACAGTACTGTACCAACTAATAATTTACAGTCAATATTTCTTAGCCAATCATCAGCCAATTGTGTAAGTGCTGTGCATGTTGAATAGCCTGGTTTGTAAGCATGTTGAAAGTCAGAATTTATGTTATTAAGGGAGAAGTAATTTTGAATTTGTTTGAATGCAATTCTTTCCATAAGTATACCTAAAACAGGTAAAATACTGATTGGCCTACTATTTGGTCCAGTGAATGATTCTTTTCTATTTTTTGGTAGAGGAATGACCTTAGCTACCTTCCATATTTGCGGATAAATTCCTTCCTTAAGACTCAAATTGAATATATGACATACATCCAGCTGATAGCTTCACAAGTCTACTGTCCAGATTGTCGTGACCAGAGGGGTTGTCACATTTCAATTCAGACAATAGCTTTTCAATTTCTGAAAGATTTGTGACCAAAAATTCAAATTCACATTCTTTGTCCTTCATGATCTGACTTTTTATAATTGAATCTGATAAGTTACCCTTTACAGGTGGCATGTTGTCTCTTATAGTATTTACTTTATTTGTGAAATAGTTATTGAAATAATTTGCAATATCCAAGGGCTTAGTGATGAAACCATCCCCCGATTCAATAAATGATGGTATTTTACCCATTTTGTCTCTACCCATGATTTGATTCAGAGTACTCCATAGTTTTTTACCATCATATTTTGTTTCTTCAATTCTGGATTGGTAGTATAGCCTTTTTTCAGTTTATTTAATTTAATTAAATTTTAATCTGGTGTCTACTAGTGGATCTACTATTGGATCTACTTTCTCTGTGGACGGTTTTGTGAATAAATCTCCATTATGCTTCAATTACTGTGTGTTTATTCTATAGCAATAAGGTTGGGTGAATTCGGCCATTGTATAAAAGACATTACACCACTTGTAGTCGTGTGTTATATGAATTAGATCATGCCTAGGGGAGTCTAACGATACTTCGCTGCACGTCGGGCCTAACAACCACCCCTAGGCATGATCTAATTCCTATAACACACTCCTGCGCGTGATGTAATGCTTAACTGTATGCTCTTCCTTCCATAATACTACTGTGCAGAGGTGTGGGGTAATACCTACAAAAGCACTCTACAGCCAATATGCACCATGCAAAAAAAAAGCAATAAGAATAATCAACAATGTAGGATATTATGAACACACCAATAACTTATTTATAAAGCTACAAACATTGAAATGTATGGACCTAGTTGATTTCAAAACTGCCCTCATTGTATACAAAGTCAGATATAAACTAATCCCAGGCAACAGTCAAAGATGGTTCAGAGACAGGGAAGGAGAATATAACTTAAGAGGGAGAGGGAATCTTAAACAACCAATGGTAAACACTACACTATCCCAAGATGGCGCCGCTACGTCCGGCTGCCTGTCTGTGCTCTCCGTCAAGATTGTGCTTACTTTTGTTAATATTTATAGTTTTAAGAGTTTTGTCTGTACCAACAGTAGGTGCATTTAATGTGTATGACCGTCAGTCACTTATAGACATCGGATTACGGGAAATTTACCGACTAGATTACTCCCTGGATCAGCTTTCTGAACCGCAGCAATGGCCTGTGGAGATTCGGAGGACAATGGGACGAGATCCTGACCCCAGGAACAAAGGAATCATCAGGCGGAGAGGGAAGAGAGCTGGGATCCGTAATAGACTGAGAACCAGACGACACCGAACGCCACTACCCAGTATATTGCTAGCCAATGTACAATCAATTGACAATAAACTGGACGACATCCGAGCAAGGATTCAATTCCAGAGAGACGTTAGAGACTGCAATGTTCTCTGCTTCATTGAAACGTGGCTGTCGCCAGGAATCCCAGATCACGCCATCCAACCGGCCGATCACTTCTTCATCCACCGCAAGGATAGAACAGCAGAGTCCGGCAAACAGCGTGGAGGAGGTATCGCCTTCATGTTGAACAACAATTGGAGCGATCCAGCCAACGTGAAGGAATTATCGAACCACTGCTGCCCCAACCTGGAATATATAACCATCAAATGTCGTCCTTTCTTCCTCCCGAGGGAGTTAACGGCGATCATCCTTGTCGGAGTGTATATTCCACCGCAAGCCAATAATGGTGACGCGCTCTCCAGACTCCACGACGAGGTAAACAAACTCTAAGCAGCGAACGTTAACGCCGCCATTGTAGTAGTGGGTGATTTCAATAGCGCCAATCTGAGAAAGGTTTTGCCTGACTTCTATCAGCATGTGACTTGTAACACCAGAGGCGGTAACATTTTAGACCACTGTTACACGCAATTCAAGGGTGACTACAAGGCTCATTCTGCTAGTGGCTTTGGTAAGTCTGATCACGCGGCCATCTTTCTTTCACCAAAATATAAACAAAGAATCAAGAGCACTCCTGTAGTCTCGCGAGAGGTGCAGAAATGGGATTTGACGTCAGAGGAGACGCTCCAAGCTGCGCTTGAGTGCACAGACTGGAGCGTGTTCCGTGACACAGATAACATTAATGTCTACACGGAGACAGTGCTGGACTTTGTTCGTACTTTGGTGGAAGAAACAATCCCCACTACCACAATTAGAGTTTACCCAAATCAAAAACCCTGGGTAGACAAATCCGTCCGTGAAGCTCTGAAAGCGCGCACCAAAGCATACAACGACGGCCTGGTGGCAGGCAACATGAATGACCACAAGGTGGCGCGATACAACGTAAAGAGGACAGTGACAGAGGCAAAACGGCGCTACAGGGATAAAATTGAACTCCAGTTTGAACAGGCTGACTCCAGAGCTATGTGGCAGGGGCTCAAAACGATGACAGACTACAAAGGCACCTCCCTCAAACTGAACAGTGACATCTCCTTAGCAAATGACCTCAATACCTTCTATGCAAGGTTTGATGCTGGTAATAACAACACCAGCCCACAAGCCACGGCAATGGGGGGGGGGGGGGGGGTCTGCTGCTGATGGAGACTCAGTGTTCAGGGTAACAGAGCATGAGGTGAGGCGGACCTTTAAAAAAGTGAATATCAGGAAGGCAGCAGGACCGGACGGCATCCCCGGCCACGTCCTAAAAGTCTGTGCAGACCAACTGGCCCCGGTATTCACTGACATATTTAACCTGTCCTTAGAACAGGCTGTCATCCCCACCTGCCTGAAGAAGTCCACTATTATCCCTGTACCCAAAAAATCCAAGCCTGCTTGCCTCAATGACTACCGCCCTGTAGCTCTCACCTCCATAGCCATGAAGTACTTTGAGAAGCTAGTAAAGGGCTACATCTGCTCCTCCCTCCCCATCAACATGGACCCCCTGCAATTTGCATACCGCCCCAACAGGTCCACGGAGGACGCCATAGCCCATGTGCTGCACACAGCAGCATCACACCTGGACAAGAGGAAGGGGAACTATGTGAGAATGCTATTCATCGACTACAGCTCGGCATTCAATACCATAGTCCCCTTCAAACTCATAGCCAAGCTCAGGGACCTGGGCTTGAACTATGACCTCTGCCAGTGGGTCTTGGACTTCCTGACGGGCAGACCCCAGGTGGTGAGAGCAGGCAACTGCACCTCCTCATCCATCACCCTCAACATAGGGGCCCCCCAGGGCTGTGTTCTGAGTCCCCTCCTCTACTCCCTGTACACACACGACTGTGTGGCTCAGCGGAGTAGCAACACAATCATCAAATTTGCTGACGACACAGTGGTGGTGGGCCTGATCTCTGCCAACGACGAGAGGGCCTACCTGGAAGAGGTCAAGGTCCTGGCGGGATGGTGCCAGGAAAACAGCCTCTCCCTGAACGTCAGCAAAACAAAGGAGATGATTGTGGACTTCAGGAGGTCGGGGGTCAAGGACTACAGCCCCCTCAGCATCGACGGGGCACCGGTTGAGAGAGTGAACAGCTTTAAGTACCTCGGAGCCTACATATCCGAGGACTTGACATGGACCACACACATTGACAGTGTTGTGAAGAAGGCACGACAACGCCTCTACTTCCTCAGGCGCCTAAGGAAGTTCCAAGTCAGTCAGAAGATCCTTAAGAACTTCTACTCATGTACAATAGAGAGCATCCTGACTGGCAACATCACCTCCTGGTTTGGGAATAGCACTGCACAAGCAGACTACAAAGAGTGACACGTTCAGCCAAACGCACAATTGGAGGGGGGCTCCCCACCCTCCAGAACATTTACAACAAGCGGTGCAGGGGCAAGGCTAAGAGAATCATTAAAGACTCCAGCCACCCGAACAACTGCCTCTTTGAACTGCTGCGGTCAGGCAAGCGGTCAGGCAAGTCTCAAGGCGAGCACAGAAAGACTCAGAAGAAGCTTCTATCCCCAGGCCATCAGGCTGCTCAACGAACAATGAACACTACACAACAACCATCAAACGCACATAGCACACACATCCACACGCACACACTCACTTTAAACAAACACACTGTAGCACCCACTCCCCACACTTTATAGCACACACTCACTTTAAACAAACACACTGTAGCACCCACTCCCCACACTTTATATTTATTGATGAAGGATTGCACTACAACTCGTACACCTTACTGTAAATTGTACCTAAATTGTACCTCATCCCATTTCTGCTTTGCACTATATAGTATTGTATATTATATGGTAACTCAGTTACGTCTATTCTGCATCGAACATTGTACATATGTCTATACTGAACACTGTGACCTCATTTTCTACTTCTAATTTACATGCTATACTATGTTATTTGATACTATCTTGTATAGCACAGTCTCTGGAGCGTAACAGTAAGAAGCATTTTGTATGAAAGTATTCTGTACTTCTGTATGACAACTATTAAAGAAACTTGAAACTTGAAAATACACTGAAAAGCATGTGCATATCTGTTTGTGGAGTGAAGTTGTGGAATAATTTACCTGAATACATCAAACTGAGTAAACATATGGCACAATTCAAAAAGCAGCTTAAAAAATACACATTAGAGAAATACAGAAATGAGTAATGCGGATAAACAAAGTTATGTTATATTGTGTTATGTAGTGTTGTATTGTATTTACTGCTGTCAAGCAAATCAAGTTTTTTCTTTTTGTATTATAAGTAAAAGTATATTCTATAATGTCCAGCAGCTTTTAGAGGTCATCACATCTGAAATGAAGAAATTGAAGGAATGGTTTGATAGAAACAAATTATCATTGAACTTGAGCAAAACTAAAATTATGTTGTTTGGAAACTGTAGATTGGATACTCAGGTACAAGTTAAAATAAATGATGTGATTATTGAAAGAGTTTATGAAAATAAATTCCTAGGTGTAATAATAGACCATAAAATCTGTTGGAAACCTCACATAAAACATGTCCAATCTAAACTCTCACGAAGCATTTCAGTCATGAGTAAAGTAAAGCACATCCTGGATAGAAAATCACTCTACATTCTCTACTGTTCACTAGTTTTACCATATTTAAATTACTGTGCTGAAGTCTGGGGAAACAATTATAAGTCTACACTACAACCACTTTTTATACTCCAAAAAAGGGCCATAAGGATAGTTCACATTGCAGGTTATCGTGATCACACTAACATATTGTTTCTGGAGTCAAAGACATTGAAGTTAAATGATCTTGTGGAATTTAAAACGGCACAATTAATGTATAAAGCAAAAAGTCATGCACTTCCAAGAAACATTCAAGAATTGTTCTTTGATAGGGAGGGGGGTTATAATCTGAGGGGAGAACACAATTTAAAGGTGCTAAACGTACGCACTACCATGAGAAAACACTGCATCTCAATATGTGGAGTGAAACTGTGGAACAGTCTTAATGTGGTGTTAAAGCAATGTCCAAACATGAGACAATTCAAACTGATGTATAAGGAAATTATGTTCACAAGGTACAGGGATGAAGAAGGGACTTGATATTCACAGGTGTTTACATTTTTATTTTGTTTCTATTTTATTTTATTTTATACATATATAGTTTTTGTTTTTTGTTTTGCATATATATATATATATTTTTTTTCTTTTCTTTTCTTTTCTTTTTTATGTTTAAAATAGTACACTCATTTGAGTAGTGGAAAAGGGGTAGGATTAAATAAGTGTATACTTCTTCCTACTCCTTTTCGAACATGCAGATTGAGTTGTTTTTCTTTTTTGTTATTGTTTGTTGTATTCATTGCATGTTCGAAATAAAGACTTCAAATCAAATCAAATCAAAATTATACTAAATTATGTTATATCTTGTAAAATTAATGGAAAAACAAATGTAAATGTAAGGGGGTAGGGATCAATAAGCTTAGCTTCCCTCTACTCCTTTTTGGAACATGTCAACTAACTAAATACATTGCTCTTGACTTTTTGTTTATAATTATTTTTTTTATTTTTATGATTGTTCTGTTTGACGGAGCTAGATACTGTGATTTGTTTGGAGGAATATGGAGAATACCGGTACATGTTCAAAAATAAACCTTTTCATTCATTAATTCATTAATTCATTCAATTAGCCTACATAGACTATTAACGTTTGATGAGCGGTGGTCCGACAGTGGTCCGCTGACCATGAGCTGTGATCACCAGTGGACCGCTCTGGTTGGGCCTCCTCATAGTCACGGAGCTCACAAAGCTTCCCGCAGGTCTTAGAGCAGCAGCACCTCTCTGCCATTACACAGGTCTTAGAGCACCACCTCTCTGCCATTACACAGGTCTTAGAGCAGCAGCACCTCTCTGCCATTACACAGGTCTTA
Source organism: Notolepis coatsorum (assembly GCF_963971535.1). NCBI lineage: Eukaryota > Metazoa > Chordata > Actinopteri > Aulopiformes > Paralepididae > Notolepis > Notolepis coatsorum. Next base: position 174,001,896 of record NC_140170.1, on the reverse strand, counting down.
GAGCACCACCTCTCTGCCATTACACAGGTCTTAAAGCACCACCTCTCTGCCATTACACAGGTCTTAGAGCACCACCTCTCTGCCATTACACAGGTCTTAGAGCACCACCTCTCTGCCATTACACAGGTCTTAGAGCACCACCTCTCTGCCATTACACAGGTCTTAGAGCAGCAGCACCTCTCTGCCATTACACAGGTCTTAGAGCACCACCTCTCTGCCATTACACAGGTCTTAGAGCAGCAGCACCTCTCTGCCATTACACAGGTCTTAGAGCAGTAGCACCTCTCTGCCATTACACAGGTCTTAGAGCAGCAGCACCTCTCTGCCATTACACAGGTCTTAGAGCACCACCTCTCTGCCATTACACAGGTCTTAGAGCAGCAGCACCTCTCTGCCATTACACAGGTCTTAGAGCACCACCTTTCTGCCATTACACAGGTCTTAGAGCACCACCTCTCTGCCATTACACAGGTCTTAGAGCAGCAGCACCTCTCTGCCATTACACAGGTCTTAGAGCAGTAGCACCTCTCTGCCATTACACAGGTCTTAGAGCAGCAGCACCTCTCTGCCATTACACAGGTCTTAGAGCAGCAGCACCTCTCTGCCATTACACAGGTCTTAGAGCAGTAGCACCTCTCTGCCATTACACAGGTCTTAGAGCAGCAGCACCTCTCTGCCATTACACAGGTCTTAGAGCACCACCTCTCTGCCATTACACAGGTCTTAGAGCACCACCTCTCTGCCATTACACAGGTCTTAGAGCAGTAGCACCTCTCTGCCATTACACAGGTCTTAGAGGGTTGAAACGTATGCAGTAAATGTCTCTTGTGTGCGTGCAGGCTCTCGTGTTTGATAAAGAGAGAGAGAGAAAGAGAGCAGTTACACTTTTAAGTCAGAGAGGCATGTTTTAGTTTATGTCCAGGGTCAATTTACATTCTCCTGTAAATGTACCTACATGGGGGCGGCGGCGGGGGTCGTTCTATAAGAAACAACAGACGAATCTCTTCAGCTGCCTGATGTGAAAGAGGCCTTGCTGTGCTTCTTCACCACCTGGCCGGTGTGCTCGTCCCAGGTGAGGTCCTCTTCTTCTTCACCACCTGGCCGGTGTGCTCGTCCCAGGTGAGGTCCTCCTCTTCTTCACCACCTGGCCGGTGTGCTCGTCCCAGGTGAGGTCCTCCTCTTCTTCACCACCTGGCCGGTGTGCTCGTCCCAGGTGAGGTCCTCTTCTTCTTCACCACCTGGCCGGTGTGCTCGTCCCAGGTGAGGTCCTCTTCTTCTTCACCACCTGGCCGGTGTGCTCGTCCCAGGTGAGGTCCTCCTCTTCTTCACCAGCTGGCCGGTGTGCTCGTCCCAGGTGAGGTCCTCCTCTTCTTCACCAGCTGGCCGGTGTGCTCGTCCCAGGTGAGGTCATCCTCTTCTTCACCACCTGGCCGGTGTGCTCGTCCCAGGTGAGGTCCTCCTCTTCTTCACCAGCTGGCCGGTGAGCTCGTCCCAGGTGAGGTCCTCCTCTTCTTCACCAGCTGGCCGGTGTGCTCGTCCCAGGTGAGGTCCTCCTCTTCTTCACCAGCTGGCCGGTGTGCTCGTCCCAGGTGAGGTCCTCTTCTTCTTCACCACCTGGCCGGTGTGCTCGTCCCAGGTGAGGTCCTCCTCTTCTTCACCACCTGGCCGGTGTGCTCGTCCCAGGTGAGGTCCTCTTCTTCTTCACCACCTGGCCGGTGTGCTCGTCCCAGGTGAGGTCCCCTTCTTCTTCACCACCTGGCCGGTGTGCTCGTCCCAGGTGAGGTCCTCTTCTTCTTCACCACCTGGCCGGTGTGCTCGTCCCAGGTGAGGTCCCCTTCTTCTTCACCACCTGGCCGGTGTGCTCGTCCCAGGTGAGGTCCTCCTCTTCTTCACCACCTGGCCGGTGTGCTCGTCCCAGGTGAGGTCCTCTTCTTCTTCACCACCTGGCCGGTGTGCTCGTCCCAGGTGAGGGCCTCTTCTTTTTTACCACCTGGCCGGTGTGCTTGTCCCAGGTGAGGTCCTCCTCTTCTTCACCAGCTGGCCGGTGTGCTCGTCCCAGGTGAGGTCCCCTTCTTCTTCACCACCTGGCCGGTGTGCTCGTCCCAGGTGAGGTCCTCTTCTTCTTCACCACCTGGCCGGTGTGCTCGTCCCAGGTGAGGTCCCCTTCTTCTTCACCACCTGGCCGGTGTGCTCGTCCCAGGTGAGGGCCTCTTCTTCTTTACCACCTGGCCGGTGTGCTTGTCCCAGGTGAGGGCCTCTTCTTCTTCACCACCTGGCCGGTGTGCTCGTCCCAGGTGAGGTCCTCCTCTTCTTCACCACCTGGCCGGTGTGCTCGTCCCAGGTGAGGTCCTCCTCTTCTTCACCAGCTGGCCGGTGTGCTCGTCCCAGATGAGGGCCTCCTCTTCTTCACCAGCTGGCCGGTGTGCTCGTCCCAGGTGAGGTCCTCTTCTTCTTCACCACCTGGCCGGTGTGCTCGTCCCAGGTGAGGTCCTCCTCTTCTTCACCAGCTGGCCGGTGTGCTCGTCCCAGGTGAGGTCCTCCTCTTCTTCACCACCTGGCCGGTGTGCTCGTCCCAGGTGAGGGCCTCTTCTTCTTCACCACCTGGCCGGTGTGCTCGTCCCAGATGAGGGCCTCTGGGAACTCTGAGGAACTTGAAGCTCTAACTCTCTCTACAGCAAACCCATTGATGTTAAGATAAGATATTCCTTTATTGATCCCCTTGGGGAAATTCAGGCATCATAGGGGAGAGGGGGGAGGTACAGGTATGGGCAGGGTAATAGAAAGACATAAGTACAGGCAATACCAATTAGGTGAGGGTCTGTATGCCCTATCAGTTATATTATACATTACAAATATGGTTACAATAAACACTAGAATCTAAATATATACTATGAGTAAGTAAAGTATACAGTATACACAGGTGCAATATACACAAGGTAACCTAACCGATGTGATATACGTCATATGTTATAGTCCGTGCGGTTTAGGTGGGAGTCAGACACATTTAAACATTTAAAATAATTTTTTAAAACTGGTCAACACTACTCAAAACGGCTTTAGCTGCCTGATGCGCTTGCGCTGTGATCACAGTGCATGCGCATCAGGCACCCAATGCCGGAAATAAAGCTGTGTTGACTAAATCAAATCAAATCAAATGTATTTGTAAGGCCCGACAACACACGTTAATGCCCCCATGGGCCGTACACGTCTTCTTTAAACAAGTCAAGAAGAAACATAACAATAAGTCAAGAACAGAACAAGAACACCATAAGGTCAAACAAATTTAAAATGCAAATAAATGAAAGAATGCAAGCACTACCAGTTTATAAAAATTCTTTAAAATGTTTATTAGCAACGCCGAGCATTCAAACCATTGCGTTTCTCTGTCCGAAACCCTCGTGCAACTGTGAGTACCTTTGAAATTTCTCTGCGATACTTGTACAACGGGCGTTTCGCGGAGGACCAGTTCTTCAGAGTTAATTGTGGGATTTTCCTATGGAGGAATAAGGGACTGTGGATTCACTCGTCCAAACCCTGTTGGCATGCATCACAGTCACGAAAGGGGCTACTCTCACGTCTGAAAGCACGTCTAACATGTTTGTGCACAAGTGGTAAAGGTTATAAACAGAACCTACCCTGGTTAAATACAGGTTATAAACAGGACATACCCTGGTAAATAAAGGTTATAAACAGAACTTAAGGTTATTCTATAACCCTAGTTATATGAGTATAGCGAGCGCTCTGCTCTATTGGAACTATCCCTTTATCCAATCTAATAATGAATAATTTTCTCCACATGCACACACCCATCCGCCTGGCCACACCCACATCCGCTCCTCTACATAAGCGGGGTCGTGGCCACACCATCAGCTCCTTCCCAAGTCTTTCACCACCGAAGGCGAAGACCATGGGTTCCTCAGTGAGTCAGAGCAGAGCGCTCGCTATACTCATATAACTAGGGTTATAGAATAACCTTATGTTATATATCGTATAGCTTACGCTCTGCTCTATTGGAACACAGGAGCTGAGCAGAGCGGAAGCTCGACAAATGTACCCGCTGAGGCCCCCCACAACCATCAGAACCGGGGAGGACCCGAGCCCCCTGGACCCCCCTAGAGGAGGACGGGAGGGAATCGGATCCGACTGTGCGAAGAGTGTTTAGCACCTCAAACGCACAGGGTGAGCAGAGCATGGGATTTACCTTCACACAGAAAGACCCGCGACCACTCAGGCGCGCATCCCACATGCCACCAGGGAACGGACGGGAAGCAAAACACCCCTGTCACAGTCCCCAACATCACAGGGTCGAAGGTCAAGAACCCAACCCCGTGGCAAGGCCGTAGCAGCGGAGCGCGGAGGAGGACCCAGCCCTAGGAACAACCTGAGGGCCAGGACCCCCCGAAAAAGGGGGCCCGGTGAGGTCAACGATGCCGTAGCATCGGGACCCCACCAGACGGTCACTGGTGACACCACCCCCCACATCGCCAGCGTATCGGACAGGGCCCAAATCAAGAGTAGGCCCTTCCCCCCTTTGGCACGCCGCTCTGAAGCACTCTAGCTTACTGCACCTGGTATTCCCAGGGGGTCTCCCATCCAAGAACTAACCAGGGCCGAACCTGCTTAGTTTCCGAGATCTGACGAGATCGGGCGTGTCCAGGTCGGCATGGCCGTAAGCCCCAAGAGGCTACCCCCCCACAATACTGTGGGGCCAGGCGGCGCGCCGGGGAGACAACCCCCAAGGGGTCGATCCCTCAATCCAGGCAACAGGCCAGAACTCAACCTGTGCCTGGAGCACTGCGGACTAGACAGGCGCCTAAGGGGTCTACTGTGAGAACAGTACCCAGCGGAAGGGGTGTTCGGTATGCTGTGCACCATGTCATGACCTCCACAAACCCGACCCCTCCAGCGGGGTCGAGGTTCAAAGGAGAGGCCGACACAATTGGCAGACGTCATGAAAGATGCGGGGGCATACTCTCGGGCAGACAGGGTCAAGCCCGGCCTCAACCCAAGAGTCGACTCTGCTACCAACACACCGGAGAACCAACCACCTCCCTATGTTTAGTTTAACAGGAGGCGGTTGTTCCCTTAACCCACCAAGAAAACTTTAGAAACATAACTGCGCATATACACAGGCTATACAAGCAGTACAAGTGTTTCAGTTTTCAAAGGGTTAACCCAGGCCAACAGGTTGACGAGAACGAGTCCGGACCTGGGCCTGGCGGACCGGGACCTACACAGGGATGCCTAGAGGGGTTGACAGCAACCACCCCGACAGCCCCCTCCCATCCCCGCCCAGCAGGGGGAGGGAGGGGTGAAACAAATGGAGAAGGACCAGGCCCCCTAACACAGCGCAAGGTACAACACAGTATGGACCAAGCACGCCACTGTTATGGGCAACTCGTAGTGGCATAGATATGACACACACATCCACGACATCAATCCCCGCGAAGCCCGGACCGACCCGGCATTTTCCCCCCGGAAAAGCACAAAGTCCTTCGAGGTACCAGAACAGCAGATCTGCGCCCCGGCGGACAACGGGTTAACTGACCTGGTCCGGCGCGACCAGAACCAGTCCCACGTCCTAGTCACGCCGCCATCCCCAGTCCTAAGAGGGGGGTAGGTATGCGTGTCGATATAAAACATCACAGAGGGCGCCACCAAAATGGACAGAACAGGAATGCGCTGCTCCTGGCGGCCCACCTCATGGCGTGAGACCCCTCCGCCAATGTAATGATCTACTCCATCATCTGCCCCCAGAGATGCACGTGAGTCATCGAGTCTAACCTAGTGCACTGGCGCTCGGTAGAGATAAAAATCTCCTTCCTAGTCGCCCGCATAAAAAACGCATTTTCTATGAATTGGGCAACCAAGGTGCGCCGGCCCATAACGTGGTTCCACATTGGAAGCACCCAGGGCCAGCGCTATATGCACGTCAAGAATCCGAAACACATCAATGGTGAATTCTAATAAGAAACACCAGACAACGTTCCCTCCATGCTGTCTGGGACGAGCAGCAGGAAGCCGGTCAATAAGACACAGACACAGGTCTTATATGACGCGTCTGAGGGCAACCCCGTCAATTCTGCTCCTTACATAAGAGGGGAAGACAGAAGTTCCCCCACAGAGACCTCTACGTGAGTAACAATTGAAAAAGATACATGTAATAATAATTGGGCCAAGTGACCAACGGCCCAATACACACTGTAATAGAGAGCAGAGCAGAAAACGAACAGTTTTCGAATGCATCGCATCATCCAACTTTGACAAAGACAGCGGTCTGCAGCACAGAGCCTGTAACCTCACGGATGTCTCCTGGCCAATAGGAAAACGCGCCCAGTGACGTATCCAATGGCCAGGGGGAAATCCCGTGGCCCACCCATCCTAACATGGAGTGGAACCAGGGAACCCAGGTGGTGAATGAGCTCAGTGAGCATTTTCTCCTACCCGTATCCATTTTTTATCATCATCATCAAAATCATAAATCATAATTAATCATAATTATTTTATTCATTACAATTTACAATTTACAATTTACAGACACAATATTTCTGACACTGGAAATACATACCCCCAGGTCCCTAGATGTTCCTAGATACCAAGAACATGCAAATTGACCTTGCAGAAGTGGAGCAATCTTCCATTTACTTAGGCATGTACCTTTAGGCGAAAACGGTCTACAGATTAACAGGTTAATAGGAAGGGTAATTTGGATATGGGCCTGTAATTATTGAAGAGAGCAGGGTCCAGGTTAGGTTTTTTTTAGGAGGGGCTCAACCATGGCGTGCTTAAGTCTGTAGTGTGGTAGTGAAAGGGTTAACCTTCTGTAGTGTGGTAGTGAAAGGGTTAACCTTCTGTAGTGTGGTAGTGAAAGGGTTAACCTTCTGTAGTGTGGTAGTGAAAGGGTTAAGCATGGTCCTCCAGAGGCTGATGGAGAACAGACTCTATGTGAAGGCTGAGAAACCAGTGCTCCACTGGGGACATGCATCGAAACTGACCTGCCATCCTGGCTCACATCGGACCTTGACCTTCCTCCAGCGACGCTTCTGGTGGCCTTCCATGGCAACCGACACCAGAGAATTGGTCTCCACCTGCTCCGTCTGTGCCCGCAGTAAGGCCTCTCATCGAGCTCCTGCAGGTCTCCTACGCCCTCTCCCCATCCCTCACCGACCGTGGTCCCACGTGGTGGTGAACTCTGTCACTGGACTTCCTCCATCGGTAGGTAACGCAACTTTTTTAATTTTTTGGTGGGGTGAGCCCAAAGGTACTCAAAACCTGTGCCTCTCAGCTGTGTGATGTGCTCCAGCTCATAATCAATATGAGCCTGAGGCTGCGGAGAGTCCCGACACTGGAAAACCTCCTGTGTGGTCCCTGTCCCTAAGTGCCCGCATCCCAGCACGTCCAAAGACTACAGGCCGGTGGCTCTAACCTCTCATATAATGAAGACCATGGAGAGGTTAGTCTTGGAGCAACTCCGCCCGGTGATCAAACCCCACCTAGACCCACTCCAGTTCGCCCACCAGCCCCGACTGGGGGTAGAGGAGGCTGTCATCTACCTGCTGAACCGAGTCTACACTCACCTAGACAAGCCAGGGAGCACTGTGAGAGTCATGTTCTTTGACTTCTCCAGTGCTTTTGATACCATAAGGCCTGGGCTGCTGGGTGAGAAGTTGGAGGTGATGCAGGTAGAGGCCCCCCTGGTGTCCTGGGTTGTTGACTATCTGACGGGCAGACCACAGTACGTGCGCCTATGGAGCTGTGTGTCAGACAGACTGGTCAGCAACACCGGGGCCCCGCAGGGGACAGTCCTCTCTCCCTTCCTCTTCACCGTCTACACCAACGACTTCCACTATCAGTCAGAGTCCTGCCACCTTCAGAAGTTTTCTGATGACTCTGCGATAGTGGGATGTATAAAGGACGGTGACGAGAGGGAATACCGGGAACTGGTAGTGGACTTCCAACAGCCATCAGACTATACAATGCATCACTGAGCACAGAGTGACAGTTACCATCTTCCTGGACTCTTACTTTTGAAACAGCACTGTGCAATATTACACCTACTGTAGACTTCAGTATATTTTTACTGTATTTATGTACTGTATATTTTATTCCATTTTTATTCTATTTTATTCTATTCTTATCCTAGGCAATTTGATTTGTTTTGTTATTCTTATTCGTGCCCTGTTCTGTCTAAATGTTTAATGTTGAGCGATTTGCAGTGTCAAATTTCCCTCGGGATAATAAAAGTATTTCTATCTATTAGGGCTGACCCCTATTAGTCGATTAGTCGACTAATCGGTCGAAAGGAGCCGTAGTCGACTGCCAACCTCTTAGTCGAATACAAACAAAAAAGAATTATAAATATTCTTTATTTTAATTTTTTTTTATCATTCTTTCCAAAAGAAAAGAGTCCTAGAAGCGTGGCTAACGCTAATGGCACGCATACCAGAGGCTAACTGCCTACGAAAACAGGAACAGAGGCACTGAAAGAGGATTTCACCCATCTAATGAACAGACAAATATCAAGATGTATCCATCAGTGGACCAATTGCAAGGACAAGAAGCCTTCAGTCGACTCCTTCAGACATTAAGCACCCCCACAGCTCAAATGGAATGATAAAAAAATAAAAAAATATAAATATATATATATATATTATACGTTTTTTTTTTTTTTTTTTTACTAATAGTCGACTAACGGCAAATTTTGGCCAATCATAGTCGACTATCCAAATCCTTAGTCGAGGACAGCCCTACTATCTATTCTATTCTATTTTTCCAAAGAACGTTTTGTTCCCCGAACCAAATTGCCTTCAGCTCAGGAGACTGGCTCAGCCTGGCTCAGGGAGTAATCTAGTGGGAGGGGGACGGGAGTAATCTAGTGGGAGGGGGACGGGAGTAATCTAGTGGGAGGGGGACGGGAGTAATCTAGTGGGAGGGGGACAGGAGTAATCTAGTGGGAGGGGGACGGGAGTAATCTAGTGGGAGGGGGACAGGAGTAATCTAGTGGGAGGGGGACGGGAGTAATCTAGCAGGAGGGGGACGGGAGTAATCTAGCAGGAGGGGGACGGGAGGGGGACGGGAGTAATCTAGCAGGAGGGGGATGGGAGTAATCTAGCAGGAGGGGGACGGGAGGGGGACGGGAGTAATCTAGTGGGAGGGGGACGGGAGTAATCTAGCAGGAGGGGGACGGGAGTAATCTAGTGGGAGGGGGACGGGAGTAATCTAGCAGGAGGGGGACGGGAGTAATCTAGTGGGAGGGGGACGGGAGTAATCTAGCAGGAGGGGGACGGGAGTAATCTAGTGGGAGGGGGACGGGAGTAATCTAGTGGGAGGGGGACGGAAGTAATCTAGTGGGAGGGGGACGGAAGTAATCTAGTGGGAGGGGGACAGGAGTAATCTAGCAGGAGGGGGACGGGAGTAATCTAGTGGGAGGGGGACGGAAGTAATCTAGTGGGAGGGGGACGGGAGTAATCTAGTGGGAGGGGGACGGGAGTAATCTAGCGGGAGGGGGACGGGAGTAATCTAGTGGGAGGGGGACGGGAGTAATCTAGTGGGAGGGGGACGGGAGTAATCTAGTGGGAGGGGGACAGGAGTAATCTAGCAGGAGGGGGACGGGAGTAATCTAGTGGGAGGGGGACGGGAGTAATCTAGTGGGAGGGGGACGGGAGTAATCTAGTGGGAGGGGGACGGGAGTAATCTAGCGGGAGGGGGACGGGAGTAATCTAGTAGGAGGGGGACGGGAGTAATCTAGTGGGAGGGGGACGGGAGTAATCTAGTGGGAGGGGGACGGGAGTAATTTAGTTGGAGGGGGACAGGAGTAATCTAGTGGGAGGGGGACGGGAGTAATCTAGTGGGAGGGGGACGGGAGTAATCTAGTGGGAGGGGGACGGGAGTAATCTAGTGGGAGGGGGACGGGAGTAATCTAGTGGGAGGGGGACGGGAGTAATCTAGTGGGAGGGGGACGGGAGTAATCTAGTGGGAGGGGGATGGGAGTAATCTAGTGGGAGGGGGACGGGAGTAATCTAGCAGGAGGGGGACGGGAGTAATCTAGTGGGAGGGGGACGGGAGTAATCTAGCGGGAGGGGGACAGGAGTAATCTAGTAGGAGGGGGACGGGAGTAATCTAGTGGGAGGGGGACGGGAGTAATCTAGTGGGAGGGGGACGGGAGTAATCTAGTGGGAGGGGGACGGGAGTAATCTAGTAGGAGGGGGACGGGAGTAATCTAGTGGGAGGGGGACGGGAGTAATCTAGTGGGAGGGGGACGGGAGTAATCTAGTGGGAGGGGGACGGGAGTAATCTAGTAGGAGGGGGACGGGAGTAATCTAGTGGGAGGGGACGGGAGTAATCTAGTGGGAGGGGGACGGGAGTAATCTAGTGGGAGGGGGACGGGAGTAATCTAGTAGGAGGGGACGGGAGTAATCTAGTGGGAGGGGGACGGGAGTAATCTAGTGGGAGGGGGACGGGAGTAATCTAGTGGGAGGGGGACGGAAGTAATCTAGCAGGAGGGGGACGGAAGTAATCTAGTAGGAGGGGGACGGGAGTAATCTAGCAGGAGGGGGACGGGAGTAATCTAGCAGGAGGGGGACGGAAGTAATCTAGTAGGAGGGGGACGGGAGTAATCTAGCAGGAGGGGGACGGGAGTAATCTAGTGGGAGGGGGACGGAAGTAATCTAGCGGGAGGGGGACGGGAGTAATCTAGCAGGAGGGGGACGGGAGTAATCTAGTGGGAGGGGGACGGGAGTAATCTAGCAGGAGGGGGACGGGAGTAATCTAGTGGGAGGGGGACGGGAGTAATCTAGTGGGAGGGGGACGGGAGTAATCTAGTGGGAGGGGGACGGAAGTAATCTAGCAGGAGGGGGACGGGAGTAATCTAGTGGGAGGGGGACGGGAGTAATCTAGTGGGAGGGGGACGGGAGTAATCTAGTGGGAGGGGGACGGGAGTAATCTAGTGGGAGGGGGACGGGAGTAATCTAGTGGGAGGGGGACGGGAGTAATCTAGTGGGAGGGGGACGGGAGTAATCTAGTGGGAGGGGGACGGGAGTAATCTAGTGGGAGGGGACGGGAGTAATCTAGCGGGAGGGGGACGGGAGTAATCTAGTGGGAGGGGGACAGGAGTAATCTAGCAGGAGGGGGACGGGAGTAATCTAGCGGGAGGGGGACGGAAGTAATCTAGTGGGAGGGGGACGGGAGTAATCTAGTAGGAGGGGGACGGGAGTAATCTAGCGGGAGGGGGACGGAAGTAATCTAGTGGGAGGGGGACGGAAGTAATCTAGTGGGAGGGGGACGGGAGTAATCTAGTGGGAGGGGGACGGGAGTAATCTAGCGGGAGGGGGACGGAAGTAATCTAGCGGGAGGGGGACGGAAGTAATCTAGTGGGAGGGGGACGGGAGTAATCTAGTAGGAGGGGGACGGGAGTAATCTAGCGGGAGGGGGACGGAAGTAATCTAGCGGGAGGGGGACGGAAGTAATCTAGTGGGAGGGGGACGGGAGTAATCTAGTGGGAGGGGGACGGGAGTAATCTAGTAGGAGGGGGACGGGAGTAATCTAGTGGGAGGGGGACGGAAGTAATCTAGCGGGAGGGGGACGGAAGTAATCTAGTGGGAGGGGGACGGGAGTAATCTAGCGGGAGGGGGACGGAAGTAATCTAGCGGGAGGGGGACGGAAGTAATCTAGTGGGAGGGGGACGGGAGTAATCTAGTGGGAGGGGGACGGGAGTAATCTAGTAGGAGGGGGACGGGAGTAATCTAGTGGGAGGGGGACGGGAGTAATCTAGTGGGAGGGGGACGGGAGGGGGACGGGAGTAATCTAGCAGGAGGGGGACGGGAGTAATCTAGTGGGAGGGGGACGGGAGTAATCTAGCGGGAGGGGGACGGGAGTAATCTAGCAGGAGGGGGACGGGAGTAATCTAGTGGGAGGGGGACGGGAGTAATCTAGCAGGAGGGGGACGGGAGTAATCTAGCGGGAGGGGGACGGGAGTAATCTAGTGGGAGGGGGACGGGAGTAATCTAGCAGGAGGGGGACGGGAGTAATCTAGTGGGAGGGGGACGGGAGTAATCTAGTGGGAGTGGGACGGGAGTAATCTAGTGGGAGGGGGACGGGAGTAATCTAGTGGGAGGGGGACGGGAGTAATCTAGTGGGAGGGGGACGGGAGTAATCTAACAGGAGGGGGACGGGAGTAATCTAGTAGGAGGGGGACGGGAGTAATCTAGCAGGAGGGGGACGGGAGTAATCTAGCAGGAGGGGGACGGGAGTAATCTAGTGGGAGGGGGACGGGAGTAATCTAGCAGGAGGGGGACGGGAGTAATCTAGCGGGAGGGGGACGGGAGTAATCTAGTGGGAGGGGGACGGGAGTAATCTAGCAGGAGGGGGACGGGAGTAATCTAGTGGGAGGGGGACGGGAGTAATCTAGTGGGAGGGGGACGGGAGTAATCTAGCAGGAGGGGGACGGGAGTAATCTAGCGGGAGGGGGACGGGAGTAATCTAGTGGGAGGGGGACGGGAGTAATCTAGCAGGAGGGGGACGGGAGTAATCTAGCAGGAGGGGGACGGGAGTAATCTAGTAGGAGGGGGACGGGAGTAATCTAGTGGGAGGGGGACGGGAGTAATCTAGTGGGAGGGGGACGGGAGTAATCTAGCAGGAGGGGGACGGGAGTAATCTAGCAGGAGGGGGACGGGAGTAATCTAGTAGGAGGGGGACGGGAGTAATCTAGTGGGAGGGGGACGGGAGTAATCTAGTGGGAGGGGGACGGGAGTAATCTAGCAGGAGGGGGACGGAAGTAATCTAGTGGGAGGGGGACAGGAGTAATCTAGCAGGAGGGGACGGGAGTAATCTAGCAGGAGGGGGACGGGAGTAATCTAGCGGGAGGGGGACGGGAGTAATCTAGTGGGAGGGGGACGGGAGTAATCTAGCAGGAGGGGACGGGAGTAATCTAGTGGGAGGGGGACGGGAGTAATCTAATGGGAGGGGGACGGGAGTAATCTAGTGGGAGGGGGACGGGAGTAATCTAGCAGGAGGGGGACGGGAGTAATCTAGCAGGAGGGGGACGGAAGTAATCTAGTGGGAGGGGGACGGGAGTAATCTAGCAGGAGGGGGACGGGAGTAATCTAGTGGGAGGGGGACGGGAGTAATCTAGTGGGAGGGGGACGGGAGTAATCTAGTGGGATGGGGACGGGAGTAATCTAGCAGGAGGGGGATGGGAGTAATCTAGCAGGAGGGGGATGGTAGTAATCTACCGGAGGGGGATGGGAGTAATCTGCCGCGTACGATACTGTCTGGCACCGTGGACTCCACCTGAAGCTGATGAGGATGGTACCTGATCGGCATATGGTGAAGTTTATCATGGAGATGCTGTCTAACCGCAGTTTTGTCCTACACACCAGCGATGGCCAGCGCAGCAGGCTCAGAAGACTGAGGAACGGTGTCCCACAGGGGTCAGTCCTTTCTCCGATGCTGTTTAATATTTACATCTACGATCTCCCAGTCACAGCATCCAGAAAGTACGGCTACGCGGACGATCTTGCCATCATGCTGAGAAGACCCACATGGAAGGCACTGGAGGACGGTCTTAACCAAGACATGAACATCCTAGTAGCCTATCTAAAAAAGTGGCGCCTACAGCTCAGCACCAGCAAGACCGTTACAGCAGCATACCATCTCTACAAGAGAGACGCCAAGAGGGAACTGGAGGTATATGCTGACCACAAGCGTCTGGAGTCCCAGCAAGCCCCTAAATACCTTGGCGTGCGTCTGGATCGGACACTGTCCTTCAAACAACACCTCGAAGATGTCAGGGCAAAGACAACATCAAGGGTTGCGCTGATCCGACGCCTCGCAGGTACAACCTGGGGAGCCACTGCCAAGACCCTTCGGATATCCACCCAAGCCCTGGTCTTCTCGGCAGCGGAGTACTGTGCCCCAGTCTGGAGCAGAAGCCCACACGTTAAAAAAGTTGATGCGGCTACTAACAACGCCCTCCGGATCATCACTGGATGCCTGAAGGCTACACCCGTCTTCCTGCTGCCAGTCCTTGCAGGAATCGCACCAGCTGGCCTACGACGAGAGGCTGCCACTCTCGCCCTAGCAAGGAAAGCAGTGAAGCATGACTGGCACATCCTACACAACACCACAACAACAACAGCACCTATGAGCAGACTCAAGTCCCGCCACCCCTACAACAAGGTGGCACAAGAGATGCTCCGTTCCACCACTGAGGACCTATCCAGAAATGGATGGCTGGCGGCAGCCTGGAAGAGAGAGTGGGAGAGTGCTGGGCTAACCCGTATCCACCACTACATCTGGGATCCAGGAGATGGTGCCACAGGAGACGATCTTCCACGCCGGCAATGGGTTCTGCTGAACCGTTTAAGATCTGGGGTTGGTCGCTTTAAAGCATCATTAAAGAAGTGGGGCCTGGCAGACAGCGCTGCATGTGAGTGTGGAGACCCTGAGCAGACTGTTGACCACATCCTGACCATCTCCCCCCTATACAAACCACCCTCGGAAGCCAGCCTCTTTGATGTGGGACCAGAGTTAAGGGCATGGCTACAAGATACGGAGTTGGACCTCTGACGTTACACGAAAGAAGAAGTGTGTAAAAAAAAAAAAAAAAGAGAGAGTCAGAGAGAGAGTATTAGAGAGAGCAGAATGTTCAAACATGAGAGTCAGAGAGAGAGACAGTATTAGAGAGAGCAGAATGTTCAAACATGAGAGTCAGAGAGAGAGTATTAGAGAGAGAGCAGACTGTTCAAACATGAGAGTCAGAGAATCAAATCAAATCAAATTTATTTATAGGGCCCGACAACACACGTTAATGTCCCCATGGGCCGTACAGATCTTCTTTAAACAAGTCAAGAAGAAAACATAACAATAAGTCAATAACAGAACAAGAACACCATAAGGTGCAAACATTTTTAGATGGATGCAAATAAATGAAAGAATGCAAGCACTCCCAGACATACCCCACGCGAAGGTAAGGAAAAACTCACTAAAACCTAACAATAGGGAAAAAAGCTCCACAAGCAGTGTGGAGGAGAGAAACCTTAGAAGGGCCATTCAAGGGGGGATCTCCCTTCTTAGATGTTGGTGATAGTAGTGTTGCAGACGGACAGTTGGTAAGCATGCACTCATGTGTGTAGTGGAACACAGATGAGTGCATGCAATACAGTGGCGTCGTTAGCCCTGGGCTTCCGGGGCTTTAGCCCCGGATGTTTTTCTCCTAGCCCCGGATAAAAAAAAAAAAATTGTTTACATTTTTTTTTTTTTTTTTTTTACTTTTTTTTTTTTTTTTTTTGGTCAGCATCCCCATTGTCTGTGCTGAATGTTTGTTAGTGTTTGGTATTTTTTGTTGGTTTTTAGTACTTTTAAACATTTTTAGTAAGTAGTTTTCATTTGATCCTATAATTCTTTCATTCACCGATTTGTGGACTTTTTTTTTAGTGTCCTGAAAGGCGCCTTATAAATCAAATGCATTATTATTATTATTATCATCCAGGAGGGAAAAGACACTTTGGATAGTAGGGACTGCATCTCTGCATGTCCTGACCAGGAAACACTTTGCAACTGTGATCTCCTCTGGCAATAGTTGGATATTGTAATGTGTGGCGAGGGGTTGCAGCAATTCCACTGAGAGAAACTGGTCTGAGGCTGGATAACATGCCTGTATGCCTCTCATAAATTGTTATCCAACTCATGAGAACCTGCTCTCAAGCTCTTGCAGCATTCTGTCGACGACTGGATAGAACAGTCTCTGTCTCAGCTGATCTCCTGAGCTGAGGTCTGAGCTTGTGCCACAAGATGACTCAACTACATACTCGTCCATCCTTTTCTGCTTCCTCCTTTGGCTGGTAGTATGTTCCTCAATCCAAAGGCCATTACATATGGCCTTTGTCCTGTCATACATGTCCACTGCCATCTCTGATGTGCGATAACCTTTGAGTGTGTCCTGCACTGTGCTTTTAAATAGTACAGATATTGAAGATGTGCACTTTAACGCAGCAGCACCTGGAGCCATCCATACCCATGTCCAGTGTCCTATAATAAGCTTTAATCGAACCTCGGATAGTCCGGTTGGTTTGGGGTGGTGTGAAAGCTCATTCACTCTTGCAAGTGAACCCTGCTGCGGTTCATTTGAGATGTGAATGCAAAGCGGACCAAAGGCAGGAAAAGACCCAAAAATCGAATCTTTTTTTAATGAGAAGACTGAAACATATGTATATAATGAAACACACAATAGTTTTTTTTCGATTGCCTAAGCATGATTTTCAAAACACACAATTAGCACAACCACACACACAATTATCAGAACACCTCAGATCCTTTGCTAAATTAAACACTTGTCAAAACCATACACTAATTTTGTTACCATATGAAACACACGTTACATAATGACTTAATTCTGTTTGAACCAGTTACACACACTACTGTGCTTAACCTAAAACACATTTAGCAATTCTACTTCTCAGTGATTAGAGTACTGTAAGTGAAGTACGCAGATAATGTGCAAATATACAATAAATTCACCAAACACTACACAAGACCAATGCTGTAGACTGATGAAAATATAATTTATTTATCTACATATACCCAAATCAATGATGCAGACTGATGAAAAAAATAACATTTTCTCTCCATATAACCAAATCAGTCAACATTTCAACATGGAGAATCACAACAATACATGTCCCAGTTTTCATGCTACTATGTGCATAACACTGTAAGCTCAGCAAATATCAGACAAACATAAAATACTGTATCCAGTACAGGTTAAAATTACAGTAACACAATTTTTTTTTTTTTGAAAAAATGTAAACAGAAAATACTAGACATTATCTCTTTGCCTAGCTGGATCTGGCAAGATAATTTTTTGTTGTGATTCTCCATGTTGACTGATTTGGGAAAATGGGAGAAAATGTATATTTTCATCAGTCTGCATCATTGGTTGTCTTGTGTAGTGTTTGGTGAATGTATTGTATATTTTCACGTTCTCTGTGTACAGTACTTCACTCTCCTTCCTGCTGCATTTTTATTGTGCTTAAACCTGATTGTGTATCTACAATTAACTGTGTTTTTATTTTGTTATTGGTGTATATGTGTATGTATGTACAGTATATGTATATATATTATATGTATATATATGTGTATATATGTATATTTGTACTCCTGTTGGGGCTTCTTGGACCAGATCAATGTTTTATCTGGCTAAATAAATAAATAAATAAATAAATAAGAAACTGATGATTTGGTCCTGTTAACTTTGAATTTTCTATGGGGACTGCCCAGATCCCTCTCATGGACCTGGACCTCACTTTGTGTTATGGTTTGTAACCGACCCCAATCGCACAACACAAGACAGGTATGAGAGTAAGCCAAGAAACGGGCATTTATTGAACAGAAGGAAAAACCGGCACTGTCCCTTTAAGGGAGAAACACAAAATACTGGAATAACAAGAAGGGAAAGGTACAGTGCCTTTAAGAGGCGAGCTGGCTAAGGGGAAGGCAAGGGAAGGCTAAAGGAAAACAGGGCGGAACTAGGAGGACCGGACGGGAAGGACTAGGAGGACTAGATATGGGGGACTAGAGAGGGGAGAAAGGGACAGAGGCCCGCGGAGGCGGGCTGGGGACAGGGAGGACTGGGAAAGCAGGTGGGAACATCAGAGCCGCTCTGCAGACTTCTCTCGGCAGATCTCCGAGGTGGGTAAACGGGGCCGAGAGGGAGAGAGGAGAGGGTTAGAGTACAATGGGGAAAACAGAGCAGGTGCAGGAGAGGTGACTAGTCCAAATACAAAAACAATCCAATGTGAATAATATCTTCGGTGTGAACAAACACACAGTGGGAGATGTAAAGTCCAAAAATCTTATCCCAGTGAAAACAACAAAAAGGCGATCGCTGGGTGAGTGACTGTCTGATAAAAAAGGTGGTAATCTTCAGTGTTATAGAAACACACGAAAACGGAATTTGATCAAGACAGTCAGTAAAAAACTCACCCAGACGTAGTGCGTAAAGAGCGCTGGAACAGCAGCGGGGCGAGAGCGTCGCCACCGGGGAGCCGGTTGTCCGAGCGGAGGTCAGAGTGGTGCGCGACTGCTTGGAGTGCGCGCCGGGACAGAGGACGCATCTGGAGTGCGTCTGCGCGGAGGAGCGTGCCAAGCTCGGAGGTCTGGAAGGTGCGCGTCTGCTTTGAGTACGCGCCGGTACGGAGGGCGCATTTGCTGCGCCGAGGTCTGGGCCCTCATGCATCAACGTGTTCTACGCACAGATCTGTGCTTACCCCGTGCGTACGATCATTTCTAAGCAAAGAGTGGGATTCATCAACTTCAACTTGAACTTGACTTTGTGCGTACATCTACGCACTTTTCAGACCTGGCGTACCTAGCGCCCAGTGGTAGAATATATTATTACAACAAGGAAATGAGCTTCTGTGCATAATAACACTGGCACGTTCTGTACGAACCGTAGTTCATTATAGTTAATTGTAAAATAGCAACAGTAGTGTAATTATGGTCAAAACCCTATAAATAGCATTTGGAATAATAGATCTTTCTCTCAGAATGAATGCAGCATGGTTTATATAGCGTTATCGGAATATACGGGGTGTAGGCTACTGACTGACTGCGCTCCGCGTAGCTTGATTGATTGAAAAGTTTATTAACAGATTGCAGAATGGGTACAGTACAGTACAGCTCAGTACATACAATTGTTAATTGGGGATGCAGACCAACTTTCGTCTTGTTTACATCAGGGTCCCCCATTTTCAATTCATCATAAATCATAAAGCTCAACTCGTTATTATTCTGCGCAGACCGCAGAAACACGGGAACGTTTTGATTATATTTAAAAGGCTTTACGTTAAACGAAACAAGTGGAACTTCGAAGCTGTAAGCAGAATACAAGTCATATTAATATAGTGTTCTTCCCCCTTTTTACTGTATAAGAAAGAATAGAAAACGCATTGCAATGACACTATAGTGGACAGACTATGTATATGATGGGATTCAAGTTCATGTATTGAAAGGCAGGCTATCATACATGCAGTGAGATTCATTGTTCTTGTATATGCTCTCGTATTATATTGTTTATATAGGCTACCCAATACTGACGTCAAAATAGATTGTAGTATGCCTCTAGAAATCATATGCAGCAGGTAGAAAATTGACGGGAGATCCATCGCGATTTGGAATAAAATTGAGGAGAACTTTAATCCATGGGGTATTAATCAAACAACACGGGAAAAGGCAGTCATATTCCAGCGCGGTCTTTATTAGCCGACAACAAAATAGATGCATCTAAAAATCATATAGCCAATCGAACACAACTAATAAAGGCATTCATATTACAAGCACGGTTATAATGACACACAACCAACACCAAACAGTGGTCAACGAACGGTCTTTATTAGTATTTTGAGCTGTCCAGGCAGAATTGCAGCAATGGTCTTAGGGAGCCGTTGATATCCGACATCACCGTTTACAAATCCGCCTTTTATTTATCCCACAATGCGCGATAGTGTCTTCTTGGTTCGACAGCAGTGAATTCTCCGTGGAGTTTCTCGGAGTCCCGCTCGGGTCGGTCCATTATTTCACATCCCATGGGGGGTGTTTCCTCATTTTCATGACCATATATGGATAATCATGCACGAGCATTGACGGTAGAACAAAGTGGTATTCATCAACACGGAGGAGCATAGAGCCTGCGTACGCACGTGTGATGAATGCCGACTTCCCTGTGCGTACGCTAGTTCTACATTCCGTGCTTACGTGTGGAAGTAGGTCAAGTTCAAAGTCCACGTTGATGCATGAGGGCCCTGGAGTGGAGAGCGCGTCTGCGCGGAATGCGCGCCGGTACGGAGAGACGCATCTGGAGTGCGTCTGCGTGGAAGAGCGCGTCAGGCTCGGAGGTCTGGATGATGCGCGTCTGCTGGGAGTGCGCGCTGGTACGGAGGACGCATCTGGAGTGCGTCTGCGTGGAAGAGCGCGCCAGGCTCGGAGGTCTGGATGGTGTCTGGGCGTCTGCAGCGCGGAGGTCTGGATGTGCGTCAGGACGACTGCTGCGCGGAGGTCTGAAGTGGATCACTGGGATACCTCCCGTGGAAGTCTAGGGAGCGCAGTCCAGTCTCTCCCTCAGGCAACGGCGACAGGAGGCGAAGGCTGGAGCACATCTTTACGCCGGAGATAAAAACAGCATAGACAGAACAGAGGACCTCCCGAAGGAGTCTTGATGATAGAGAATCTGATACCGAATGTTACGGCATGTTACAACACGACCCCACGAGGAACAGAGGGGAAGAGCCAGCTACTTAAAGCCCACAGGGGAACTAATTAGAATGCACCACAGGTGCGGGAGGTAATTGATAATCGAACTAGAAGTGTGAGTTCGGCACCAGACCAATCAAACACATAATGACAGGTAGTACAAGGGTGTGGCTGCTGAGAGCAAACGAGAGTAAAGAACGCGAGGGTGGGGGCTAGTGAGGTGAGTGAGAAGGGAATTCCTTAACAATAGGCTTAAAGGAACAGAGAGAGTAGGTGAGCAGCGGACAAAACCTCACACTTTGAGAACCTCTAATGATTCTAGTTATTCAGTATTCATCTCTAATTAATCTAAAATTGCGTATTTCTGTGCTTAAAAAAAGAAAAAAAAATAAGGGGGGGGGGGGACCCCCCCCCTCCACCCCCCTGGGCTGAAGCCCCCAATGTTTTCTAACCCTAAAAACGCCCCTGATGCAATAGCAACTGTACATTTTTGAAAAATTTAAGATAAGAGCTAATAGCGATAGCAACTGAACATTTTGAAAGATTAAAGATAGAGCTGATAGCAATCTATTTGAGGCACAGGGGCGGCGCAAAGAGGGTCACGTCCTCTGAACATGCTCATAATTCGTCATATATAATTGGATTTCTCGCTGGAGGATATCTGTCTCCTTCCGTAGGGGGAGGGGGAGGGATATGGTTTTCATTTTCTGAATGTTTTAACAGGTGTCTCTAGGCACTGCTTCAATGGAGCTCATAACAATAAGATATATATCTGTGTCCATCTCATTATCCGTGTTTCCCGAATTCATATTCACATTCGGGCTCATCCCTACTAACTAGGAAGTCCAGTAAGCCTAATATCTCCCTTATCCTGAGGCCTAATACACCTAATATCTCCCTTATCCTGAGGCCTAATACGCTTAATATCTCCCTTATCCTGAGGCCTAATACGCCTAATATCTCCCTTATCCTGAGGCCTAGTAAGCCAAATATCTCGTTTATCCCGAGGCCTAATAAGCCTAATATCTCCCTTATCCTGAGGCCTAGTAAGCCAAATATCTCCCTTATCCTGAGGCCTAGTAAGCATAATGTCTCCTTTTTCTTGAAGCCTAGTAAGGCTATATCTCCATTAGCTGTGTCCTTTGGCTGACCAGTAGATGTTTCTTGTCCAGGTGGGATGTACCTGCTCAGTCATATTCACTTCACAAAGCCAGATTGACCAGCCCTGCCGGGGGGATTTGAACTGGCAACGTTCTGGTCACACGGTCACATTACTGCCTCTCATTAAATCATTCAGACTGAACAAATTCATGAATGAACGCATGTTGTTTTTATAAGTTGTGAACTTCACTAAAAGCTTGTTGTGTTTTCTGTGTGTTGTTTGTCTCCCTCTGCTGGTCATTGGTGCTGGTGCAGACACAGCAGCACAGTGATGTTGCAGCAGCAGCTCTCACAACATCCTGATCCAGTTTGCTTTTCATTCAAGCTCTCAGCCGTTGCATCAAATTAACACTCAGTGACGTTTAAAGCCTTCATCATTACAAGGGTCACTGAGACACATATTTGATAGAGTCCTCAGCCTCACCGCTTGATTCCAGCCTATTGGCAGAGATCACAATCAACGTAGACATATTTATTTTAAACATCTTTATAACTCACATTTACACCTCAAGCTGCAGTACATTATTAGTTTACTCAACATGAAACCACGTGACATTTACACCTCAAGCTGCAGTACATTACAACTAGTCCAAATCAGTAACATAGTGCATCAAGAACTAGTCCAAATCAGTAACATAGTGCATC